>NC_140583.1:787043891-787548891 GCF_964204655.1 Triturus cristatus | reverse complement strand
CCAGGCGCCCTGCCACGCGGTAGGCCCGAGGACGGAGCCCGGGTGGGGAGGCCCTGGCTGGAGCTCCTGAACCCAGCCAAGCAGGGTGATGCTACCCGGGCCCGGCGGAACCCCATCTAAGGCTGCTGGCAGAGCAGCAGGCCAGGAGACTGAATCTGGGGCCCCTGGAGCCCATCAGGGCTCCCAGGCAGAGGTGAGGCTTCCCCGGGCCTGCGGGCGCCCATCCTGGGCACCACGCCACACGTTGGGCCGGGGGATGGAGCCCCAGGCTGGGGGTGTGCATCCTGGCCCATCTGGCTGCCGGCTGAGAACCGCTAGGCCGTGAGGGGTTTTGGAGTACCCTGCCCCAAGTAATCCGAAGGAAGGGTACCCCCCTTTTTGGTAACCCATGCGCACCGCGAGACTGAGGGGACCCAAGGCACGGCTGGGATCGGGGAGGCAAACAAGCCCTCATCGGGCTTTCCAGGGTAGCCCGAAGGGCGCCAATCTGCCCGCCCGTGCCTCCGCGGGAGGGCTACCACCTGCCCTTCGGAGGGCTCGGGGGCTCTGTGTCCCAGAGGCTCGGAGACCCCAGCTGGGCCTCGGGCCCAGGGCTGCCGAAGGGGATCCCCGACAGACCTCCGACCAGGGGTCCCCCAGGCACCTTGACAGGTGGGCAAAGCAGGAGGGAGGCCTGCCCCGGCCCGACAGACCCCCATCCTGAGACCATGGCGGAGCAGGGGGATGGAGCCCGGTCCCCTAAGCCCGGCCAGAGGTCTCGGGCTGGTACGCGCAGGGAAGGCCTCCTCAAGGCCTGCATCCCGGGCGTCCTGCCATGCGGCCGGCCCGAGGACAGAGCCCGGGGTGGGGAGGGCGCCCTCCAGCCCAGGGCCACCAAGGAGTCCTGCCAGAGCTCCTGAACCCAAATCGAGCTGGGAAACACACGACAGGCCCCGGGCCCATGGCAGGGTGGAGCCCAGTGTAGAGAGAGCCCGGCCTGAGCTCTCCGACCCGGATGCCCAAGGAAGGACCGCCTGGGCACGATGGAGCCCGTACCGGGAACTTTGCCACGCAGCTGGCCGAAGGACGGAGCCCCGGACAGGAGGGGGAAGGTGGTGCCCGGTCCCAGCCCATCTGGTCCCTGGCGGAGAACCGCCAGCCCGGGAGTGGTTTTAGCATACCCTGTCCCTAGTAATCTGGAGGAAAGCTACCCTTCTTTCTGGTAACCCGTGCGCACCAAGTGATGGAGGGGACCCAGGGCACGGGGTGTCCGACCTCCTGGAGGCCTTGCTGGGATCGGGGAGGCGGGCGAGCCCTCATCTGGACTTCCAGGCCAGCCCGGCCATCTGGTCGCCCCATTGGAAAGCATTGCACGCGACCAGATGGCCGAGGGGAAAGGCGTGACCAGATGGCCGGGCCCGAAGAACACCAATCTGCCCGCCCGAGCCTTCGAGGGAGGGTTTCCGATTGCCCTTTGGAGGGCTCGGGGGCACTGCTTCCCCCAGGGCTCATCAGAGCCCTTAGCTTGGTCTCGGGCACGGGGCTGCAAGGGGGGCCCCCGACAGAACTCTGACCCAGGGCCCGCAGGCACCTTGACATGCAGGCGAAGCGGGGGAGGCCTGCCCTGGCTCGATGACCCCCGTGAATGGCACCCAGACCCTCGGCTGGCCACAGGATGTGGGCTCCCACAGCCCAGGGCCCACCGGAGCCCAGGCCCCAGAACAAGTCCCCGCATCTGAACCCAGCCATGCCGGGGAGTGGGGGCCTCCCTGGACACCAGGGACCCCTGTCCCGGGCAGATGGACACTTAGCAGGCCGCAGGCTCCCACACCACAGACCCTGCCCAAAACCCAGGCCCCGGGCCCGGTCCCTGCTTCTCAACCCAGCCAGGCTGGGGGGGATCTGGGAGCTTGCCCGGGCACTAAGGACCCCCGTCCCGGGCACACGGACCCTCGGCTGGCCGCAGGACGTGGGCTCCTGTTCCACTGATTTTTTTCATAACTCCGTTGAACTCCGCCTAGTGGCACTACGCCAACTAAGCCCAGGGTTATTCATCATCAAGCAACAGCAACTTTACACTTGGACCACAAATCACTTGGAACTACAGCCTAATACAATAAATTCAAATATGTCCAGATCATTTTCTTACTGGTAGTTAACCTATAAACCACCCGATGCCACTTTTCATGTTCCTCTCGCAATTTTTGAAAATTGGTCATAAAAGCATAAAGATCACCTCTTGTCCAAGGCACATGCACAAAATTCCTTCCATGTACTTCACTTAGTGGAAATTCTGAAACTGACCTGACCGGACTTCTGAATCACTAGTTGACCCTTTACTTTCTTTCCTGTCTCTAAAGCCCCTTTACTTTCTTTACTGTTTATAAAGATTTCTTTTTATTAGTAGCAATTCCTCTCTTCCACCTTTCTCTGTATTTATTTTTTTGCGTCACTCCATTTTATTGTCTTTTCAACTAAATCCTTAATGTGAGCTCTTAATTTTATTAAGTCTAATTCTTTTATTTCATTATAAGTCAGATCCATTTTGTAATTTCTCCTCACATTCTTAATTTTACTGCTGTCTACCTTACACTCATCAGCCAATTCTTCAAGTATGTCATGTGCCTCATTTGCATATCTTGTGTCTTCTTTGAGAAAATATCCAATTTCACCAACATTATATGCCAATAGTCTGTTCAGGTCAATAGTTCCTTGTAAAAGTTCCCCAAATTAAATTTCTAAAAGCCCAGCCCTATACCTCGTCCATGATATTTCTCACCCTTCATGCTCAACCACTGACTTGATTGGACTCAAATCAGTTGTCCTGATTCTACCTGTGTTTTGTGTGAACATGTATGCTGAAAATTGCTCCGATACCCTTGGATCTGGCCAGCGCTATATAAAACTCTTAAATAATAAAACAATCCTCTTTAGGAGGCTCTTTGATAACAGCAGTAGTAACAGGCGGATCAATTGAAACTAGAGAAACAGCTGTTGCTTCTCCACCAGTACTCGGTAATGCTGTAATTGCAATCTAAATTGGGGCACTGGCTATTGTACTCAACCACAGATGTAGTTGGTCCCTGCTCTTGTACACCCACACCATTTCCTGTTGCAGCCATATCTATCTGGTAGTACAGCGGGACCAGGTCACTGTGTATGTATTCCATCTGTATATGGATGTGGTCTGGAAATCAAAAGTTCATTTGAAAAGTTATCCTCATCAGAATCTTGATTTTGTTTCTCTATAGCTGCATCATCAGTTTTCTTTTCATCTGTCATCTATTTAACTATTGCAGGGAAAACTCTTACTCTGTTCATCATATCCTTCACTTCCAACATCTTTCCTGTTGATCCCACTTGCTTTCAAAACATTGCCCAAATAAACTTCACTTCTTGGACATTTTCTTTTTCTCCTTTCTGTAGCCATCCAATCCCAAGTGATCAATGCCTAAGACTATGTAGGTCTAGGAAATGATTTTTTATCATTCATAGTTTGTCTCAGGAAATCTAGCTTTGTAAAGTTAAAGGTACCCTCTAAAGCAAAATGTAAGTCTTTGTCAGAAGCGGAATATACATACCATTCAGAAATATGGGTACATGTATAGAACCCAGTGTGTCATCATCCGATAGGCAAGCATTCCTCTAGCAGGTAATTTCTGACCCTCAGCAGAAGGCACATTAGAGCTTTACGTTTTTCCAACAGAGCACCCATTAATTGTGTTCAAAACAATCACACCCCAAAAAAATAAGAGTAAGTTAGCCAACAGCCAATCTTAGCGCAGCTTTGCCAAAGTTTAATCAATCACAGTGCGGCGCCGCCAACAACCAGCCAATAACAGCGCGTTGTTGTGGGGATGTCTCACCAATCCCAGTGCAATTCCCCAGCTGACTAACGAATCATGGCTCAATTCTTCAGTGAAGAAGGAAAACAATTGCACAGCCTTTCTCAATGAACTAAAGCTAAATAAACCAGATTAAACCATGTCTGCTCAAACTAAATAGGAGGATAATCAGCAAATTAGAATAAGAAATCTCACAAACAACAAACAAGAGTAAAACCTTTGCATCACTGGTTAAAACCAATTTACACTAAGCAGACCCTCGCCCAACGACAGTCCACCCTTAATTGATGTACCTACTCCTGTGCACTTAGGAGTAGAGGACACCTACCTATATTAGATGCACACACCTAGAAAGGAAATCTTGTAATTCAAAAAACCCTATCTGTGTGCATGTGAAGCCGCTCAAAACACACTACCATATGCAGACAAGTTAAGCCACAATATCTAGAGATTTTGGATTTCGATAAATCCGATAACCAAACCAACCAATAATAGACAAAAACGTTTCAACACAAATCACACTCAGAGCAACAACTGAACCCAAATTCAACATTGCATATCCAAATGCTTCACATAAAGCATAACAATTCATCTCTCAGCACAAGACTCAACACGTTAACAATATACTAAATACATTCATAAACACCATATTCATTCCACCTTATTCATACTTACAATCCAAATTGTTCAGGAACAGCACAAAGTGTGATTCTTGGTAAAATCCTTCAGGATAATCCCCACCAGAAAATCCACTATCACTAAGGGCTGGGCAAAAAAGTACTTTTAAAAGCATAAAGGAGGTGTTCTTTATGGTGCAGCCATCCTCTGCTACCAAACCTGTGTGAGCAAATGGTACCCCAAAATGTCTGATACCCCAAAATTTACCTCTGAGTTCCCACATTTTGCTGGATCAGAGATGGCGTTAAACCTAAATTTCATGAGGCACTGTGTCCCAGCATTAAGGCAACTCCAAAGTATCAGAAAATACAATCAATTTAATAAATGAGTCAACTCAATAACTGAGCTCTCAATCAATGGAAAAGTTATAGGGTTTATTACGGAATTAAAAAATAAAGTGATACAGAGTTTATATAACGAAGGCTCTCAATAAAAACTATACAGAGAATGCAAAAATCAGAAATTATTTTAAGACCCAAGTGGGTGGCAAAACCAAGAGAGCATCCCTAGTAGAACATGAAAGTCTTCTGGTCATCCCCAAAAATCGAGGGTGTTTATACATTATTTTCACATATGAAATTTTAGGATCTGCAGACTCGCTGTGGTGTGTGCAAAAGTAACATTTTATCAGCAAATCAGAGAACATGAAAAATAAAGATCATTGCCTTAATACCTAAACACTATCCCACTACATGAATAATTATTCAGCACCCTCTATGCTAATGTCATCCGGGGATGCTAGAACTGGATACATAAACAATAACATGTTAATTGATTGAATAGCCACAGCGAACCAATGGAAGGACCTTGGAAATGTTCCGGGCTGTGATTGAAAGTTCACAGAGAGCAGAATAACCATAGTAGTGGAAATACACCATTACATTGTATCTTGACTGAGAGCTGTAGAGTTTGCGAGGAGAAAAATGGTGGGGCGAGGGGTGGGTAAGCAACAGGTCTGACTACCATCTTGGAAAAGAAGGTGTTTATGTCTGATCTGAATTCTAGTTAACATATAGCAGGCAAACTCGTTTCTACACACCATATAAAGTTTTTTCAAA
Source organism: Triturus cristatus (assembly GCF_964204655.1). Lineage (NCBI taxonomy): Eukaryota > Metazoa > Chordata > Amphibia > Caudata > Salamandridae > Triturus > Triturus cristatus. The sequence goes on along the minus strand of NC_140583.1, from coordinate 787,543,331 downwards.
AGTAACAGTACTATATCAAAGTAGGTATCAGATTCCTTGACCCGGCTTTATTGCTGGCAAAAAGAGCCAGAGTGATGATGTGAGAAACACGGAAGTGAAAAAATGGGCCACAATTGAGAGTCCCCTTACTAGGTGAGGAAAAAAGAGGTGTGCACAAAGAGGTGTGCACAAACGCAGCCAGCCGCTCTTTTATTCCCTCAAATAAACTTTACATCTATAGTGTCCCTCCAAAAGTCGAAACCCTGTACAGACAGCTGGGAAAGAAAAGAAGCAGAATAGATCAGCTTGGTGTTAGTTAGCATATTTTTCTTTGCAGGTGATGGTGCAAGCCTAAAACAAAATGAGAAAGGAACCAGAAAAATAAGCAAACTTCTGTGCAAATGTTTTTGAACTACCTCGTGGTGTGTAGGGCAATGTTCCCATTGAGTAATTGTAAACAGCACATAGAATAGTTGCTTTATGCAGAAAATGATGACCTTAATGTTGAAAATAAAACGTTGCCATAATTAGATGTCCTTTCATACAATGCATCAGAAGAAAACATAGTTGGATGCTCTAGATCTTCTAGCAGTTTATGCACTGTATCAAGGGCCCATTTGTCAGAAAACGTACTAGGGGTAATGACATCATTCAAAGACATTTTGAACAATTTTGGAAAACTCAGTGGGGCCATACACATCATACAATACCCTATCCTAAACAATCCCATCAGGAACTGGAACAGCTGAAATGTTCACCAGCGAAAGGTCTCTTCGTACTCTGTGTGATGACGAATGTGGTTCAAGAACCAGGTTTACCAGTTGTACTGCAGTGTGTTCTCTTAGAAAATGTCCATTCAGAAGCAGGAAAAAGACTGTCATAAAACCAATTCAAAGCACTAGGAAATGTTTCACAATTGTAATCCAAAGATGCATCCATGGAGAAACAAAATATGTCCTTTTCAGCCAAACATAGAAACCGTGCACTTTCAGCCTGAGAGGAAGAGGTGGTGACGGCTGGTGAATCCGATAAGGAGCCATCAAAGTTGATGAAGTAGCCAGAGGCTGTCTGATCTATTTTTGGCAGCCAAGCAGGTTCAGTAGAACTGGGAGATGACGCGATCTGAGGTACACTGACGTAGACCATGTTCTTATCAGGTTTCCGAACTGAAATCTGAGTTTCTGAACTGGTTGACTGTACAGTTGTTGTAGCTGTAACAGGTAGAAGACCTACTTCATCGTTAATTGTTGTTTCTCCTTGGAGAAAAGAGGCTTCTTCAGCTATCAAACATCCCATTTGAACTTCCTGTATGGTAGCGAGAGGCAGCAGGAAGCTACTAAGGAGCCCACGTGGCTTACTGTTGCGAATTGGCTACATAGTGTGGTTTGATCAGATCAATGGAGACAAATCTTTTGTCTTTTCGACTGGCAAGGGGCGAAAGAAGTATGGTTTTGGTACCTTCAACAGCTAGGACAGGTACAGGCACTTCGTAGGAAGGCCTAAACTCTTTCCTGTCCACAATGTTTTCCCTGACCAGATCCCCAACCTTTGGGATACAGCAAGGCCTTGCTGGGACTACTTTCACTTCTCCAGTGGCGAACCGTTTTCTAGGGCATTGCTTTGTTCATCCCGGAAGTCATTCAGTGCATGTAAAACAGCCAATAGTTCATTGAAGCCAAATAGTGTTTCTGCCGCCACAGTGCTGGGATTGTCGAGATCTGGGACCCTTATGTTTACCCCAAACAGGATTTCATAAGGAATCCGATCACTCAGGGACTTTCTCAGCATGTTATTTAGTGCCCTCTGGACCCCATATAGGTGATGGACCCAACTGAGACCTGAGCTTAGCACCTTTGCTGTTAAAGGCTGCTTTAAGTCACAGTTTTTCCTCTTCAGAACCGCATTTCCCTCGGGATGGTATGGAGATGAGAAATGCAGGGTTACACCCAAACTTCCTATGGCCTCTTTCCAAGCCCTAGAGCTAAACGTTGGACCCTGGTCGGAACAGAATATGCCACCTGCGTAAGTTCCAACAAAGACTCACAGATCCTTTATAGAAGTAGGGCGTCAGCCGATTGTCTTGGCCATATCCACAGGAATGTAGAACAGGCATCCACTGCCACCAAGATGTACTTGTAAGCCCCATCTGATGACAAAGGGCTGCAATGGTCCAGCTAGACATAAGCCAGTAACTTATTCAAAATCAGTAGAGGTGTCTGGGATGGACGCGCTGCAGTGGAACCCTTTATCTGCTGGCAGATGTCTCATTCAAGGACAAAGTCCTTGGTCTGTTTGTAAGCACCTGGCCACCAATAGCGCTGCTGCAATAATGACATTGTAGCAGCCACACCCTCATGTGCAGCTAGTATTAACTCCAATCTGTGATCAGTGTTTGGTATTACTCTATCCCCCACTCCAGGAATGTGAGCATATGGTATATTCTGTAGATCTAACTTGTAGAGTACTTCACTGGAAAGCCTTTAGGCAGGTGGGTGCCGTCGCGTTGAGCGTTGACAGCCATCATGAAAACTCATCTATCCTCATGCTAGAATGCGCAAGTACAGCAACCGCAGCAGTGCGAACTGTTGATTTTGCTGCTTCATCAGCCATGGAATTCTCTGCAAGGTGAACGCCAACACGTTGATGACTCAATGTGTGGATTACATGACTCCGTGGCAATCAATCTTTCAGCTTTGCCACCTTTTCCAAAAGCATCTTGTGCATTATTGTGCAACCATTTGAATCTATGAATACATTCTGGCTCAGTTATACGAATCACACACTATAAGTGTGGGGAATCCAGGATTCGTATTTCCTAGTACCAGAATTAGAGCCTTTAGTTCTGCCAGCTGCGCTGGGCAATCCCCAAGTGACTGTGTGTAGGTCTTCTCAGGATGCAAATCTCCATCGTGCATGCGCCCTTTCACAATTGCACACACTGCTGAGTACTGGTGCTTACTCCCCATGGCAGGCTGGGCAGACCCATTAGTTTATATGATGTTATCTTAGTGATCTCGAGGCATTATTTGAGTAGGCAGAGGATATTCTTGTTGGGACTGCAGAAAAGCTTGTGTTTGTGGTGTAGAATCAAATCTGTAGTCTACATCTGTTGCGGTGAGTAAGTTATCCCATTGTATCTTTCGTGGATGTAAAGCTTTAGCATTTGAAACATTTGCTTTAGTGACAGCCTCTAAGGTCTGCACTTGGGTTAAGACAATTATGCATTTATCCTGAGCCAGGGCTCGCTCTCTCACCACAGCAATCTGCAGGGCTGTTAGGATTTTTTCAGTAGATGCAAAATGTATTTTGGCATTAATGTATAAAAGCGATTTATATGCAAATGATACTGTGTCACCTTCATTGAATGTGACATATGTATATCCTGAGGTTCACGTGATGATGCAGATCACCAGGTTTGTTGTGTTCAGACGTATGTGTAAATGTTTGGAAGCTTTCATGTCAACTTATCTGGAATGTAAAATATTTGTGTGTTCCTGTGTCCAATGTAAGCTTGAGAAGTCTGGACATGTCAAGTCATAGAATGGTTTAACCTGTTCTGTGTATTCTGGAATGTACGTTCTGCCAAAATTGAGGACTCCCAATAAGGATTGTAGTCTTTTCAATGTCGTTGGAGATTGAAGCAGCGCACATTTCTCTAAGTGTGTCTCAAGGTTTTTGCCTTCACTTGACAGGTCATATCCCATAAAAAATGAAATTGAGTTGGACAATTTTTGTTTTCTTTTCTTTTATTGAATTTGTAGCAAATCCTAAAATTAAATTATATACTCTTCTCAAGTGTTCCATGAGGTCATCATCTGTCAGATATATATCATTGACATAGGACAATGCCTGGTCATCAAATCTTGCAGTAGCTCGGTTACTCTGGCTACAACAGCCAGGAGCTATTCTTATACCCCTGGGGCAATCAACAAAATGGCCTCTGAGAGCCTAGCGCTGACAATGCAGTCAAATGTCTGCTTATAGGTGCTAAATTCTGGCATAAAAATCCATTCGAGATATCAAGTGTTTTGTATTTATTCCACATAATGTTGTCAATTAGTGCGACAATGTACTGCAATTGTGCGAGTAGCTGTGTTTAAGTGTCTGTAATCTAATACCACACTATTTGAATGGTCCACTTTCATTACTGGAAACAAAGGATTATTCAAGATGAGGTGAAACTTTCTATTACACCTTGGTATTCAAGTAGTGCTAGGATTTCCCTAACTTATTTTTTAGCTTCATGTCTAATTGGGTATTGTCGTTGAGGTTGTGGGGTCATCCTCAAGGTGTCTCATGATAAGGGGAACCGTCATCCTACCCCACATGGTTGCAGTATAACGCAGGAGCTAGTGCTAACGCCTACTCCTTGGTGTATGAATGTTTTATTGATTCTGGGACGAGGTCGGAGAAAGCAGGTAAAATTAGCATTTCTCTGTTTGGGCAATCCATTATGAAATCAGGTGGCCAATCCTTTTCAGCCAAGAGAATGTCATAACCATAAGTTAAGTCCTCCCAAAAGAGAACATTGATGTATCTAGGTATGTCCCCCTCCAATTGGAGTTTTATTATGTATAAACTATGTGGAACACTTATCCTGGAATCAGGTGTTTCCACCGTGATATGCTCACTAAGTGCTACTCCCACCAGACAATCCATCAGGTTCTGACAAACTATCATGACTTCTGCAGCGCTGCCTAGCATGGTCACTACCCATTCCCTCCTCAGAAGCAGAGTACTCAATATCCGGGGTATGCCTGACCTTAGGCCCGGCTACCACCTTCTTTCTGAATTGAGGCGTGGAAGATTTCGGTTTATCTTCCTGGTTGATTATATAGTCAGATGAGCATTGTGAGTCCTCCTTCGGTTTCACATGCTCCTCCAAACTGCGCTCTAACCATCCACCACTCTTCGGACGCTTATTGGATGACCCCTGGAAGGAACAAGATGGACGTGTATCAGTATCCTGATACTTGTCAGGTGGTCTACAATCATCACCGTTCTGAAGATATTGGTTTTTAGTGGCTTCCTGTTGAGGATACCCACCTCGTGATTTAGTCCCGTATTTATTTATTGTCCCACTTCTTCTCTGTTGACGAGTCAGGTGCTTGCTTAGAGTAATCCTTTTCAGAATGACTCTTCAATTGTGGTTTAGCAGGTTTCGCCCCCAAATTATCTCTACCTAGCGTAGCATAGTTTTCTTCTATAATTTTAGGTAATTTGCGCTTCGGCTCTGCAGGAGTCAAATCCCATATGCACTGGCATATAGCCAAGGCTGCTGCTTCTCCCTTTGTTACTTAACATAATGGTGTGTACTGAGGCAAATTTGCCCATTAGTTTCATCCCCAAGTCCAGGGCATGTGCCACCCCGTAGTCATTCTGGAGCTGTTTCAGCACTTCAGGCAAAACCGGCAGGAAAGGGGAACCATGTGCTCTGGTATATACTGCAGCATAGACTTACCCCAAGTTGTGCAGTATTCCACAGGGGGAATCCATTCCCATTGTCAAGTAAATAGTTAATATTCTGTGTTTTTCCTGTGGGCCCATATGGGGAAACACGGTTTCAAGCTGACTCGTTTTTTGTGCAATCCAGGATGGTATCTCCTCCCGTCTGATGGGAACTTTTTCTATGACTGCATGTAGCGTTTGTCAGCTGATATCTAGGGTAGCCAATTGTGATCTGCAGGTTGAGCAGTCCGCACAGTGTTAAATGTTGATGTTCACATAAAGAGCTGTGTAAGACATCTATAAATCGTTTCTAAATCTTTGTAGAGTTCACGCTTCTGCTGTTGGTGAATTATCAACATTAGCTTGAGGTGTGTAGCCGGCTAAGACTGGCCATTTTGCTCCCTCATTGCTGAGAGGACTGAGTAACGTTTGCTGTTGTGTGTGGGAGGGCACCTTTAAACCAATTTATACATTCTTGGTAGGTTAGAGGTATTTCTATCTCTTCATATGGAGTATAGTGATCTGGTATTTTCATCCTCAGTGTAGGTGTGAAATAATTGTGTAATGTTGTCTGCAGCCAGGAATGTAACCCAAGAATTGAACAACTCTTTTCTAAATGCTTCATGTGCCACAACCACGAAGGTAACATCTCCACCCCTGGATGTGAGACCAAGATGTAATAGTTTCAGAGTAACCACATGTCTGCAGTTCTCAGCTATGTTTAATGCCAGAGGATCTTTGTCTCCAGACATAATAAAAATGAATTAAAGAACGGGTAACCGTGGGATTTAGATTCTTTAAGAGTTCAAGTTTGAACATCCTACAGCCAATACAAAGGAGTTACTTACTCATCTATGGAGGATATTCCCTACTACCACGGACGTCTCTGATTAGGAGGTAAGTAGGGGTCTCTGAGAGGGCATTATTGAACTACTCAGGTGATCAATAAAAATAAGAACCCAACCAACTTTGGTGGTGCCATGTCGTGTAGTTTCCACCCCACAGTTGGAACTGCGCATTTGTGGACAGCATAACTGTTTGGATGGTGTCAGACTGATTCCATGCACCCCCTCAGGATATGTCGTCCTGTAGGCCAGCTAGCTCACAGCGCCACCATAAGGCCCCCTGGCCCTAGATGGGTAGCAAATGGTTCTGGCAGTCACTGAACAGGACAACCTTGATCCCTCAGGAATTGTAGTAACAGATCTAGAACCCTTTTGCTCAGTCACTCGTGCTTTCTTTCTCTCAGAGAAATATACAAGGAATACACAGTGGGACATTTGAAATATTTATTGAACCAATGTGATTCTTGTATAAAATATATGTGCTGCAATTATCAATAGGCCAAAGCAAATTAAAGTTATTAGAAGTACTAGGACAGTGAACAGAATGAAAAGTTCCACTATCATCCTAAAACAATGTATGTATGCAAGCATATATTAGACAATATAGAAATCTGGTGTACTCGTACTGTGTGTTCCCTAACCTATATGTCTAGGGCATGTGTATGTGTTCTGCCAAGAATCCCCATACCGGATAATCAAACCCCTTTTACCTGAAGGGAAAGAATTTAGGTCCCCATGTTGGTCACGAGCTGTCCACCCCTCAGATGTCAGCAGGGTGCTGGGCCAAAGCATCAGCATGTAGAGACCTTGCCAATGACAGCAAAGCGCTCCTCAGCCAACACCCGGAAACAGATGTTTATTTGTAACAAAAAGCATCCTTGCTTTGGGCCAAGAAGTGTAACGTTTTGTGAAAGCCACGAACACGAGTCGAGCGCAGAACGCAAAACTTTACTATTGCAATGATGTCGTACACGAAGTACTTGCATCCATCTATTGAAATATTAGATTTATGACTTCTTGGTCTGGATACCGTAACCAGGCTCTCCTTTACGTATTTTGGAAATATTAGAGGCCCTGATGAAGTCTGAGAATACAATTTAAAGTAACAGACAAAACACGTGTTGGAAAGAAACGGCAAAGAACCGAACAGACAAACGACAATGTCAAGTGTTTGGATTTGCAAAAAAAGGACAGTGGATACCGCAATCATTACAGTGACATTGACTTATTGAGTGCTCAGTGACCATTTTGAATACTTCAGTTGGGCTTCAACTACTGCCATAAATGTCATTGCAGAGCTGATCATTTTTCCTGAATTCTCTATAGGCTCAAACAAGTAGGTTTCTCTATAGATTTAACACCACAAAGTCTAAAAATTGGTCTTGAGTATATTTTTCGAGCTTCTGTTAAATATAGGCAAAATATATGATCAGTAGTTTCCTTGTTACTGGCACATAAGACCAATTGTTGTTTTGTTGAATTGAAATTGTCCTAGGAACCCTTGAATAGTATTAGTGGAATATGGAGTAACCAGAACCTTGGGAAGCATTTATTTACCTATGAATTTAATGATGAGTACAGATAGAGTTGTCTCCTTGATGTATAGGTGGATAGCCGCTATTTTGTGTATGCCAAATAATTGCCGTAATCAGAATCAAATTGAGCTGTGTTTAACTTTTTTTTAAAATAATTTTCAGCTTACATTCCATACTACTCCTACTGTTGTGGCATTATATAGATGGTAATGCAAATTCTAGAAACAGCACCATCAGATAGTGTGAAAAGATAGTTTTTTTGTTCCCGTGCAATTCATTCTCTCTTCTTTTATTAAGGTTTTAACAGATTATTTTGAGACAAGAAACTGTTGCACATGTAACTCAGATTGTTGTTATTCAAGGTATGTTGTGATTCTGGGCTTGTATTGATGGTATTCCCAGCTCCAGCCTCAGTCTAAGATGAGGGGTTGATTGTCCAAGGTGTAATAGTTTCCTTACACCGTTAAACAGTATCATTTCAGGAGTACCTCGGTATTAATGATTAGAGTGCCATATGATAGTAAAGTAATTCATTTGGCATGAATTGCTTTGATCGTGGGGCCTATAGCACCACCTCCATATTTATTTGCAAAGCGTTTGATGGCGCCCGATATGTTTGAGGATTTGTGCGCCTGCTTGGGAATATGGTGGGACCAGTTTAGATTCTCCTGCAGTTCAACGTCGAGGTGCGATCCATTAGTAGCTTAATGTACAAACAGCATGAATAAAAAATGTTTATCTACATTGCTTAATCTACACAGAATTACAGAGTACCCTAATCCTATACTATAATTGCAGGCTGTGAATGAGCGCTAACGTACCAGGTGACCACAGAGTTTGCACATCACAAGTGCAAACAGCAGCATCTCTCCTGTGGCAGCAGAAAGTACTACCAGATCCAGGCTTTTGGAGCTTCCTGTGACGATGATGTTGCCTACACTGTGGGGACAGCTGCTGGAGCGGTCACTGGTAGAGCTGCTGCTGTTGGTACTGTAGCTGGCAGAATTGCTACTGGTGGGACTGTCGCCAGTGGGACGGTCACTGGTGGTACTGGCGCAGTCAGCGCTGATGTTGGTGGCATTGGCACAGGTGGTGACTCAGTCGCTCTTGGTGCTGGGGCTAGTGAGGCTGTCGTAAGTGGTTCTCTGCATGGTCTCCCTCACTTACAGGCCAGGAATAGCTTTTCCTCCTCAGTGCTGGATGCAACATTGCTGACCTAAGAGATGCTGATGACTGCTGCCGGTGTTAGAGGAGTGATCTTCTTTGGTGGCGCTGATGGTACCACTGTAATAACAAGAAAAGTCAAGTGTAAGGTGAGGCGATGGATGTCAACTGTCACTGCTCCTCCTGCTGTGGTGCTGCTCCCTTCTGGAACGAAACAGAAGCCTATATATCGTCAAAGAAGCTGTCTGTGAAGGTAAGTGACTCAGCACAAACATGGAGCTTGTTTGCATGCCCACTGGAACTCGCGGTGGAGCAACCAACTGCAGTGGCGCTAGAGGTGGGACTGCTGCCAGTGGTGGTGCTGGAAGACATCTACACCGAGGCTGCAGCAATGGTGGCGTTTGTGGGGGGTGGGAGTCCTCTCCGTTGGGGGCACAATAGTGGTAGTACATGCAGCTGCAGGGAGGTGATCAAGGTAAATATAAAAGAAACTACAGGACAGGGATAGTAATAACTAAAAAGCAGAGAAAATATATTTAAAAAAAAGAGAGAAATAGATAAGAGAATGTAAGAAGAGGAAGGGAATTTTCAAAGTTAAGAGAGATGGAGAGGGCTCAGAATCAGGGTAAAGGGAGTCAGAGGTAGAGATGAAAAGGAGGAAGGATAAAAGATGATGGGAGAGAAATATAGAAGGATAATGGGATTCTCGGTGGGCGAAGGTACTTGAATAGATAGAGAAGATGGTTAGGGAGGATTACGGAGAATAGCTGCTAGCTGCTGTTTGGATTTTTCCTGGTTCAAGGCAATGTCCTGGTCCTGCATAGGCATCTGAAGTTGGCTGCTGTTCTTCCTGATATCAGCTGCTGGTCCTGGTCTGGTCCCTGACTCCCGAGACTGATGGCAATATGAATATAGGGAGAAAACTGAAATTTTAAACTCAAAGATATGGGAGAATTGCGAAGGACCGCTCAGGAACAGTTCCTGACTGGTTTCTCGCAATAAGAAGAGAAGCAAGAAATGCTTTGAAGATGATCAGCAAACCAGGCGGCATAAGGGACAAGGAGCGCAAAGAACTCAGGACACGGAACATGCAATGATTAGATGCCATGAAGCAATGCAGGAGAGATGTAGACTGAGGAGTCCGAGGAGGCTAAGGAGTACAGGAAGTGAGGCACACTGACCCATGAGCATGGGGAACAGCCTTTACAACACAGGTATTGCCACGCAATGCCTTTACCCCAAATACCTTTACAATACAAGGAAAGTGCATTTATGTGTATGTGTGTATATATATATATATATATATATATATATATATATATATATATATATATATATGTAAATAATAATAGACACACACATATATATGTAGTGCGTCCTTTTGTAGCTTCTACTACGCTGCTGTGGAATAATATAGTGTGATTCACCATCGCGAAGACTGCACCCAGAGCAAGTGGTGCGGCAACGTTGACTCTTGTGTTTGAAAAAAATAAATACATTACCTACTGGCGGTCGCCAGTAGGTAGTTATAGTTAGGACCACGTTTCCATAGGAAAACCTCAACATTCTATTTTGAATAACTTTGGCGCCGGTCGACGAATCCTCGCGAATTTCTCAAAATAGGTGGGGCGCTACGCTCCGCTCCTACCCTGAAAGTCTCGGGGGGATTCGTCAAGCGGGGGCTGAGATAAAAGGGGGGTCCCAAAACGCGTTTTTCCCATGCATTTTTCCATAGGACCTTTAGAACGAGCTACAGCCCGAACGGCTGAACAGAATTACTAGAAATTTGGCAGAGAGGTAGTCCCTAGGTCAAGGAAGTGCCTTTTGTAGGTTTGGTGTAAATCTGTTCAGTAGATTCTGAGAAAATAGCCTTTAAATCAATATATATATCTGAGCCCGCTTACGGTACGCTTACCGTACGCTTACCGTACGCTTACCGTAAGCTTACGGTGGCGTGCGCGAGCGCGATTCTGATTGGCTCTTAGATCTTAGTAAACATTCGAATCGGCCGAAACCAGGAAGCGGCGTCCGCCATTTTGTCTCTCGCACTGAGTGTTGTTTATCAAACATGATGGCCAAAAACATGTTACGGGGCTGTTTTGACAACTCCCTCCCACATAGTCATGTTGAGGGAGTCCCCAAACATCCCCCAAGAGCAAAAACGGTTTTATTTTTTTTTCGGCAATTTCGCGGGGTACGCTTACCGTACGCTTACCGTACGCTTACCGTACGCTTACGGTAAAAAAATAAAAATAAAAAAAACACTATCCACACTTACCCCACCCCCTGTGCTTTTGGTGGCCGCAGGCCACCAAATGTGCAGGGCTTATTAATAGAGAAAAAAAAACGTAATTTTGGCAACATGAAATTATAAAATCGAAATAAAAAAAACACTATCCACATTGACCTCACCCCCTGTGCTTTTGGTGGCCGAAGGCCACCAAATGTACAGGGCTTATTAAAGTTGATAAAAACCGTGCACGGAACGAACTGCGTTAAGTGGGCGCGCACGCTACAAATGGCGTAAAGTAACTTAGCATTTAAAAAACCGTACAAATTCACTGAAAAAACCATAGGTTTCACACACGTTATAGTTAGGAAATAGCATTTAAAAAACCTTGCTAATTCACTGAAAAAACCATAGGTTTCACACATGTTATAGTTAGCTGGACATTTTACTGATAAAAAACCAATGAAATTCCCCCGTTATAGTTACTGTAGGCAACTATAACTCACGCGACCGTAATCCTCTGCTGATGACATATGTGTCTTTATGAAAAAAAAATATCTGTAATATATGTATAGCTAAAATTTAATGGAAGAAGATATGGGCAAATAAGTGTCTAAATACAGTATTAGCATCAGCAGAGGATTACGGTCGCGTGAGTTATAGTTGCCTACAGTAACTATAACGGGGGAATTTCATTGGTTTTTTATCAGTAAAATGTCCAGCTAACTATAACATGTGTGAAACCTATGGTTTTTTCAGTGAATATATATATATATATATACACATACACACACACATATATACATATACACATTTGGGTTTAGGCGTTAGTAAGGTTATAGGGTGGTAAGGGTGTTTTAAGGGTTTAGGGTGTGGGAGAGTAGGCGTATAGGGAGGCAAGGGTATTTTTAGGGTTTGGGTGTGGGTAGAAGCATAAGATGCTAAAGGTTTTTTTAGGGTTTGAGGTGGGCAGGGGTGTAGGATGGTAAGAGCATTTTTTAGGGTTTGGGGTGGGTAGAGGTGTGGGGTGGTAAGGGCATTTTAGGGTTGGGTAGGGGTATATGGTGGTAAGGGCATTTTAGGGTTTAGGGCTGGGCAGGGGTATATGGTGGTAAGCGTATTTTTAGGGTTTAGGATTGGTAGGGGTTTAGGGTGGTGGAGATATTTTTGTGGTCATGGGTTGGGAAGGGGTATAGGGTGGTAAGGACATTTTATGGGTTTGGAAGGGCAGGGGTATGGGTGTTTTCAGGGCGTAGGGGTGGCTAGGAGTATTGGGTGGTAAGGGTGTTTTAGGGGTTTAGGGGTGTGTTTAGGGCTTAGGGTGGTAAGGGTGTTTCTAGGGTTTATGGGTGGGTAAAAGTATTGGGTGGTAAGGGATTTATAGGGATTAGGGGTAGGTAAAGGGTTCTAAGAGTACTTTTTAGGGTTTAGGGGAGGGTAGAGGTATACATATATACACACCAGCTATTCGGCGACATCAAAGCCCTCCCTCCATCGAAGAAATCACGTGGCACCACAGGCATCAGATAAATTATTTTAAAATATTTACCGACAGTGCATCACAACAGGGACAGACGCGTTTCAGCACTTGCGTTCCACATGACCATAGAGTCCTGCCGTATGCCCAGTCAATTTGAAGGCACCCTTAACCATCGTCCATCATAACTTGTTCTTTAAAATAAAAAATAAACTAGACTGCGGGTTTCATGCTATAATTTCAAATGTCATCCGCCATTGCATGTAATACTTTTCTTTCTTCGTTATTTAATATAAAGCACAGTTTTACAAATTTTCAAAATATTTCTATGCATATGAGTATTTGAGCGCAATCTTTTCTTTTCAACATGGCAAAAATTACATAATTCCTTTAGGATTTGTTTAATTTTTTTTCTTTTTCCTCATATTTTCCGTAACTAGTTAATTGACGATGTTTTTTTATGAACATTAAAGTAAAGTACTCAATTCTCAGTGACATAGCAAAATATTCCAAAGGTATAAACCCAGAGGAAATGAGAACCAAATTTAAGGACATGAGTTGGAGATAAACTGGTCAAATGAAAGAATAGAGAGCAGAAGAGGAGATGTTCTCAGGCCTATTGGTTCCTAAGTACAATAAGTGATTTTATCTTTCATCAAAAATAGAACATCCAATAAGAGGAGAGTTTTTCAATTCTATTAATTCATAATCCAATAAATAATTTGATTTGTCATCGTGTGTTCTGTACAAATAAGCATAATGTGCACATTATGAACAGAAGAAGAAAAAAGATAAAAGGAAATAAAAGGGGGGTAGAATGAATAAGAGCAAAGATTTGTTTTTCTTGCAAGGAATTCAATTGTGCCTCGTATCTAGATGATAAAGAGCAATTGCTGTTTAATTATTCCCTGGTCCCCTATATGTACCAGGGTTTTCTTGGTAAGGTGCAAATGAAGCGTGTGCAAATTTAATTTAGCATCATCATAAAGTGAAACTTGCAATTTAAAGGGCTTATGCTTATCCAGATAAAGTGCAACTGTGCTAAATATACTCATTCATGTTCCCTTGTTCATATTGTAAAATCATTTTTTCTTGCTTATTTTTTCTAAGAACAATTTTTTATACTGTGAATTCTATAAATCTTAATAAAATACCTAGTGATATACTGCAATATACTCCGTCTTTCTAACACATTCAGTATTGTAATTATGAAATTGATTTTAATTTAAAGTATCAATACAGAAACATGTATAAAAAATGTATAGAAGGTTCAAAAAGAAGATAAAAGATTTTTTTAAAGCTATTTTGTAGATAGGAAGGAAAGGAAGGGGGTAATGAATAGATCTATTCATCAAAGTGCAAGTGCAAATGCTATTTCAAAGAAACAATCCAAATAAACACATAGTGTAAATGTAAAAGTGTAAATGCATAGTATCTCATTTCACATTTCATTCTTCCTTATTCTATATAATGGTAATTCTCCATCTCCCGTATATCTAAAATACTTTTCTTCATACATTGTTATTCGTCAAATAGAAGTAATTATTCTCATGCCACCTCTCAGCTCCAGCATGTTGATGCAATCTTTTCAATCACTAATTCATAAAAGTCAAAGTTCATTTCATTAATGTACATGGAGTTCAGCATCCAGATTACGTCCCATAGGTGCCTCCATGCCCATCAAGGTTATTAATCTCAACTCTATCCTTCTTAGAGTTTACTGGCGAGCTTCCCCGTGTCTTTTTTTATGTGTTTAATGTAGTCCCCTTGCTTTTCCTCTATGTTCGTCCCAAAAATGTTTGGCCACAGGTATGAAAAGTCACACTTTTTCTGTTCACAGCGCTTCCCACATTTTCCACATGGACATTGTTTTTTTGTTTTTTTTTTTTAACTTTATTGTGCAAAATAGCATCATTACAAATATGGGCCTACAACCACCAGGGCCGGCCGCTAGTATATGCAGGTCAATTGCGTAACATTGCGACTGCTCCCCAGAGGCTCAGCAGGGTTACAGGAGATATTTTCGGCAACTCAGAAGCTAAGCAGGATACAAATATTTTAAATTTTAACAGAAAAAAACACACAAAGAAACAATAAAGCAAAACTCAAGGCGAGAAACAGTCTAGACGGTGTCGAGCGCCGCTGGGGGGATCCCACCACACCAGGTAGAGAATCAGGAGGACAATAGAATGACATGGGAGGGGGGGGGGGGCAGCGGGGAAGTCAAAACATATCATCCAAAAAGGTACAGTATTGCAGGAACCTCAGAATAAGGGGGACAGAGAAGTGTCCGGGGTATCTACAAAAGGGGGCGCACAGATGTTACCTCGACAAGCGTTCCACTGACCCCAAATTCTACACCACGCCCTAGGCTTGCCCCTAACCAGGTACACCGTCTTCTCTCTGAACATGCACCTGTCCATGTTCTCCTTCCACACTGACACGGTAGGAGGCCGTCGGGAACCCCAAAGCTGCGCAATGTCCCTCTTCGCAATCATGTTCCCAAGCGCCGCCCACCGGGCCTGGGCGACGTTGTAGTCATTCGACTCCCATACATTCAACAAACATCGACGAGCTTCAGGCAACAGGGCTACCCCAGTGACACACTCCATTACAGCATGCACACGGTGCCAATACGCCGCCACCTCACGGCACTCCCAAAGGATATGAAGGAAGGTGGTGCTCATTCCACAGCCGCGCTTACACAACCCGTCCGAAGAAAAACCCATCACAACCAAACGAGGACTCGTCACAAACACGGTGAAGAATTTTGAGCTGAACGAGACGGAGACGGGCAGGAATGGCAACCTCTTCCGGGGAGGACAGTGCGGACTGCCAGTCTTCGTCATACAACTCCAACCCGTCTCCGGTCCAGGCCTCCCTAAGACGCACAAGGAGGTCCACCCGATTGTTGATTAATTTCTTATAGATCAAGGAAATCGTACTATCGGGCAGATGACCATCAAGTATACGGTCCTCGAGTGGTGAAGATGCAGGGACTGTGGTACCGGCCTCGAAGACCGAAAGCAAAGCGTGGCGAACTTGTGCATATCGGAAGAACTCCCTCTCACTCAACTCATACTCACTCTGATGCACCGCAAAGGATTTGACCGCACCTTTCACCCAGAGATCACCCACTCTGCTAATACCAATCGTATCCCAGTTCTCAAAACCTTTTGTCGTCCAGAGGCATCCCAATCTGTCCGATGCAAACAAAGGGGTCGCTCGTGTCAGGCGATCATTCCATCCCACAGCCAAATTGGCATCCTTCCACACACGTACTGCAATCTTAGTGGGTCCCGTCAGGTTCCTCCCCGCCGTCCGAGAGTAGAGCGCTCTATTGAAGTTGCCACCAGGCAACTGATATTTATCCATCTCGAAAGCCGGATTTGGACCGGGTGGATACGTAGCATGGTTGATGGCGGACAACTGGGAGGCCCAATAATACCTCCTGATGCCCGGGAGCGCAATGCCCCCGTCATACCAGGGGAGAGTCAGTTTTGCAAGAGCGATGCGTGCGCGACCGTCCCAAACAAGTCTCCTCTGTAAACCCTCCACCTCCCGAAAGTAGGCCGCCAGAATAATATCAAAGGAGTTCTGGAGTGCGTAGAGAAATCGGGGCAGGGACATCATTTTAAAAAGTGCCGCTCGACCGAGTGGCGACAGCGGCAATCTACACCACCGGGCCACGTCCAACTTCAATCGCCGGAGAGGGGGAAGGAGATTATGCTCGTGACGGACCGCCGGGTCCAACGATACGTAGACCCCCAAGTACTTGAAACCAGATTGCGAAATTTGAATGGGAAACCTATTCGGTAAGGGGGGAAGGCCACTGGAGATAACGTACACACACGATTTAGACCAATTAATGACCAAGCCGGAGTTTATACCAAAAGAAGTGAGGACGTCAAAGAGGACGTTAAGGGATTCACGCGGGGAGGTGAGGTACAAAAGAATATCGTCGGCGTACAACGAAACCCGGTCTTCAAATTCAGGGGCCCACTGAATGCCCTTTATCGATGGTTCCCATCGGAGCCAGGCTGCAAGCGGTTCTAGAGCAAGAGCAAAGAGAAGGGGGGACAACGGACACCCCTGCCTAGTACCCCTCCCGAGAGCGAAGGGCTGGGACACCCTACCATTGACAACAACCTGAGCTAGCGGATCCGTATATAGAAGTCCCACCCAACTAATAAATTCCGCACTGAAACCTAACTTCGCCAGAGTGGCCCAAAGATATGGCCATTCTATCGTATCAAAGGCCATCGTGGCGTCCAAGGAAGCCAAGATGGCCGGCTCGGCGAGAAACTCCGCCCTGGCGAGAACGCCGTGTATGTGCCGCAAGTTGAGGGCAGTGTGCCGGTGCGGAATGAAACCAGATTGATCCGGATGAATCAGGTCACAGATGACAGCGAGTAAGCGATTGGCAAGGACCTTGGCGAGAATCTTCGGTTCAGCATTCAATAGGGAAATAGGCCTGTATGAGGCACAACGATCACGAGGCTTGCCCTCCTTAGGGATCACAACTATAGTGGCCAGACGCTGGTCACAAGGGAGGGAACCAAGCTCACGCGACTCCAGAAACATATCACGGAGAAACGGTGCGACTTTATCCGGGCGCAATTTGTACAATTCAATAGGCAATCCATTGGGGCCCATAGCTTTGCCAGAACGAAGGGAACGAATCGCGGTAGCAATCTCGTCGGCCGACAACGGCGCCTCCATACGCTCTTGATCCGCTACAGACAGGCAGGGCAGCGCAATATCCCTTAACAAGAAACGAGAGTCATCCTCATCTCTATCGGACACCGGGGAGTAGACCACACGAAAATAGTCAGCAAAACACTCCACAATCTCGCCAGGGTCAGTCACATGCACACCATCAGAATTCTGAAGCACAGGGACCACACGGTTTGCTCTCTCCTTCTTATCAAGCCATGCAATCAATTTACCCGCCTTATCCCCAACATCATACAGTCTACCTTGCTGTTCCCTGTACATTGTCTTGGCAGCATCCGTAACAAGGGATTTATATTCAAACTGTTTCAAGCTAAGGGCGTGGAGCCTATCCTGGGTGACACCTAAATCTAGATCAGCCTCCAACTCCAGTATTTCGGCCTCCAGCTTCACGGCCTCCCCATTCCTAGCTTTCTTGGTCTCGACTATTAAAGATAGGGCCTGGCCACGAATAACAGTTTTGAAGGCTTCCCACAGGGACACTGAGGACAAGACAGACCCCTCGTTCTCCAGGAAGTAGTGGTCGAGCGACTTAATGAGGCTATTGCGAGTCTTGGGGTTGCGCAGGTGCCAAGGGTTAATAGGGGCGATCCGCCCCGCGGCATGCATCCCCGTGTCGAAAAGAAGCCACACAGGGGAGTGATCTGAAATGCCCCGTGCCAAGTGTCTTACCTCCCCAATGAGGGGGGACTGGGCCGCGGGCATGAGGAAGTAATCAAGCCTGGAGAGACTCCCATGAGCCCCGGAGTGGAAGGTGTATTGACATTGCGTTGGATGAATTAACCTCCAGCAATCCACCAAACCAAAGGTGTCCAAGAACCCACCAAGCCAAGATTGGGAAACGGGAAGGGCCCTGGGGGGGTGGCGATCCAGATCGCCAGACAGCACGGAGTTGAAGTCCCCACCCATGAGGAGAAGACTATCGGGGAGTTCCAGCAACATCTGACCAACATCAGATAAAGTGGAGGTCTGGAGGCCTGGGGGAACATATATCGTGGCCAAGGAAAGAGTCTTGCCCTCCCACCTACCGGTTAGGGCGGCATAACGCCCTCTGTCGTCAAGGATGACATTATCAATCTCTAGTGGGAGGGAAGACTGGACCAGAATACCAACCCCTCTGGAACCAGTGGTGAACCCGGAGTGTGCAACCAATCGGTACCCCCACCTATTCATAGCATGACACACATTGCCGACCAAATGCGTCTCCTGCAGGAGCACTACGTCAGGAGTCAAACGACGCAAATATTGCAGTACAACACTCCGTTTAATACGATCCCCCAATCCATTGACGTTCCAAGATATCAACCTCAACCCACTACCCCCCATCCCCACAAAAGTTGCATGAGTCCCCCCACAGAGAGCCAGACACCTGAAGCAAAGAAAAAACCAATATGCAGCCTTGAGAATAGAAAACACAAACACCCCCTCCCACCCCCAACCAAAACCCGTTACAACTCCCCCCTCCCTGCACCCCTGCAGACTAAAAAGCCACCCCAAAATGCAGTGTGCCTGTCGCCCTAACAATGCCATTCTACAAAAAGACCCCGGAGGATGAGAGAGGCCCGTCTCCACCCGCCACCCGGACGCGAAATACTACAAGGCAAAATATACAAAAGAAGTAGAACCCAACTGAGCAATGTCCGATTGTCAAGGTTAGGGACAAAAAGGTCACTTCTGTGGAGGCTCACCACCCTCGGCACCGCCAGGGTGCCCCGTTCGATCGCCCTGACCAGGCAGGGAATCCAACCAGTCACTCACATTGTCCGGTCGCTCGAAAAAGAAGGTCCGTTCCTCGTATTCCACTCGAAGCCTGGTAGGGAAAAGCATAGCATACTTCAATCCCAGGTCCCGGAGACGTCGCTTAACCCCCAGAAAGCCCATCCTCTGTCTCTGGACAAATTGAGTGAAGTCCGGGAAAAAATTGACAGAGGAGTTTTCAAATTTCACCGGGCCATGCACTCTCGAAGCCTGCAAAATCGCATCACGTTCTCTGAAATGAAAAAGTTTTGCGATGATAGGCCTCGGAGGCGCGCCAGGCTTGGGCTTACCGCCCGGGACACGATGTGCACACTCCACAGCGAAAAACTTGCTCAGTCCAGAAGGGGCAAGATGGGAGAAGATTAAATCTTCGACCAGGAGGTCAACCGAACGAGTCTCGGGGTTCTCCGGAACACCTATGACGCGAATGTTGTTACGTCTTGCCCTGTTCTCGAAATCCTCCAGCCGATGGGACATCAGGTCATTGGCCGATTTCAGAGTGCGAAGGTCTGTTTGAAGTTCCGACACATCGGCCGTGAGGCTGGAAGTCTTCAGATCCAAAGACTGCACCTTCTCGTTAGTCTTAGACAGGTCGGCCCTTATTAGAGTGACATCAATGGCGACCGTGCCAGAGCCTCATATTGCTGGCCGATGGTCTCCTTCATGCCGGTGATGGCGCCCATAATGTCCTGCAGGGACAAGTCAACAGGGGCAGAAGGGTCGTCTCTGGCGTCCTCCGGGGTACTGCCGGAGGGCCCGGGGGATCCTTTGGCTTGAGTGTAACGGTCCATAACATTTGTCTGGAACGGCCCCCCGCGAAGAGACATCTTGGTCTTCCGCTTCTCGGGTTCACCCCTGCCCATCATGTTGGAAGATGCACCCCGGAGGGGCCCGCAAGACCTGGTGAAAATGGCCGCCGGCAGGTCGGGCACCAACAGGCCAAGAAGCTGGCTCGTACGGTCCGGAAAAAGTCACAACCCGACCCAAGAGGCTACAATGAGAAGGCAGCGATGACACTAAGTGGGGGATGGATTGGTCCCCGGCCAAGTGAAACGGTCTCTCAATCAGACCGTGTCAGGATCCGAAAACGAAACCGAAAGTGGGGGTACGGCCACCGATGGGTTCCACTGCCGTTGTTGTTCAACTACGTCCCGGCTCCAGAAATCACCAAGTCTCCGGCACGGCCTCCAGGTGGGCCTCAAAAGTTCAAAATGCTATAATTCTGGTCGCCCAAGTCCGATTCAAATTCTGGAAAGAGTTATGGACTCAGTCGAGGTTCACCTTCAAGAGTCCGTCCGAGAGATCAGGATATCATCAGGATAAATTGCGAGGAGTGGCGAGGGTCCGGGGAGCCCTGTGCTCACGCGACCATCTTGGATGCGCGCTAAGCTCCTCCCACATGGACATTGTTGATCATATATAACAAATTCTGTGTTACATTTTATATGCTCCTTTATCTTTTCATGTCTTCAATTAAACAGTTTGCAACTAGTTTTATTTGTTCCATGCTCCCAGGCTTTACACTTCTTGCACTTCTAAAACCCTGGTTGATTCAACCAACTTGTCTTCTGTACAGTTTGATGAGTAAAATGACTACTTGTCAAGAGATCTAATGATGCTTTCTTTCTATAGGTGATGTTTGGATGATCCATCAGAACTTTGTTGAGGTTTTCATCTAATTGCAAGATTTTTAAATTATTTTCCTGATCTCTTTATGTTGCATTGTGTAGTCAATGATGAGATGTGTTTTAGTTTCTTGTGCATCTCTTTTACTTAGTGTTAATAGCTCATCTCTTGGTTTCTTTATTGCTCTTACCATTGCGGTTTAAACAACTTCCAGCGGATCACCCCTAGATAAAAACCTAATTTTAATTTAATTTATTTTCTGCTCTTAACATTTCCCCAAAGGGGATGCTCCACCTGAGGATTTGTGGATGTCACCTGTTTCCATGGAGAATGCTATTGCACAACGTTATTTACCTGTGAATTCTTGTAAGGATGCAATCGTTCTTTATATAGACGTTAATATCCAGGAACAATATCAGTGTGGGACTTGTGGTGTAAGTAAAGGCTAGATTCACATCATTTTTATTCAGGGATGAGATTAAATCTTCCAGGCTTTTGTTGTCCCCTTCCCATATTAGGAAGAGGTCATCAATGAACCTAGTCTATAATTTCAGATATTCCAATTTCCCATGGTTTTCTTCTGTCCACACAAATACTGATTCCCAATAGCCCATGAGGCGATATGCATATGTTGGTGCGAATCAAGCCCTATGGCTGTGCCCTGTTTTTGTAAATAATATTCTCCATCTAAAGCAGAACACATTATGGGTGAGGTAAAAGTCCAACATTTCAATGAGCATGTTTGAGTGTTTCAAATAACTTATCGATTTGTCACATTAAAAAATGACTCTCTGCTTTGATCCCATTGACGTATAGAGTGATGTCACGTCAATTGTGGCCATCAAATAGGATTCTTTCCAAGGAATACCTTGAATTTTGATAAAAATATCCATTGAGTCACATAAATAAGATAAGGAGGTGAAATATAATACCAAAAACAATGTCTAAAAATCTAGATGTTTTTTCAAGAAGGGAAGGCCAATCTCACCCTGGCCGGGACCCCGCGCATCCACTGAGCTAAAGCAGGGTGAAGAGCCTTCTCCTACATTGCGGCCAAGACCTGGAATGAGCTCCCGATCGACATCAGATGCGCCTCCTCCATGAACACCTTCAGGAAGACGCTCAAGGCCTGGCTCTTCGACTGAAAACCCTCACGGGTAAGTAGCGCGCTTACAATCGCCCTGATTGATTTTATCAAACTCGCAATTGGATGGCCCGGTGGTTTCTGTAGACTTTTATGGACCTTCGGGAGGAAATTAATTCCTGGCCGTGCCAACTTTACAGTTTTCCATGGTATTCTGCCATAATCATATTCAACTGATTTTCTTTTAACTTTTCATAATGTTGTCTATTTTTTAGTTGTTTTTCTGCTTCACCTAGTACTTTCCATGATCTTGAATCACAACATTGCCATCTTTATCAGACGTTTTGATTATAATGTGCCTGTCTTCTCGAAGTTCTTCGATGACAGCTCTCTCCAGGAGTGATATTTTGTCTTTTGTGTATCATATGTTTCCTGGTTAGTCAGATCAAATCGTCAATCTCAATTTCCTGAAAAAGGTCAACTTTATTCCTAGGAGGTAATTGCGGGCAGAATTTTGATCGTGGTTTAGGACCACTATCTCCTCCCTCTCCTGTTTCTATGCCATTGCCATACACAATTGCTCGTATGTCAGCCCACCAGATTCATCCATATTTATTGTCCCCTCCAATTCACTTTCCAAAGATGCCAAATCTCCCAAGCATGGCAACTCATTTATTGTTATCTCGGATTCTTTTATCAATTTTGTTGCTTTCATTAGTGGCGAGGGATGGGTTAAAAGCTTTTTTTTTCAACTTGAATTTCCATGAAAATTTCTAGAGATCACTTCTCAAGCTGGCCAAGTCTACTTCAATGTCCAGTCAGAAGTACAATCCTGTATTAAGAAGTTGTATCTGATTTTCATTAGGGTCTTCGAGGAGAGATTTATATAACATTTGGAGAGATTTATATAACATTTTCTAAAGTCAGTTATTTTTTTTTTGAGTTTTGCTTTTTCTTTGCGTCTTCTGTTCTTTATTTTCCGACTTCCTCTGCGCCTTCTGATTTTGTTTCCCCTATGCCCCTGCCTCTTTCTGGCACTGGTCCTTTTCCCCCTTCCCCCATATTCATGTGGACTGGGCATAGTTCCCTGGAAAAATCCATGCTGGTTAAACTAGTTTCCTCATCCGTTGAGCTCACTTCAGGACTGTCTGACATTTCAGATGCTTCAATACTTCCTATGGTTTTGTTCATTGTTCTTATTTGCCTCGAATCATCATATTTATGGGCAAATTATATATGCCTCCTGGCATAATCGATCCAATCGTGATTAGATTTTCTTACCTTTCTTTTTACAACTTCAGCCTCATGTTTGTTTATTCCATTTGTTTCAATAATTTAGCTATTTCTTCAGTAAAAGCATGTGTCATGTAGTTCCTAAAATTACATATGACCTCCAAGTTTAGACAACATAAACTAAGGGATTGGTGTCTAGACTGATTCCAGACACCCCCACAGGATATTTTAGATTTAAGACCAGCCAGCTCACAGTGCCATCATAAGCCCCCTAACCTTACCAAGGATCGAATAGTTTCTGGCAACTATCGAACATGACAACCCTTGATCCTTCAGGAATCATGGAAACAGTACAGTACTTTTTGCTCAGTCAATCGTGCTCAATCAGTCTCAGAGAGATACACAGAATAAACGATGGAGATGTTTTCAATAAACATTGATTGAACTAGCGTAATTCAAGTACAAAACATATTTGTTGCAACGATCATTAGAAAGAAGGCAACGATTATTAGAAAGAAGCAAATGTACAAGATTACAAGCACCAGCAAAGTACATAAAAGGTAAAACTTTACCATGGTGCTAAAACAGTGAATATATGCAGGCATATTTACATGACCGTAATCAAGCGTACTCCTATGATGCAACCCTACCCAAGTGTACCTAAATGTACCTAGCATGTATGTGGGTGTAAAGCCCAGAATCCCCTAGGAAAGAGCCAACCCCATTACCTAATGGGAGAGAACGAAGGACCCCATCTTGGTCTCGTTTTGGACACCCCGCAGATGTCAGAACACTGAGACTGGGACCTCAGTGTCTTGTGTCAGCGTGGAAGCTTCTCCTCTATCTAGTGAAAGTATGGTTCTTTTATGCAATAAATATAGCCTCGGGGTTCCTAACACAATCAATGTGTTGTGAGTACAATGATGTAAATAATTCTTAATCAATAGCTGCAATTGTGCAAGGTAGTTCTTTCGCCCTAGGATGAAGAAGACCATAACTTTTATATAGGTTATGTTAATCCTGTTATGTACGTCATGTGCAGGGGACTTTTCTAAGAATCCTCATGCATAATAAATTAGGCTAGTTTCAAGGAAACAGATCGACATTTCTTCAGCCCATAACTGGGTAAAGGTCAGTGCTAGAAGAACAAGTTGCTTACCTTCGGTAATGATATATCTGTAAGAGACATACGAGTTATAGATTCCTTACCTTAGAATTACTCTCAGGTGTCAGACTGGATCCAGAGAAATTATTTCGTAGCAGCACCCCTATTCGTCAGTAGGTGGCATCAGTTGACGCCACATTCGTTGTCGTAATCGCCGGGATGACATTGCGGTATCTACTTAGATGCTGCCCCTGCGTGCTGACGTCAGTTCTTTACACGACATTCCACGCCAGAAGGGCAGAGCCATGTAATACACTGACCACTGGTGCACAAAACTAGGGCCCTGAAAGGGAGTCCCTTACCCTAGAAGTCAGTTCGCAGAATGGGGAGGATGGGTGGGGCTGTAAGGAATCTATAACTAATATATGTCTCTTACAGATATATCATTACCGAAGGTAAGTACCTTGTTCATCTGAAAGAGACTATCAGTTATAGATTCCTTACCTTAGAATAGATACCCCAGAATTCCAAACCAGGTGGTGGGTCTGCGAACTAAGTTCACACCAGAAAGTCCTGGAGAATTGAACGGCCAAAGAAGCCATCTATCCGGACTTGGCTGTCCAGGCAGTAGTGTTTCGTGAACATGTGCAAGGATGCCCACGTGGCTGCCTGGCAGATGTCACTAAGGGGGACTCAAATACAAAATGAATGGGGGAGGTAGAGGTTCTTTATGAGCTAGGTCCGCCCTCCTTTATTATACTGTAACTGAAACCCGAGGTGTCGGGTAAAGGACCTAGTCAATGGTTAGGGATAGGGCATCCAATCAGTGAGTTCCGGAATGCCACCAGGAAAGAAAATTTTCTTTCGAGTCCCCTCACTCACCAGTGTTTCACCACAGTGACCTGCTTCATCATAGGGGCCATCCCAGGTCTCTACGAACTGGGGCGTGCTGCGACTTGCGAGATTTACATAGGAGCACTTATGTGGAAGACTATGTGTAGTGCAGAAAGTGTGGTGGAGTGGGCTAAAGTGGGTTTAAAAATACCTTGCTAGTGGGCCAAAAAACGTAATTGTTGCTCCTAGAATGGTATGTCTAAAAAGGGGTGCTACATGGAAAAAACTAACTATGATGGGTTAGAGATTCTATGTATAGATCAACATGTTTCGAGCCTACCCCTAAGCTCTTCATCAGGACCACACAGGGACCAGCCCTGTGTATGTCACTCCGAATTAGCCTCTAGTAAGGAAATGAAGATATTAAACAAAAGAAATGAATGCTGCAACTAATAAAGCATGCGTTTTTTTATATACATATGATCAACACTTTTGTCATGTAGTATTTCTAAAGAAGCAAAATTGTGCTTCATGGACCGCAGGGGTCGAAGGATATCTGAATGCACGTTTTCAGTTGGGAACGCCTTGCAGGTATTTACCTATTCGTCTCCCCACAGCTAAACAGATCTTGGGGGTTGTTTAACTCTCAATTCTGGGGGATTCCTCTTGAGAAGAGAAACATGAAAAACAGAATGAATTCTTAACCTAGGAGGGAGTCGAATTTTAACACTCACTGGATTAACCATTCTATCCACCTGAAATGGACCAATGACTCTAGGTTAAAACTTTTGATTCCCCTTCAGGTGCATATTTCGAGTCGAAATCCACACCTTGTCTCCAGGCTCGTATATGGGATTTGAACGTCTTTTCTGGTCAGCCTGCCTCTTGTAAGAACTCTTAGCCTTAATCAAATTGCTAGTCGCTACCTGATAAGCTTTCTTTAGTTCTTGAACCACTACCTCGACTGCTGGAACGTCATTCTCCTGCCTCCCCACAAATGTATTAGGATGCCTACCAGAATTGAGGTAAAAAGGGGAAAACACAGTAGAA
This sequence comes from Triturus cristatus, assembly GCF_964204655.1. Classification (NCBI taxonomy): domain Eukaryota; kingdom Metazoa; phylum Chordata; class Amphibia; order Caudata; family Salamandridae; genus Triturus; species Triturus cristatus. Next base: position 787,517,229 of record NC_140583.1, on the reverse strand, counting down.
GAATGTTTGGCATTATTGTACGCAAATTCCGCCTCCCAAATTAAATTTGGCCATTCCCCCTCATTTTCCATCAAAAAGAGACGCAGATATTGCTCCAACTCCTGATTGACTCTTTATGTCTGTCCATCAGTCTCAGGATGGAAGCTGGTGGACAGGCGAGAATCCATATCTAATCTTTTGAGAGAGGCCCTCCAAAAGTGTGAGATAAATGGATGACCCCGATCAGAAATCACAATTTTGGGAATACCATGTGCCTTGACTACATGCTGAGTGAACAGAGCGGATAACTGAGTTGAGGTAGGAATGGACTTTAAAGGAAGAAAATGACTCATTTTGGTGAAATGATCTACCATCATCCAAATCGTTGTGAAACCTTAACTAGAGGGAAGTTCCACTATGAAATCCATCGAAACAGTATGCCACGGATATGGGGCCGGAGGCAAAGGTAACAACAAACCTTGAGGAGCCATTCTAACAGACTTTTCCTTTATGCACTGCTCACGAGAGGCCACATATTGTCCCACCTGAGTCTCCAAAGCCGGCCACCAAAATTCTCTGTGAATCAACTCCAAGGTTTTCTTCACACCCTTGTGACCAGCCAATAGCTCATCATGAGAATGTCGAATGACCACCATTTGAAGCTCTTCATTTGGCACAGAGTTTTCCTTTGAAATAAGGCCTTCCATTTCTTACTTCTCTTCCAGTACCTTCTTTGGCCCAATCATGGAGTTCCAAATCCGCAAAAGATTTACGCAATTTGTCTTCAAATTCTGGAAAGTGGAGTACACCAATTATCTTCTCCTTAGGAATGATTAAACCCTTCTCCATCACCTTTTCAGTTTCTCGGTATCGAGACAAGACAGGGCATCAGCCTTACCATTAGCAGACCCAGGCTTGTATGTCAATACAAAATTGAAGTCTGCAAAAAATAAAGATCCTCTCAGCTGCCTCGAAGTAAGTGTACGAGCCGATTTCAAAAATTGGAGATTTCGATGGTCTGTGAACACAGTGACCTCATGTCAGGCACCTGCAAATAATGTCTCCACTCTTGAAAGGCATCTTTGACTGCCAACAATTCCTTATCAGCAATTGAGTAGTTCATTTCTGCTGGTGTCAGTTTTCGAGATCTGAAAGGCACTGGATGAAGCTGGCCAGTATCCTTGTGCCTCTGAAAGAGGATTCCACCAATGGCCAAATTGGAGGTATCAGCTTCCACAAAAAAGGCTCCTCTGGGTTAGGATGCAAAAGAACTGGTGCTGTGATAAAGATCTTCTTTAAATCTTGAAAGGCTCCCTCAGTTTCTGTAGTCCACTCAAACTTGACCCCCTTCTTCAAAGGGCGAGTTAGAGTGGATACCTTCTCAGAGAATCCTGGAATGAACCGCCTGTAGAAGTTGGCAAAGCCAATGAAACTCTGCACCTCTTTCACATTACGTGGAGAGGGCCAATCTCCAATGACCTTCACCTTAGCATCATCCATTGCTACTCCTTCACGGGACAATACGAACCCCAAAAATTCCACTTGAGTAGAATGAAAGACATTTCTCCAACTTAACAAAAAGTTGATTTTCAAGCAACTTCTTCAGGATCAATCGTACATGTTGAATATGCTCTTTCAAATTGGCAGAAAAAATAAGAATATCGTCGATATAAACAACTGCAAAACGATGCAGAAACTCTCTCAAAATGTAATTCACGAAATGCTGGAACGCAGCAGGCGCATTACACAGGCCAAAGGGCATGACCCGGTACTCGAAAAGACCCAGTCGAGTTCGAAATGCAGTTTTCCACTCTTCGCCTTCTGCCATGCGCACTAAATGATAAGCTCCCCTAAGATCTAATTTCGTGTACACCCTTGCTCCTTTGACTTGATCCAACAATTCGGAAAGTAAGGGCAATGGATATCTGTTTTTCTTGGTGACGAGATTCAGTGCTCGATAATCGATGCATGTTCTCAACCTACCATCTTTCTTAAGAATAAAAAAAAAAAGCGGAGAGGAGACAGGTGACTGTGAAGGGCAGATAAAGCCATTTGCCAGGTACTGATATATGTACTCTTTTAAATGCAGATTTTCCTTTTCAGAAAGCGCATAAATTCTACTGCACGGCAAAGAGGCGCCAGCCTCCAATTCGATCTTGCAATCGTACTCTCGATGTGGAGGTAACTTGTTGGCTTCCTGTTCATCAAAAACTTATGCCAAATCTTGATATTCTATCGGAATATCTTGGGTTTCCAAGAAACAGATTGATTTTGACTGACTGGCCAAAAACTGGGGAAGAGAAGCTGGGGGAAAATTGACATTCCAATCATGGCAATGCCATTTGCAATAGTCTGAGTTCATGTCGAGGGATCTCTTTGCCCAGTCAATCCAGGGATTGTGTTCGGTAAGCCAGGGTAAACCCAGGATGAGCTGGAATTGTGGTGCTTCGATGAGACTGAACCTCAACATACTTAGATGACTACTAGGCCCTTTCAAACAGATGTCCTCAGTTTCATGAACAATGGGACCAGAAGATAAATTGTTTCCATCAACAGCTCGAACTGATTATGGCCTTTCCTTTCTGGCAAATAGAATACCTAAGGATTGGGCGAACTTAATATCACAAAAATTGCCTGTTGCACCTGAATCTATCATCACAGAAATATCATCCACTTCAGCATTTCCAAACTTGATCAAACCAAGAATAATTAAATGGGGTGCAGAGGATTGTAAAGTGTTGGCAATTAATTGTGAATCTGGAGTTGACTTGTCATTTGCTTCCACCAGAGCAACTCCCTCTACTGGTGGAGCCTGTCTTTTACTCAAGCAGGATTCTTTGGTTTCTTGGGGCATTCCTTAACAAAGTGTCTAGAATTACCACAATACATACAGAGTTTGCCAGTTCGTCTCTTCTCTCGTTCTTCCTTGGATAATGGTCCTCGAATAGAGCTGATTTGCATAGGTTCTTCCTCAGAGGAGGAGTCTTTAATCTTTGTGTTCTCTGACCGGGCTCGATCAAATCGCAGAGGCAAATATTTAAAATCCTTTCACCGTTCACTCTTTCTTTCACTCTGACGCTGATCAATCTGTAAGACCAGATCAATTAATTCTGAGACATCAGTGGGTCGCTTAGGTATTTGTGCAAGACTGTCCTTCAACTCGTCTTTTAGTTCTCTATAGAAGATGGCCGCTCTCTTGGCTTCTGGCCAATTCGTTTCTACAATTAACTTATTGAATTGTGCCAAGTAAGCGACCAAATCACGATAACCTTGTTTTAAATCTAGAAGCTCGTTATCAGTAGTTTGAGAGATAGATCTTCAATCAAAAATGCGCAAAAACTCTCTTCTGAAATCCTCAAACTCATATAAAATGTGATCATTGTTGTTCGCTAGCGGCATGGACCAGGCTGTTGCGTCACCACTCAGGTAGGACAATATGTAGGCTACCTTGGATTGATCCTCCTTAAAGATAATGGGTCGACAGAGAAAGTGTAGAGAACATTGAGTGAGGAATATCTGGGCCTTATGAGGATTCCACTAAACCTTTCAGGAGCTGCCAATGGAATTGTTGGTGAAATAGCATGAATTACCCGAGTAGTCAACTCCGCCGCAGAAGGGGCTGGAGTAAACATCTGACTTATTTTCATAATTTTCTGCAATGTCACTAGCTGACAGTTCTTCAAACCTTTGACGCAAAAATTGGGCCTCTTGACTAGACTTTCTAACCTCTTCTCTAAGAGATTTATTCTCAGACATGGTATCACTCAATTGTTTTTGTATCCCATCTAGCACGGATGCCAAAGGCTTTACGTCAATTCCCTCTGCCATACTGCTCGGGCGTACGTTTTGGGTGGCACTTCAATCTGTCAAGTACCTGTACTAGAACTGTGATTTTCCACAAAGCAGATGAAAGTTCCACAATCCCCAAATCCGCTACTGCAAACTAGTTCACAAGCAGCAAAGGTGGGGAAAGGGGATTGGGATGAAAAGAGACCGCCACAGCTACTCTTCTTCTGGACTGGAACCCTCGCTTGACTTCGAGTTGCTTCCTGAAGCAGAGAAGGTCTTGTAACCACAAAATAACAATACACTAACCCAAGACTCTAGCTCTCCGCCTTTGAATACCTGTCCCTTCTGTGTGGCTAGCTGCTCTCTAGTAAGTATTTAGTTTTGGCTTGAATACTGCTTGTCACTACAGGTAGGTTGACTTCTCTGTGTAGGACTCTGTGAATAGAAATACAGTGTAACTAATCTAATGTAAAGCTAGCTTAACTATTTCTCTTTATCTCCTCTCTGTTAGCTGTATTCACCTCTGTCTAATAAATATGCAGATTTGTAAATCTTTCTCTGTATTTCTTTTGCAGGAATTCTGTACTGTCTGGAAAACTGTCGCTCTCCTCTTGGACCGAGTCTCTGTGGGCACGTAGATAGATAGATATAACCATATCTACATCTGACTGCTTTTTCTGGAATATGTTGTCTTTACGATATATATATATATATATATATCATAATGGAAAGTCTCTTGATATTGTCTGGATTCTAATTATACGAAGTCTAAGTAGTGGATGTCTTCTATTCCCAAACTTCATCTACCAAGCAAGCACTTATTGATACAGTCTCTTTAACAAAGGTTCTCTGGATTGAATGGGCGAGACACCCAACATGAAATAGAACGGTGCTCAACGTAGTCAAAACTGCTGAGTTCTATCTGAAATGAATTGCACTGTCCTCAATGTCTTTCAGAGAGAATCGTCTCTTAAATGACAACTGGAACTGTAGGCTTGAAGAAACTAAATCCCTTCAGGAAAACAAGTTTTAAATAATCAATTCGCTGAATGGACCTACCGATTAGGCTCACCTTTTCACAGTGTTACCTACTGTGAGAAAACCTGTACGCTGTCCAAAGAAATATCTTCCAAAATCTCCTTCTGTAGAAACGAGAAGGCAGCGAATTTGAAAACGCAGCCGTTTCCAATAATACTTCAGTTGAAGTGCGTAGTGCTTGGCGCTAGCGAGCACGAGCACAGCTGAGGTGCGAAAGCGGCCAAAAGACTAGACCGACAATTGAATCGGTCATGTCGAGCGCCCATCTTGAATTTCCGCCGCAAAGAGGGAAGCAGGCAGGAGAGCCAGAAGGATGCCAATCTCCATGACATGACTCTACGATGCTTAGCAGGGCAGTGCCAATGCCTATTTCCTCCTAAGATGCGTAACTTGAGAGCGCTAGGAGGTCTTTCCTGGACAGTCCTGACAACCGGCTGCCGTCACCCTGGTGGAATGGGCGCACAGTCCTACTTTAGATTCCTTCTTTGACAAGGAATAACAAATTTTGATGCAAAGAATGCTGCACGGCCCGACCTTTCTTGACACCCACATAGCCAACAAAGAGTTGATCATCCACCAGGAATTGTTTAGTGCGATCCAGATAGAAAGATAGCACACGTTCTGGATCCAGACGGTAGAGCCTCTCTTCCTCCTATTAAGGATGCAGGGGCGGGCAGAAGGTGGGCAAAGTGATGTCTGTCCAATGTGGAAAGAGGTAACCACTTTGGGGAGAAAAGAAGGTCTAGTTCTAAGGACAACCTTGTCCGGATTAACAGCAAGGAAAAGAGGCTTAGAAGACAGAGGCTGAAGCTCACTCACTCTGCGAGCAGAGGTGATGGCAACCAGAAAAGCAGTTTTTAAAGTTAAGAGTCTGAGAGGACAATTATGTAGCGGGTCGAAAGGAGTGCACATAAGTTAAGTCAAGACCAGGTTCATGTCCCACTGGGGCATTACGAAGGAACAGGAGGAAAGAGGTGAGTAATGCCCTTAAGAAATCTATGTACAATAGGGGACTTGAAAAGAGAAGGCTGATCAGGAAGCCAAAGAAAGGCTGAAATGGCGAGAGATAGCCCTTAAGGGTGCCCAGAGCAGAGCCCTGCTGGGCCAAGGAAAAGAGGAACCTCAGAAAGAGGGGCAAGAAGGGGTATCCACAGCCTTTGCTGTGCACTATGCCACAAATTTGTTCCATCTACAGGCGTATACCGTTTTAGTGGAGGGATGCCTGGCTGCCAAGATAACATTACAGACTTTAGGAGAAAGGTCTAAAGCGGTCAACTGTCGCCGCTCAATCTCCACGCAAAGAAGTGGAGGCTGGGTAGGTTCGGGTGGAGGACCGTCCCCTGCTACTGCGACAGTAGATCCTCCCGAAGAGGCAATCTGATCGGAGGATCGATGGCCATGTGCAATAGCTCGGGATACCAGACTCTTCGTGCCCAATCCAGAGCCACAAGAATGACTTGGGCTGGTCGCGCTTGATCTTCTTCAGCACTCTGGGCATAAATGGTATAGGCGGAAAGGAGGTATAGAAGACCGCAACTCCACTCGTGACGAAAAGAGTGGCCTAGGGAGTACCGCCTTGGAAATTCCAACGCACAGGACTGCTGACATTGTGCGTTCTCTTCGGTGGCGAATAGATCTAACCAAGGCTCTCCACACTGCTGAAAGAGACTTTGCACCACCTCCGAGTGAATCCATCATGCACCTGCGGCTGAGTTTGTCTGCCCTGGCATTCAGTGAACCTGCCAGGTGTTGAACCACCAGAGATATGCCCTGATGTTTCAGCCATGCCCAAAGGCGGAGAGCATCTTGACATAGGGTCCACGGCCACACCCCGCCCTGTTTGTTACAGTACCACATGGCGGTGGTATCTGTGAACACCTGCACTACTCTTCCCTGGACAGAGGGAAGGAATGCCTTCAGTGTAAGACTAATCGCCCAAAGCTCCAGAAGGTTGATGTGGAGCCCAGACTCCGCCGGAGACCAGAGGCCTCTGATCTCCGCCTCTCCCATGTGGCCAACCCACCCCAAAAGAGAAGCATCTGTCACCACTGTGAACTCTGGTTGTGGAAGGGAGAGGATCTGCCGTTGACCCAATCCTGGTTTGTTAGGCACCACTGCAATTGGCGTGCAGTGCCCTCCGAAAACAGGAAGCAATCCGAAAGATTCCCCTGATGCTGTGCGCACCGGAACTTCAGGTCCCACTGCAGAGCTGGCATATGCCACCTGTCATGAGCTTCACTACAAATAATTCAACCTGCACTCCAGAGTTATCAGCTTTGTCTCAAAAATACTATCTATTTATAGAAAAGTAATCAATGTGTGCTGCTGTGTGTTTGGGACCTACCTCTGTCCCTAGAAGTTAAATTGCAAACGCTTAATGTGCAGAGACCTGCACACTTTTTACAAAACGCACTACGTCGTGACCCAAAAGGGTTCTAGCCAATTACCATATTTTGTCAATTTTGTGAAATAAAGTTCATGACATTCAACAGAAAATATTCACTGTATTTGATGATTCTTCACCGTTCATCAATGTTAATGTTTTAGTACTTATACATGAGTCAATGTTACATCAATTTTTTTTCAATCATGTGTATATGCACAATTCAAAGGTGCAGAAAGTAGGGGGAGTAGCAACCACGACCTACTTATGGCACAGGGACACGCTCGATGGCTCCCTTGGCCAAGAGAGACGTAACTTCCTAACGGAGAAGGGCCAAGGGATCCTCCGACATGCGATGGAATGTAGGTGGCATGGCTGGAGAAGTAGTCTCGAAGGGGAGGGAGTAGCCCTTTCGAACTATCTGCAAAACCCACCTGTCCAACGTGATGTTCTACCAGCGGGGGAGGTGATGGCGAATCCTGCCACCCACTGGCAACTGGTGGCCTTGGAGGGTTGGACGAGGAAGGTTTGGAGGCTACTGCAGAGGGGGCACTGGTGGACTGGCCCGCTTGCTGGCCCCCTGACCCACTATGCTGGGTCCCACATCTCCGGCCATGCAGAGGCTGGACATTTCGCGTAGGCCTGTGGCTCTGGGCGGAACGTGGTGGGGCACCCCTTCACTAGCCACGAAAGGAGCGAAAAGCAGACTGCGTGGGGCGAGAGGAGATAGCGAGGCCCAAGGATCTGGTTGTAGCCCTAGAATCCTTATAGCGCTCAAGCGTGTTGTCTGCTTTGTCGCCAAACAAGCGACGGCCATCAAAAGGTATGTCCAAAAGAATAGATTGGACATCACTCGAAAAGCCAGTGGACCTCAGCCAAGCGTAGCGTCTCAAGGCTACTGATGTGGAAATCGTCCTGCCTAGCGAGTCGGCAGTGTCCAGCCCACATTGGATGGTGAACTTCGCTGCATCTCTCCCCACGGCAACTACACGGGAGAGCACGGCCCGGGCCTCCTCAGGGGAATGTGGCAGCACCTGTCCGACCCTGTCCCACACAAAGTGGGTGTAGCGGCCCAAGAGACATGCGGTGTTCCCTGACCACAGTCCTAAGCTGGCGGAATAAAACGTCTTCTTCCCAAGGTGATCCAGCTTCTTGGATTCCCTATCAGATGGAGCAGTAAGGAATGCACCCTTGGAAGTAGAGGCTTGGACCACCAAGCTCTCGGGATAGAGTGATGGGAGAGGAAAATAGGGTCGCTGGGGCCGGGCAGTGGCATCGGGCAATCATCCTATCCACAGGCGCCCCTGTGCTGGGCTTGGACCAAGTGCCCAGAAGGAGGTCTGCGAGGGCCTCATTGAATGGCAACAGGGGGTCCGAAGAGGCAGCTGCCGGTTGAAGTACCTCAGTCAGGAGGTTGGTCCTGATCATCACCATTGGAAGCTCAAGGTTTAAGGCCTCAGCTGCCCTACGCAATATCACAGCGTAAGAGCACTGGTGTAACGAAACTTGAGGGGGCCTCCCTGCAAGGTTTGTGGATGGGTCCCCTCCGGGCTCAATCAGGAGCTCTCCGGCCATAGTGCTGTGCTGAGGGGGCCTTCTGGAGCTTGGGGTCCCCCCACAACGCAGGGCCTGTGTTATGTCCCTCCGTAAGAGGCTCCCTCCTCTGCAGCCACAGTAGGGGGAGAAAGCATGCCAAGGTCTGGAGAAGTGTCCAGACCACTGGCCTCACCCAACTCCTCTCTCCAGTCCGGTTCTTCCAACTGGTCTGCTAGAGGGTCCACAGACCCCTCCCAGTCCTTCTTAACCGCCTCTGGTTGCCACTCAGGGCAATAGGGAACACCAGGGTAGAACAAGGGTACAAAAGTACCGGTAGGCGCCAGTCCGGTTCCGTGACCATGTCGATGGGGAGGCCGGGGTCGACATTGGTTGGGGACATAACTGGCGTCAGAAGGGGCGGAGGCGTCGCCAATTGATTCAACATCGGCGGTGACGTAAGGTCCACCTGCGCCGATCCGGATCCAGGCCTGGATTCCTGGGGGTCCTGCGGCGCCAAAGCCGCTGGAATCAAAGGCCTAGCACCCCCAGCCGAGTCCACTGGGCCCAAAGGCACGCTGGCAGAGTCGGGCAGCCCAAAGATAGAGTGGAGGGCTTCATAAAAGCTACGAAGTTGGGCAGGGGTTGCTCCGGCTCCTGGGAAAGGAGGGAGGCTCTGAGCCAAGCCAACAGGCTACCTTCTGCATTCGGACGGAGAGATAACGTGAAGAGTGTTGGTGCTTCTTCGCCTTCTTTTTGTGCTTCGACTTACCCAATGGCAAAGACTTCGAAGTGGAGTGGTGGTGATGGCTTCGTGACCGGTCCTGCTACCTCCCTCTTGACCAGGACCTCGAGTGGGGCAGACTCGACTGCCGGGTCTACAGAAGCTTTTGGGACCGCTACCGGAAAAAACTTTGGGGCCATGGCCCGACAGTCGGAGCACGCCATCATACAGTTAGAAATACCAAGCACGCATTAATCCAAAGGCGCCTAGAAGTAAAGTAATACAGAAAGAAAAAAAACATCTTTTTGTTTCATTTTGTTTCAAAACTGGCCAAATAGTTCCCACCAAATGGAATAGCCAATTGTTTGCATTCGGAGTGGTAGTTACATCGCTGTTGGCAGCAACCGCAGACAACGTTCCCTGAGGCGCACCTTGAAGCAGGTTTATATAGCAAAGGTGGTTCTATCAAGTTCCCACAGTATCTGCCAAAACTATGCGGTCTACTCTGTTGAAGTGTTTAATTAATTCATCATCCGTCAGATATATATCAGCGTAGGACAGTGCCTCCTCATCAAAATTTTGAAGTTGCTCCGTTACTCTCACTGAAAGCCGCCCAGGGCTATTCTTATACCCCTGGGGCAAACAAACAAAATTTCCTCTATGAGCCTAGCACTGAGAATCAAATATCTGCTTCCATGTGCTTTATTTTGGCAGAAAACCCCATTTGAGATATCTGGCGCTGTTTTATTTGTTCCTCACAATGTTGTTCATTAGTATGACACTTTGCACTTTGTACTGCAAATGAGGTGCAATTTTCTTTTACAGCTTGATATTCAAGTTGTTCTAGGATGTCCTTAACTTGATTTTTAGCTTCATGTTTTATTGGGTTTTGTCTCTGGGGTTGAGGAGTTGATTTCAATGGGATCCCGTGAAGAGGTGACTCATCATCCCACCCCACATGATTTCGGTATAATGCAGGAGCTAGCGGTAATGCACACACCTTGGCGTAAGAATGTTTCACTGATTCTGGAACGACGTTGGAAAAAGCAGGTAAAATTGCTGTTTTCCCCTTTGGGCGTTCCATACTCAGGTGGCCAGAAAAATAATATTGTAATCATATGTCAAGTTCTCCCAAAAAAGAGCCTTGATGTTTCTGGGTATGTCCCCCTCCAACCCGAGCGTGATTTCGTATAAACGATGGAACACTTACCCTTGTATCCGGTGCTTCCACCATGATATGTTCACTCAGCGCTACTGCCGCCTGATAATCATCAGGTTCCGGTGAGGTATTGTGACTTCTGCTGCACTGTCCAGCATCGTCACTGTCTATTTCCTGTTCAGAAGCAAAGTCCTCAGTTTTCTGGGCATGCCTGATTTAAAGTCCGGTGACACTGTAGTTTTCATGTGTGAAATTACTAAAACTTCATGAGGTACCTGCCCCGTGAGGCAGAGACGGGACGGAGACACTGTTGTAATTACAAATGTAAGGGTTTGCTTATCTGGATCAAGATTATCTTTGCACGTGAGATGACTTGTTTATATGTTTTGATTGGATCATAAGTAAGGAACAGACTATATATCTAACATAAGTTTTTGGTACTGTTTGTTGAGTGTAGGAGGCAAGTTATAATCAATGTAAACACTTTTGACTAACAGTAACTTACCTTTACTCCTCTTTAGATTACCCTGGATACCTCTGAAACACTGTGGGCATTTATACTAGGGTTGCTAAAACGGGTTCCTTAGAGTAGCAATACAATTTTATTATGACACTGCAAGAAAACGCCTCTTTTTTCACAATCAATCCCATATTTCTGAACTTATGCTATTGGTTTTTGGCGTCTGTACACTGGGACCCTGTTAACCAGGCCCCAGTGAACCCTAAAAAATTGTCGAATTGGTTAAAAATTCTAATTGGCACATTTACCTTACCTACTGGTCCCTCAAATATAGTACCCAGTGTACTCAGACCCCGTAAATTAAATGTCACTTGTGTACTACAGCACCTATTATGCCACCACTAAAGTGACAATAAAAAACAGGTCTTCAGGTTTGCCCCTGCAGCCTGAGCCAAGTTTGAAAAACTGCAAATTCAAACTACAAAATAAACCTTTTGCTAGGTCTACACCTTCCTTTTTAATACTTAGAAGTCACCACTAAGGTAGGCCCAAAATGCCCATAGGACAGGATGCATAGTATTTAAAAAGTAAAACATATGTAGTTAACTATTAAATGTTCTGGCAGTGAAAAATCCCAAAATATATTTTTCCACAGTGGCAAGGTTGGCTGTCCCATAGAATCATTATACATTATAACACATTATAATGCATAACTTTAGTTGGGGAATAGCTAGAATCAGGATTCAAGGGCTCAAAGTAATAGTAATTTAAAATTCAATGTAATGTTCAAGGCAGTTTTAAATTACTATTTTGAAAATGGCACATTAAAAAAGTTGGCATTTTCCTGATTAAGCCAAATGTGCCTTTCCGCCGGTGTTCAGAGTCACCTGGCTGTTAAAACCTCTCCTGGGGGCGAGTTGTATTTTGCTCCAAGACAGTAGGCAAAAGGTTTGGATGTGGGGAGATGCTTTTCCCCCCCCAACAGGATACTCCCCATCAAAAATTTTCCACAGCAGCAAATCGGTTTCAGCAGGACGTTACAGAAAAGACATCTGGCAACGTTAAGCCTGTTCGGCTACAGCTTGCAGCCTTGCCCCGCTGGAGAAGTCCAGCCAAGTCACCAAGTCAGAAAGTAGAAATCTACACTGGGCAAAGGCACCAAAAGTATCCGACTGGCGAGGGACCTTCCTTGGGCATGAATCTTAATTTCTCCAACTCTGAGCTTTACCGCCAAAAGTCAATGGCTTTGCCGGGACTTGGTCTGACTGCTATCTGGCCTCCTGGAACCCATCTGGGCCACAGCCTGCTGTCTTGCCCCGCTAAGGAATTTCCATTTCAGAGACAAAGTCAGAAGCTAAAACTCCCGACCAGGACGACCTTGGTTTTAGCATACAAGCCATGCTCAATTGCAGTTGGCCTTAACGTTTGACTATGACCCGGACTAGAGCGACCAGTTGTCCGTGGTTGGCGCTTTGTGTGCTTTGGCACAACATTTTTATTTACACTTTAAAAATTAATATATCTCTGGTTGCCCTAGTTGGATGTTTGAAATTTTTATGTCTATTTGTTCATTAAAAAAAAATGTATTGCTATAATTTGGAGTGCGAATTTTATTGTGTTGTGTTGTGTTTTCTACTTTTTACCTGTTTAGGGTACTAATAAATGCTTTACACCAGGAGTCACCAACGTGTAGCTTGGGAGCTACTGGTAGCTCACCAGCACCCTCAAAGTAGCTCTCAGAAGTGTAGCCAAGCATCTCATTCAGAGAATCTGTGTAGATGAAAGGCGGCAATACTGCTAATCTCAAGACCCTTAGAGTGACAGCCAGGTAAACCAATGATGCGCCTCATGATAATCAGATACACACTCTGCCAGCCTATGGGGTCTGAAAAATCACCATCTGTCTCCAGTCTCAATCTAGCTAGGTGCCAAGGAGATTAGACCTGTTGTAGGCCCTGCTCTATCAGTTACACGCTGTGTATGAAGAATGGTCCATGAAAGAAGAGTGACAGCAGTAGCCTGAACAGTAACCAGTAATGACCCACCAAAGTGTCAGATGAGAGGAGCCAGAGTGAAAAATAAATGTTATTTAGAAGCATGATCAGTCAAAGAGCAGAGAACAGGGTATGGCTACAGAGCTGAGACAATTAAGAGCCCCGTCTGGGTGTATGTATGCATGTGTACACATTTATGTGTGTTTGACGTTGTGTCCCTCCATAATAAACAGGATTGCTCCCTGAATGATTTGCCTGTTGCCAAGGACAACAGACGTATAAGTCCCTCCTCTATCATAACAGGTTAATCTCTGGCACCATTGTGTTAGTTCATGTCATAATAGCGCCTATGGCATATTAATGGGTATCTTTGACCATTTCAGGCATTCTGGAAGCCATGATTGGCCTAGTAAGAGCATGACTGGCCAACTTGTAGCCATCCCTGACACTGGTGGCCGTTCTGTGCATACAAATGGCAAAGCCCGATAGTTGAAAGATAATTAAAGCGCAGTTGGAGTGACCGAGTGCATGTGATGCTTTGGCTGTTATTTCATTAATTAGAGAGGCATTTAACACTGCTAACATTTATCCTTGTATTTCTTGTGGTACCTCACCTGTATTGCTTGGGTGGTCATTACTGATAATCTTGCTTAGGTTGTGTCATATCTGGTCACTATTTTACAGTAATAAAATATGCTATTAGCGCGTGAGGATTTTCCTTGAGCAGAAGTAGCTATTAATACAGAAAAGGTTAGAGACCCCTGCTTTACACGTTTCTTCTACTTACACGTTTCTCTGAATTTAAGCCTGTCTGCTATGTGCTACAGCTACCAAGAGTTGAGCTCAGGTTTAAATTAATAAGACCTAACCAGACCTGGTACAGAATTGTGACATTACTTGGTGAGGACTCACATCCCCCACCCCCAAACATATAATCCACATCCTCATAGAAACCCAAATCATTGTGAACCCCGAATTTATTGTTGCATTTATTAACACTTTAGTGCCTGTTTTGCATTACAAAGATGATGGAAACCTGGTGCACAGTGTTGTTTTCGGGTTTACTTTCCAGCACAAATCCTGAATTGCATTGGAAACTAGCCCTAAAGTAACACAAAGTAGCACTATGAACGACTTTGAATTGGAGGCTTACCGTTGGTGGTACATTGGCATTCCCATGCACCCACCCATGGATTTTGATGCTAATCCCCATCTACTAATTTAGGTAGAAAAGTATATGCCTAAAAATACACCTCCTCGAGGCATGAGTACCGCTGAAGAAAAGATTTATTTTCTCCAAATGTTTTGAACTTTGCACTGTACAAGGCACATACAAAGTGGTGAAGTGTTAAACTCTGTCAAAGCACAGAATTGTTTGCCACAAGGGTACCTTTTCAGTATAAAACCTATGATGGACATCATGCACATTCACTTGCACAATGGTGGACGGGGGTGTGCATTGGCACAATGCAGCCTCAGGTACTCCAGCACTGGAGGAGAAAGCAACAGCACTATATCTTATTCAGTATGGTGCTGTTGTGCAGTCTCCTTTGTCACACAGTGAAGAGCAGCAACTTTGGTTACACCACTGCGTGAACACGTAGTAAACCTGTCCCTTCCTTTCGCCAGATCAATCACTCTTAACCTATAATGCCGCCTTGTATGAATATGTGACTCTTACACCTTGTATTCCTCTCTTTCGTAAGTAACATTTCGATTTGCACACTTGAGCGACTCAATTACTCTGTATAACGTGTGTGATGTAAAGTGCTCTGACACACTGGGCCGAAGAGAAAAGAAATCCATGGGGGAGAGGGGCTAAAGAGAGAAAAGGGACACCATTGGAGGGTGGCAGTGTTGGAATCCGTGAAGGTCATTGCGGAGGGGTGTGGGGGGTGTACATCATCAAAGCTTCTCACACCCGGCCGCACCTTCATCACTAAGGCCGACCCTGACTGAGGAGCCTGGAGCACAATTAAAACACGAGCGCTTTCTTCTGCCAAAGGCTGGGCACGTGACAGTCACACTGTCAAGACCCAGTATTTACCTACATAAGTGGAAGACGTATCTCTCAGGACAATGCGCGCTATTCTTCGCAGCGGTTATGAAATGAAGAGTGTTTGGGTTCGTGACAGGGCGCTGCGTTGCTTAAGCACCTTCATTGAGGAAATAAAGACAGGAGCCAGCTCTCTCCCTCTCAAAGCTTCTGTTTTGTCCTTGCCCTGCCCTCACTGTGTGCTGCATTTTTTTTTTAGCGTTGTATCTTTGTAGGGCTTTCTGGTTTTTTTCTGTCACAGCACAGCTCCACACTAAGGACAATTTGCAGAAAAAGACGAAGAGAAATTCGCGCCCTTTAAGGATCACGGAGTGGTTCGGTCGATCAAAATGCTTAGACTGCTGATGAGCAATATTTCGTGTCTGTATTTTAAATTCAATCAGAGTCTGTAGCACGGTGAGGGCAGAGAACACGTGTGATCACCTGGCCTGAGCCTGACAGTCTGCTGGTATTGGACGAGCTTTAGGGGAGTTGGTGCCAACAGCCTTGTTCCCACTAGCTGTTGGACGGAAACAGCTGTCAATGCTCTTTCTGCAATGATGTGCCCTCACCTTCTGTTCGGGCCCACAATTGTAGGGAGAGGGGAGCAATTAACAGTGTTTGGCGCCTTCTAATGAGGGCATTAACCTTGTAATTACTCTTAGGGGTAGGGAATTGAACTTGAAAAGAATTATCATTTCATCAACATCATAAAACTTTATTTCGGCAATCAAATGCCATAAAAGCATCGATAAAAGCAAGCAATAAAAATACATTGAATACATTAAATATACACAATTTTTAAAGGTAGTATAAAAATTGGGTACAGTACTAGTCAATGGTTCAAAATATAGCCCCACCCACATCCCGAATATAACCAGACAAATGCAGTATTATGGTCACTCATACAGTTCCTGCATTATCATTTTGCTGGGTCAATCTTTTAAGACTGGCCCTTCGGGTGCACCACATATTAAATAGAAAACGTGAGATGGAATAAACAATAGGCATTTGCGTGTTTGATTTAAATATCCTATACACTTCAGAACAGCGCCTTGTCCCCATATTTCTGCATAGTTGGATTAGCCAACGTGATCTGGCCTTTCCATATCCCTTGCAGAAAAATAACACGTGCAATTCCGTTTCATCGGGGTAATTACAGGCCGGGCAGCCCCCATTTGATGTCCCCTCCCAATTTCGGGTAAAGGCGTGTAACGGGAGGACTCCATGTCTGAACTGGACATAAAGCTTTTTGGCGAGGAGGGGCTGGATGTCATCCAGCACCAGTTCTAGACTATACCCACTTTTTATTGCCAGGAATTCCACCGTAAAACGGACAGCGGTAGTTCTTCGTTCAAGTTCATTGTGCTTTTGCTTTCTGAAGCTCTCTATCAGGGTCTTTCTTGCTATTATTTGGGACGTATCTTCAACGTTATTCCATAGATCAATCAATCAATCAATCAATCAAAACACTTGTATAGCGCGCTACTCACCCGGAAGGGTCTCAAGGCGCTGGGGGGAGGGGGGCCGCTACTGCTGGAACAGCCAGGTCTTGAGTTGTCTCCTGAAGGCGAGGTGGTCCTGGGTCAGCCGAAGGTGGATGGGGAGGGAGTTCCATGTCTTGGCCGCCAGGTAGGAGAAGGATCTGCCTCCGGCGGTGGCTCTTCGGATGCGTGGTACGGCGGCGAGGGCGAGGCAAGCGGATCGTAGCTGGCGGGTGGGCGTGCGGAAGGTCAGGCGGTCGTTGAGGTACTTGGGGCCCAGGTTGTGGAGAGACTTGTGTGCGTGGGTGAGGAGTCTGAACGTGATCCTCTTGTTGACGGGGAGCCAGTGCAGGTTCCTCAGGTGGCTGGAGATGTGGCTGCGTCGAGGGATGTCCAGGATGAGTCGGGCGGAGGCGTTTTGGATTCGTTGTAGTCTTTTCTGTAGCTTGGCTGTGGTTCCGGTGTAGAGGGTGTTTCCGTAGTCCAGCCGGCTGGTGACGAGGGCCTGGGTGACCGTCTTCCTGGTTTCGATCGGGATCCATCGGAAAATCTTGCGGAGCATGCGGAGGGTGTGAAAGCATAAAGAGGAGACGGCGTTGACTTGTCTAGTCATCGAGAGGGAGGAGTCAAGGATGAAGCCCAGGTTGCGTGCGTGGTCTGTCGGCTTGGGGGCGGTGCCCAGGGCTGGGGGCCACCAGGAGTCGTCCCAGGCGGAGGGTGATGGTCCAAGGATGAGGACTTCCGTCTTGTCTGAGTTCAGTTTCAATCGGCTGTTCTTCATCCACTCGGCGACGTCTTTCATCCCTTCGTGGAGGCTGGTTCTGGCGGTGTCGGGGTCTCTGGTGAGGGAGAGGATCAGCTGGGTGTCGTCGGCGTAGGAGATGATGTTGAGGTTGTGTTGGCGTGCGATGGCAGCAAGAGGTCTCATGTAGATGTTGAAGAGGGTGGGGCTGAGTGATGATCCTTGCGGGACGCCGCAGATGACTTCGGTGGCTTCGGAACGAAACGGGGGGAGGCGGACTCTCTGTGTTCTTCCAGCGAGGAACGAGATGATCCACTTCAATGCCTTCTCTTGGATGCCGGTGTTGCTGAGGCGTTGGACTAGGGCGCGGTGGCAGACAGTGTCGAACGCGGCGGAGAGGTCCAGGAGGATGAGTGATGCTGTTTCCCTGTTGTCGAGAAGGGCTCGGATGTCGTCGGTGGCTGCGATGAGGGCGGTCTCGGTGCTGTGGTTGGCTCTGAAACCGGACTGCGAGAGGTCGAGGGATCCATTCGTCTCGAGGAAGGCGGCAAGCTGTCTGTTGGCGATCTTCTCGATGACTTTGGCAGGAAAAGGGAGGAGCGAGATGGGGCGGAAGTTTTTGAGGTCGGTGGGGTCCGCTGTTGGTTTCTTCAGTAGGGCGCTGAGCTCGGCGCTGAGATCGCCCATACCCAAGCCCAAGCCCTCGCAGATGTTCCTAATGTTGGACAGCCAAGGTATCCTCCCTGAGCCTCGCATACCCATGACGTCAGTTAATTCGTCCCTATAGGCAGCTAGCTCCGGGGTGCTCCAAAGGCGGCGCCAATAGAGCAGGGGCCCGAGGGCCACCTCTTCCGCTGTGGGCCTAACCCCAAGATCGAAGCGGAGTGGTGTTAATGGAGTGCTACTGGGGAGGCCCAAAAGCTGTCTAATAAAAGAATTCTCTATTCAAATTATCGGGCTCAATGCACAGTGACCCTAAAGTTCTGCTCCATAGAGGGCAGCGGACCTGGCCTGTACCGTATAGATTTCCAACACTGGGCTAAGTGTTTTTTTGGTGCAATTCCTATATAGTTTTAGGATACCCCCCCATTGTTTGGGTGAATTTCAGCCCTGCTTTATTTATTTGGGCACCCCAATCCATTTTCTCAGTCAGAGTCAAACCTAGGTATTCAAAGATGTTTACTCTTTCAAGGGGTCCGCCGTCCAAGCATGGATTGGGGCGGGTGGATTTGCCTACGTTAAAGGCCATGTACTTCGTTTTTTGCAGGTTAATTTCCAGACCCCGATGTTTGCAGATATCGCTAAAGTTGTCGAGGGTCCTCTGAATTCCCATCGGGGATTTTGCGAGGAGAAGCGTATAATCCGCTAACATCAGGGCCGGGATCTTGCGCTTTGCCCAACTGGGGTCATCAATGTTCTACCCACAGCTCAAAAAATCTATTAGCCCATTGATGTAGAGGGGAAAAAAGTGTGGGTGCCAGGACGCAACCCTGTTGTATCCCTCTCTCCACGGGCAAGGGGGCTGAGAGTTCACCATTCTTTCCATATCTAATGCAAGCATAGTTACCCTCGTGAAGACGTTTTATCTGATGGCACAGGTATTCTGGCACTCCCATATCTCTTAAAATTGCCCATAATTTTTCCCTTGGAACCAAATCAAAGGCAGATTTTAAATCTACAAAAATAAGATAGAGGCTACCTCCCTCAATGGAAACAGATTTCCAAAGTATCAACTGCAGCCTAAATAATTGGTTGATCGTGGATGTCCTAGCCCTAAACACGGCTTGGAGGGGGGTTAAGATATTGTGTTCCTCCATCCAGGTTTGTAGGCGCCCCAATAAGACTCGAGCAAAGATTTTCTGCCCAACGTCTATAAGACTTATCGGGCGATAGTTAGCAGGCAAGAGCGGGGAGCCCTTTTTATAGATCGGTATTATTTCGGCTCCCGCCCAAGTGGTGGGGATTGCTATGCCTTGTAATATGGCATTAAACAACGTAGCCAAATAAGGGGCCCAGATGGTAGGTTCAGATCGGTAGAGATCGCCAGGGATCCTATCCGAACCTGCCGCTTTTGCAGGTAGGATCTTCCCTAGTGCATCAGTGGTTTCTCTTATCGTGATTGGGGGGCGTCATCCTGGTTTGGGTACAGCAGGGCCCTAACCATTCTTTCTTTCCCTTCCTTGTCCCTTCTATAGAGGATTTGAAAGTGTGCCCTTCAGACAGTTTAGTCTCACATTCTGTTCGGGCCCACAATTGTAGGGGCAGGGGAGCAATTAACAGTGTTTGGCACCTTCTAATGAGGGCATTAACCTTGTAATTACTCTTAGGGGTAGGGAATTGAACTTGAAAAGAATGATCATTTCTGTTTTGTAGTCCTGAACACTCAGATCTGCACGAAAGGGCTCACACCTGTGTGAGTAAACGGTCCTTGTTTTATCAGAATTCAGAACAATGAGAAGTTCGGGTGACCTGCCTAAAGTAGAACCTGAAAGTCTTAAGGGTACGTAGAATATACTTAATCCCTTCAGCAATAGAAGACACAATCAAGAGTTTTTCAAGGGTCTAATGGTGGGACGAGAAATCAAAATAATGCAAACACCGGATGAGGAGATGACTATTTTGATAAGCAAAGGCAGACAAAGATCTCCAGAGAACAGGAACCCCATAGAAGAGAACACGAAATCAACTGCTCAGAAGAAATCAACCTACGAAGGAATTCAGTCATTGCCTGAGCACGGTCCCTTATGAAAAGATGATTATCTCGACAGAGCCTAGGGCAATGTTCTAAACTGAGGTGGGGCCCCAGTAGGAATTATGAAGGGACATCAATGGGGGAATTGCTGTGGGAGGCACAAGTATGGAAGTCACCACTTACATACTGATCAGGATAGTTTCCTTTCTGCTGCCTGAGGAGGGGAAGCACATACACAAAAACAGCAGACCACCCTGCATAGAACCTCAAAACTGCCCTTTGTTTAGTCAGTGAAGACTTAGGCATGCTTTGCACTGAGGATGGACAAAGAAATGTTTTGTGATAACTTTGAAAGAAGACTGATTAATGAATCCTTCAGGCGAGTGTTTTCAAAGGCAGTTACATCTGTTTGCATAATCTGCATATGGATGTCGATATCTCTCCATTTAAAACTATACAAATGGTGCAAGAGATGCAAGCTAGCATCCACTAAAGGTCACTACCAAGTCACATATTTATTGCGTTTATAGAACTCATTGTGCAACCTCAGGGGGCTTTGGGTTGGGTAACGCAGAGTATAGTCCACTCATCCCCGTCGGTACAAACCCTGAGCCAAAACGCACTCTCCCTCAAAAACAAAGCGTCATGGAACACTTTCAAATCTCTTAACGAAAATGACATCCTCAAGATCTTAACATCACTTAAACCATCTAATCACTTCTGCGACCCCCTTCCAGCCAATATCTTCAGTGGGATCAAAACCTCTCTAATTCCCCCCTCTGGACAAAGATAGCGAATATCTCCCTACTGCAAGGAACCCTTCCGAGCTGCCTAAAACCAGGTCAGGTAACCCCCATTCTAAAAAAACCCACAGCTGACCACACAATCCCAGATAACTACAGTCCAATTTCCAAAACTACTGGAGAAATGCGTCCATTCCCAGCTATATAGCCACATAGCTCAATTCCACCATTGGAAACTGCCATGACGCACATCGTGGATGACGCGTTCAGAATACAAGACCAAAATGAATCCTGCCTCCTAATTCTCCTAGACCTATCCTTAGCCTTTGATACGGTCAAACAGGATAGTCTCCTAGACATACTGGAACACAGAATGGGGATATTTGGGAATGTCCTAAAATGTTTCGCCTCCTTCTTAGACAGCCGAACGCAAGGAATCAATCTCAACCAATCGATGTCGACCATCACGGCGGTCACCTTAGGAGTACCTCAAAGTTCCTCCGTCTCACCTACCCTCTTCAATCAATTCATGGAGCCCTTAACCGAAATTCTGAAACTCTCCAATGTTCACTACTACATATATGCGGATGACACCCAACTATTCCTAAAAGTATCATCACCTGATGATATCCGCTCAATCAATACAACTCTGCAAAAAATACACAACTGGCTAACCAGAAATAGCCTCAAACTCAACGGGATCAAAACCGAAATCCTCCTAATTACCCCTCCGCGAAGACACATTAACATTGAAGACTGGATGAAACATTTAACAGCCTTCAACTGCAAACCACACATCATAGACTCCGCAAAATATCTAGGAAAAACAATCAACAAAAATCTCAACATGCAGGAACACATCAGTGCAGCCACCAGGGGAGCAAACTTTCATATGAACATTATCAGAAAACTAAAACCCTCCCTTCCCATCGACGACCTCAAATCAGCAGTGCAAACTCTAGTGATAACCAGACTAGACTATGGGAATACAACCTTATGTGGTCTGCCGAGATCCTCTCTGGCTCCACTAAAAGCCTCGCTCAACACGGCCGCAAGACTGGTCACCGGCTCCAAAAGGAACAACCACATCACCCCTGATCTAAAGGCACTGAACTGGCTCCCTTTTGAGACAAGATCCCAGCTAAAATTCGCCTGTATGACACACAAAGCCCTGCACTTTAGCACACCAACGTATCTCGCAGATAAACTGGAACTATCAGGCGGTGGCAGAGCATCTAGAAGCATCAGCACCTGGCTACTGAAACTGCAAAAATGTCTCAAAAGTAAATCATACAACTGGACTTTCTCCGGTCTAGCACATAGAATCTGGAATGCCCTGTCCCCGGAAATTAGAATTAACCCTTCTCGCACGTCCTTCAAAAATGAAGTCAAACTGCTTTTAATGAACAAATTACTACCTAACCCCATCACTTAACTTGCTCTCCAAACAGAACTTACAACTGATCTTCAGGACCATTGACTAACACACTCTTGAATACCCCTGGACCCACTACGAATGTTTGACATCAAGTTTGCCGCCCCTACTCTCATTTTGTGCCTATTGTATTAAACTTCTATGTGATGTAACATTTGTGAAGCGCTATAGAAAACATTTCAAATTTTTTTTTTAAAGTAGCTACTGATGGTAGGAAGACATCCAATGTCATCACAATATTTCAAATGAGTATTGCAAATAGGATAGAAAGGTCTTGAAAAAACAGATTTATGTCAAGCACAGTACATGGCAGGCTACTAAGATGCATTATTGGATAGTAGTCAAGAGGCAGAGAAGAATTTAAACCAAATGCTCACCGAAAGAGGTCTTCAGACCTATCCAAAACGTCTGGAATCCTTATTCTATTATTACATGTCCAGGCACGTTGTTTTACTGTGAGGTGCATTGCACAGGGAACAGGCCACACTTAATCAGTTGCAACTCTGGTCAGGAAACTGGGAAGTTGTGGTTTGATAACCTTGGGGTCCTGGATGACTTAAGGTTGAAAGATCTTGTAAAGATATCCCTGTGCAAAGGGAAACAGAGACTTGTAGCTTATGGCAATGTTTCGACCTCCAACCTTGCTTTGAGCAGGAAGATAAGTTAGGGAGAAGTCACACTGCAATTACAGGTGTGGGAGTTGGAGAACTACAAATTCAGCACAGGACAAAAACCCAGAAAGCAGACAG
Organism: Triturus cristatus; assembly: GCF_964204655.1. Classification (NCBI taxonomy): domain Eukaryota; kingdom Metazoa; phylum Chordata; class Amphibia; order Caudata; family Salamandridae; genus Triturus; species Triturus cristatus. Next base: position 787,494,290 of record NC_140583.1, on the reverse strand, counting down.
GGCTGGCTTTCCCATTATGCACATTCGTACAAGTGCAGTATGTCACTTACTATGTGCTACCGTGTTGCTCAGCCCAGCCTTAGCTATTCCTTTCCCATGTGCTAGGGCTTGTGCGCATATTGCATTTTCAACTTGTAGAGGCAGAGAAAGTGGATATACAGGAAAGTTCCACACAGATGTCAGACACCAAGAGAACACAGACATGCCCCAGTCTCTCTACCCTCATTTCAGCAGCTCAGCTAACTAGAGAGGCTAGTATGCAGAAACCACGAAGCACAGCATATGAGCTCCAGCAAAAGAAAACAGGAAGGCAGAGAGCTGGGGAATGCTATCCGGAAGAGGTTATGCCTGGTGATTTAGCCAATAGTTTTGCTGACAACTTAAATGCGGTGGGGCTGAGGACCCAGAGACAGAAGAGAAGGGGCTGGCTGAGGGCAGTGGCGTAGCTAGGGTGGGGCGGTCCTATTTTGGGGGGGGACAAAGGCATTCAGATAAGGCTCGGCTTGCTTTCGTGGACGTTCGGGGACGGGCAGAGAAGGAATAGGACTCGGGCAATGTCCTCTTCTTTTTTGTGCTGGCAGCTGTCCCCCTCCCCCCCTCTCTTCCTATTATTCCCTCTCTTTCTGTCTTGCTCCTCACTTACTGAAAACCTTGACTTGAAAACACGATTCACAACCTCGCTTTCCTTCTTTCATTTAGTTGCTTCCCTGTGAAATGGATCCAAAAAAGAAAAACCCTCTTGCGAGAAATGCCCTTTTTCTGACATTTTTCTATTCCAAAGTGCAGCGTGATGAAGCGAAATAGAAGGTTTTAAATATGAAAAATAAATACATAACTAAATAAAGCAAGACAGAGTGGTTGCAAAGTGGCCAGATTGGTTTTATTTACATCCAAATACATCAGCATCACTTTACAGAGTTTGCCAGTGAAGCGCTACTTTTGTTTTCTCGTCTTTCTTTGAACAGCATTGTTGTTCCCAGGTGGGAAAGTGTACCATTCCTGGAGGTACTGCAATACCTGGTTGATGGGTGGATTGGAAAACAAAATGTGTACCATGGCTCTGTTTATGGATGTGGTCTTTTTAAACCATACTGCTTACGTTTTGTAAGGATATAAGCAATGGACATTGAAACGGTTCCCTTCAGGGCCCTCTAGTCATGTTCTTAACTATTCAGGTAAAACCACTCACTGATTTCTGAATAGTGAGTGAGAGATCGTTAAGGTAACCATGTTGTTTCTGCTTACATTTCACATGCTTTACTTAATCTTGCATTCCCTATGAGTGGTTGCTTTTACTTTTTTTTTAGGCAGCATATTACTCTTATCAAGTGCATAATTTGAATTGAGCCACATCCAAGTGTTTATAGCGGGCACAATTAGGTTATAGCTGAAGGCAGTGCGAGTTTCTCTCAGTGGGGAAGTATGGTGTTCAGTGGGGGAGAGGATGTGGCACTATGGCCAGCGCAGTCGAATTTGGAACTGGGGAACCGGGTTCAGCCTTCATGACCAGTCCACCAGACCACTCTACTGAGGGAGCACATTCCCATGCTAGACCTTAGAAGGCCCCACTAGACCTTAGAAGGCTTGATGTCTGGTGTCAATTGTGGGTTCACCTTGAAGGCCTGTCCTCCACAATACATACTGAAGTTCATCTCCAGTCTTGCGGGCAGGCCTACGAAGCTGCACACCCTAGAGCAACAGTGATCCAGTCGCTGTGACTCGGTCACTGAGGTCACATGAACCTTGAGCAGGTTAGGGCGATGCGAACGGTGTGACCACACTGGGTACCTATTTCGGGTGGGTGCGTAGTGTTTGCAAGTATATTATGGTTTAAAAAAAACTTGTTGCCTCCTTCCTGGCCTCCAGCAATTTTCAGAAACAATAAAAATGTCATGATAACTTTGGTGATTAATGTTCTTCCTAGAGAGAGATCGGAGTTTTGTCTAGTGGAAGGGTTGACTCCTGGAAAGGTAGCACAGAGGGTTAATGTGTCTGCTGCAAAGAACATGTACCATGCAGATCCCAAAGTGTACTGCTTTAATGAGGGGACCATGATGAATGGTCATTTAATGTCAGCTGTAGATGATGGATCCCTGAACAGTGTCATGTATGTGCATGTTTGCATTGTGCTGAGGGGATTACCGGGTAATTATTCACGCAGCTCTCTGATGGATGTCACATGCGTTTTTTCCTGAGTCCCCAGATAGATCATGCAGTCTGTGTGTTCTCTTTTGTACTGCCAGTCACCGGTGTATTCAACTGTGTAGCCTTGGACCGTGTCATGTATGTGCATGTAACTTGCATGATCGAGGAGACTATTAGCGGCGATACTACGTGTCTCTCGGACCTCTTTCATGTGCTCGCCGTCCTTTTTCCCCAGCAACCCCCCCTCACCAGGGGCGGCAATCTGAGGGATAGCCCCGGGCGCCACAAGCTCTAGCTACGCCTCTGTCTGAGGGCAGGGAAACTGTGGGAAGGCAGGCTCACAGTGATGGTGAATAAAGAAGAGAGGTTTCATGGTGAGTACGTGCAGTGCCTGCGGGGAGGGGGAGTGGGTAGGGATTTAAGAACATAGCCACACACTGAAGTAGGCAGCCAACTGAAAGTGATATGGAAGGCTGCCAGGGAACCAGAGGTGATGGTGTGGCATGGGGCTCTAAGAAGCATGAGTTGTAGAGAGAAGAGGTTGAATGAAATGCCCGCCAAAAAGCAGCTAGGGCAAGATCTGTCTTTCTGTTAAAAATGTACTCTGTGAAATAAGCCTATTTTTAGGCTACCATGCCTCAGTGGATGACAAAACGGCACAGGAAGGAGCCTGCAAACCTACTAGCACAATTTGCTGCTCAGCAGGAAACGAGAATGATCTAAATGCAGAGACCCATTGTGATTAGTTAACAGGTTGTCAAATCTCTCCGCTATAAAAATCTGACTGACCACCCTTTAACCAATCAGAATCTATATCAGTTTTCAGACCCTTCCCATTGGTGGCTGGACAACCAAAGAGACTAACTGGGGTAGTCCACTTTTTCCAGGGCTACATTGCAGAATAGGAAGGCACAGACTGGCCTGAGCAAGTCATCAAAGCACAGTGGAAAGCCAGGAATCCTTTCCCTAAAATGGCTGTTTCACATTATTTTTTTTTTGTTGAAACATTTTTTTATTGTTTTCATAGCATCAACTCAGTACAAACCCCGCTACCTCCCCCGTTAAAGAAGGTAATTCACATACATTGTTACCAGCCAATATCCGGGAGAATGAACTTCCAGCCCATGCGGGCCCCCCCCCCCTCCCTCCCCACCCCATGTCAGTGTGCCCCCTACCTTCCTCCTCTCTCCTGATGTGCCCTTTCCCTGCTATAAATCAGGCATGGGTGCTCAACCTCCTCTAGGGAACCATGGCTTTCCCCCGTGCCTAGCCACACCCTTGCTTCCAGCGCTCGCTACTACTCCCCTTCTATTCCCCGTTCAACGCCTCCTCCTGCCTGTCAGAGGTGTCCCCCTCTCTCCCGGTGACAGACATCAGCCCCTGAAGTTCCACCACCAGCGCCTCCCACGCTCGGGCCGTCGCCAGCGCCTTCTCGTCATCCCTCCGGAGAGCTAATTGCAACCGGAGTGTACCCTCTGCCCCCGCCCATCGCGCAAATGCCACCCTTCACCGCGGCTGTTTCACATTATGAGCTTCTTTTGACATCTGTAGGTTGGAAATTGTATATTTTCCTCACTCCTTCGTGGTGGCAGGATGACAGCTAGAAGATGGGTTCAATATTCTAGTAAAGGTTTCATTAAGAGCATCAGATCCAGATGAGGAGCTGGGCATGATTCGCTGTAGATCGTCTGCTCAAGGGTACTTCACACTCTGTCTCTGGAATGTGACATGAGGGTCCAGCTGGAACAAGACATCAGGTTCTGACATACAAGACAGATGTTCTTTTGACAAGATACTTGCACCCTTCCCATGGTAAGTTACACCATCTATGTATTGCCAGTGACTATGATCGCCACAAGGGAGTCCTGCATACAGAATTCACAGAGTGCAAGAAAGACATGTTCTGATCCATTTCTCCCAAAAGAGGGAACTGGTGACAGCAAATACAAGTGCACAAATGAGAACTTCTCATTGGATGGTCTATGCATGTGGTCTACCAGCACACAATACCCTTAATTGAAACTTCTATAAATTAAGTTTTCAGTTCAGCCATCCTGTGTCAGGGATACTCAAAGGTTGATAATGGAAAAACACCTTAGGGAAACAAAGCCTCCATAACGGTGTTGTACAGACCCTGGTGAGAGGAAAGAGGTTCAGTCACTCGCAATAAATGCCATTTTGGTGCTAATTTCTGATATTTGTAACAATATTTGTATTTGGTTATTCGTAGCGCACACTGTGACCAAAATGGTACCCTGGTGTTAGCTAGAACACTCAGTAAAGGCATAGCGAATGGGAGAATGACCTGATCAGAAAGCGAGAGGTTAGTCTTAGACAGAAGTTTAGCCCGATTGTTAGTGAGGGAAGAGCCAGGGTTTCAGGGATGTTCTAAACTTCAAGAGGTGAGTTTGAGATCTTACAGAGACTGGCAGTTTATTCCATAACTGAGCCACTCATCAAAAATGCACGTCCTCCTTGTCGGACTTTGTTGAATCTATGTTCTTGGACATAGTTAAGTGTAGTCGGTCGATAGGATCTGCCAGGGGTATATTTTCTTAGTCTGGCTTGTAGAGGCTTTGATCCTTTATTCTGTAGTGCCTTAAAGACAATGCAGAGTGGTTTAAATATAACCCTGTTTAATAGGCAGCAAAGGCAGAAGAGTTCTGGGATCTGTTTAGTGTTCATTTCGCTGCGACTATCTGAATGCGTTCCAGTTTAATAGATAACTAGGGGCTCCTAAGAGGAGAGCATTACAATCGTCCAATCTACTTAGTATGACACCTCTAGAAATCAAGGATTTGGCTGGGGCGTTAAGCACTGGGTACAGTTTCCTGAGACTGCAAATCATAGCAAAGTAAGTCCCCGCAACTCCATTCACATGCTTTTCCACAGAGTGGTCCTCATCTAGGATTACTTCCAGGTTCTGCACTGTAGTTGAGTTGCCCAGCGCGGCTTCCATAGGTAGAGGCCAAAGATTGGGAGGTATGGGTATTGAGATTTTGTTAGAGGGACAGCTAAATATATTCAGGATGCAGGCCTGAAAATTGCAATACGAGTCAGCCTGATTTTTGTTTAATGATAAAATCAGTTGGGTGTCGTCTGTATAATTAATGAGCTTAATCTTGTGGGACTTAATAAGGGAGATTAGTGGTTTGATGTAAATATTAAATAAGATTGGGCTAAGGGAGGAGCCCTGAGGGACAGCGTTTTGGATCATTCTAGATTTAGAGCGAAAATGGGGGCATGGATACAGCCTGACAACAGCCATCTAGATGAGACTTTAGCCAGTTTAACATCGGGCCTCCGACACACACGGACGATAGTCTAGTCAGAAGAGTGCGGTGGTTGACCGTGTCAAACGTGGCTGATAAGTCGTGGAGGACCAGTACCACTGGTTGTCCACTGTCTGTCGTCCTACGTATTTCATCAGTGGCGCTGATCAATGCAGTCTCTGTTCCGTGACTAGGTCGAAAACCGAATTGCTCTTCTAGCCATGAGTGGTCTTCCAGATATTGGGACAAGATTTTGCTAACATGTCGCTCTAATATTTTTATTGGGAATGGTAGAAAGAAAATTGGTCTAAAGTTGGCTAGGACTGACGGGTCGGCCAAAGCTTTCTTCAACAGCGGCTTAACTGTAGCCCTTTTCCAGCAGTTAGGCACAGTCTCAGTTTCAAGGGATTGATTACAAAGTTGTAGGAGGGGTCCTGACAGTTAGTCTTCCCATCTTATCCATTGCTTTGGTGGAAGGGGGGGTCAAGAGGTGATCCTGAATTAATAGATCTATACAATAACTTAAATGCCTCTATAGAGATAGGATATAGCCCGGTCAAAGTCGCTGAGAGGAGGTCCAATAAGTGTAGCATGACAGGTCGAGATGGACTGTTGGTGTTAGGAATAGAGATATTTAATTCACTGGATCTGTCAATGTCTTCTAGAATCATCTTAATCTTATTTTCAAAGAACTCTGACAAGTCGTCACATAATTTTTGTGATGATGTATTTTCTTGCTTAAGGCGGGAGTTCATTAAGTATTTAAAAATGTTTTTTGCTATATTGGAGGCCACACTAATCAGCTCACAATAATAGTTAGCTTTAGCTTTCCTAATCTTGTTTTTGTAGACATTTAGCACAGTTTAGACACATTTTGTCTTTGTTTCGATAATGGCGACGCCATTTCCTTTCTAATTGCCTACAAATTAGTTTGGCCTACTTCGGAGTAGCCTCGTACCAAGGGACCACTACACTTTTACAAGGTTTCTGAGTAGTCAGAGGTATCACTCCATCTAGTGTCTTTAGGATCTCACTTTCGAACCTTTGACAATTATCTTGTATAGAATCTGAATGAAAAAAAAGTGTGCAAAATTTAAAAAAGGATTTGGAGTGGATTGTGGAAAGTTTGTGCCATGCTCTAGTTTCTACCATATGTTCGATTGGTCTTGTAGGCAGTCCCTTCTTGTCCACATGTAGATGAAAGGTACTCAATGAATGGTTTGTCCACAACAGAGGGATAGCTTCCCTAACTGATAATAGACCTTATGGGGAGAAAATGAGGTCAAGAGTGTGGCCTTCTATGTGTGTCGGGCCTTGTACCTGTTGTTGGAGACCGATAGTTTCACAGGCGGTCACCAGTTCATTGTAAGCCGGGGATAAATCTCCTTCTGCCCAGAGGTTAAAGTCTCCTAGCAGAAAAAGATTAGTATGCGTAAGCATTATATTGGTAATGATATCCAGAAAGGTGGTGGGGGGAGGGGAGAGGAGCTTAAGGTGTTAGGTGACCTGTAACATTAAATTCCTGTAGCCATATTCTCCTTATGACCCTTTAACGGAAATCCTAGTAGTTCAATTCCATCTACCTCATCTTGGGGAAAGGCGGTAAAATTCCAATTGTCCCTAAAGAGAATACCTAGTTCACCCCCTTTTCTGGCAGTTCGAGGTTTATGGAAGCCTTTGAATCCATCTGGACAGGCTGTGACAAGGTCAAAAGCAGATTCCCCTGTGGTCCATGTCTCAGTAATAAATAGGACTTCAGACCCCCGATGCATTAAATGAATCTCTTCAGTATGTTTTGGTAGCAATCTGGCATTCAGCAAACCACATTTCAGCATATTGGTGGACATGGTGTTAACACCATACCCTTTAGAATCAACAGTATAAGCCATGGGGTGAGAGGTGAGTCGCTTACCAATGCCTAGGAATTCATTGCGCGTGTAACAGATCTTTTCTATTCAGATAAGGTTGCGCAGGAAGCATGACTGTCACTGAGTGCGGTCGGGCGCAGACAGGCTTGCCTTTGGCATGCCTACGGTGCAACTACTGCACGCACGCTCTTGCCCGCTGTTTTTATAGTCTTGATTGACACTGTTTAGCAAGATGGTGGACCCGCTTCCTTACGGGTCCCGCCGATGTGCACAATAAAGAATGCAAAGTCAAAATTAACAGCATGGGAAGTTTAAAAGCTTTTCAGAATAGAATGCTCCACAATTTATCAGATTGAAATAACTATAACAAAGCCTATGACAATGAATATTTCCAATAATTACAAGAGGCCATTAAAAATAGGTCTTAGTGTGGCGCGAACACTCCAGCCTGATGTTTTTCTAGCGTCTTGATGACGCTGTTTTAGCAAGATGGCGGACCCGCTTCCTTACGGGTACTGCCGATGTGCACAATAAAGAATGAGAAGTCAAAATTAAAAGCACGGGAAGTTTAAAAGCTTTCCAAAATAGAATGCCCCGCAATTTATCGGACTCAAATAACAATGCCTATGACAATGATTATTTCCAATAATGAATAGATAACCTTAAAAATAGGTATTAGCAATAGGCGAAGAACACCTGGGATACAGATTAGGATGCACAAATTTAACCACACTGCATATTTGTTCAGTTATATAATTTAGGCAAAGACAAGCAGTGAAAACTATCCCAGATATAGTCCAGAAAATTGAGCAGTAAGCTCCCTAATTTATAACTGTTGTGCAACAGGAGTCGTCGTCTTGCATTTCACACCAACTACTTTCACGGGGAGTTGCATAACAATTCCATAAAAACAGACTTAGTTAAATGATATAGAATGAAGCACATTGAAACTAAAGAGGTAGCCAAAAAAGATGCAATGCTTTTACAGGGATAGGATAGGTGCAAAATTATTTAACAAACAACCAAGAAAACCTAAACTATAAAAAGGGGGGACTGGTTCAAGGGATAGGTGCACTGTTACACAGAGGAAGCGCTGCCAGCAGTACAGGCTTCATGTACAACATAGTTATCCCTCGCAACAGTTTCACCTCAATTCTGTAATGTAGTGCTTAGAACCATCCTTCCACTCGGTTTCTAAATGGCGGATTGGCGACTACTTTAAGTAATTTGTACTAGATTACTGTAATGCTCTCGTCTGATAAAATACACAGTTGTTAATTGCTCAAGGGTGCAATTTGTATCATCTCTGTTTGTGGCAATGATTGGTTTGCTATGTAGGGCACAATTCTCTTTATATTTTCCCTTCTTTACATTTGGTCCTACATTCATACAAAAGCAGGTTGCGTGAGCACCAGCTTCCAGCTTGAGCACCACAATATAGACAGGGCCCTCATTGAGACCGTTTGCTGGTTAAAGAGATAGCCCACACGTGAAATGCCCTTCTAGAAACTGCAATTTCCGTCCAATTAGTGAGAGCTAGGCTGAGCGAGGCTCAATTACCACAATGGTCAAATAGTAACATTTGTGTAGGAGGCTGGAGAATACAGAGGTGCTGTTCAGGCCCTGAAGCAGACACTACTAATGAGACGTGTACATATCAGCGCTGAAGACGCAGAAACCTTGGAGGACAAGATCGCTTTTCTTCTGAGAAGGTCGGGCGGTCAGTCAAGGATAGATGAATCAGGACACCCTATCCATTATTTCTCAATGATCATCAATGGATGACCATGATTTTTCTCACATGTTTAAAAAAGCAGAGGAGGCAGAGTCATAAATGATTAACAGATTCCTGAGCGGTAAAATAAAGGTAGAGATAAGAAAATGACTACTGATGAGGAATACAAAAGGTGAGAGTTGATATGTATTAAAAAAAAATGTATTTGCTACTGTAATAAAAAGCCAAGAACCCCGAGGAAGAATTCCTAGCTGATCGTGTTTCGCATCTGTGAAGCTTACATGCACAAGAAGAATAGCAGTTCTCAGGTTGTTGACTTCCCTGTAGCTTCGAGGGAAAAAAGCAAATCAATTGTTGTCAAGAAGCCAAGGGAAGGAATGTGTGCTTGGTGCCAACCAGTCGCCCCGGGGGTACTAACAGAAAAGGGAGCATTCCTAAGAAAAGCCTGGCCAATTGGCTGCTGCATGACTCGTCTCCAGCACAGAAGGGGGCAGAAGCAGACGACCAGGGAGGATCATATCACACAACGCACACACTAACATCTCGTTGTCTTCATCGTAACAGTCCTCACTCTATGAAGATGAATCTTTACCCTGGAAAATGCTACTTTTCTTAAACCTCAAAATAAGAAAGAACGTTCCTTTTCAAAAACCTACAGAAATTAGTGTTTTAAAAAGTTAGCTTCACCCTCATTGACTAAGAAAAAGAGACATTCCTTCCACTTTTTTCTGCCTCCATCAGGAGCAGTCACTTTGTATCCAATTAGCATCAGGTGATATGGTCGTCGAGGCCTGGCAGGACCGCCAGATTATCGGCGTGTCCGATGCCGGCCCCGCCTTTTCTATATGGCCTGGTACTACCTATACCCCCTCCTCCCTTGTCAAGACCCACATAATATCAAGAACAAGAGCTTCTTTGGAAAAGGGAGTCGTAGATAACCCCCCGGCCGTATTTATTAAACAAATAAACAATTAATAATAACAATATTTACAAAAGTACGCAGAAAAACATACAATTGACATTGATTACATTTGATATGTACAGATGTCAGATGGCTATCCTTAACATAACTCTAATACAAGTTATTCCTATCCGAATCTAAGCATAGTATCATCAATAATCATAATGGCAATTATTCTCTGCGTATCCATGTTTGAACCTATGGCAAGGTCAATAACTGGTATCAGATCCTTAACAATTAATCCCACCCTCCCGCCGGAGTGCACATGCGCAGAAGGCCCGTTCACCATGAGGGTACTCCCCCCCCCCCCCCCCCCCCAGTTACCCCCGTACGCTCTGTATACTATCTCCATAAGGGGCCCTTGCAGTTCTGCGCCCTTTACTGGCGCCATTGTGCACGTGCGGGGTGGCCAATCAGCCTAGGAAAAGCGTAACTCCCCCCACACCCGCACCCATCCAGCCAAAAAGGCTGTTACTGCCCCTGGAGTTCTAGGAGGGACGACCCCATTCAAGAATGGTGCCGCCCTCTAAGGACCTTAGATTTACTGCTCACCAATCATGACCTTACCGCCACAGGCCAGCATAGTTGCCTATCTGGCCTCCCCCCCACTATGCTAACTGGAAGGCCATGCCCTGCTTCTCAAGCCCACTAACCATGCCAGAAAGTTCTCTGAGAGGATTGCATTACCTACCTTTGATAAGTGGGCACCGTCTTTTAAGAAGCACGGATCCCCCCTGATGCACCAGTGGGTGATCGTCTGTAACTGAGGAGACCTAAACAACCTCTCTATCTTGTTATTGATCCTTCTTACTGAGTGGTTCAGTGCCCTCACAGACTCTCCCCCCCCCCCTCCATTGACATCTAGGTACCATCTGTGACCATGCTATGGTGCATCCCTGGCATGTTTTGCTAACCAACCCATCTCTGTGATTCAACTAGCCCTCTTCTGCCCAGATTCACCAGATCATTCCCTCCCAGGTGTAAGATAATGATATTAGGGAGGGGCCCCCCTTTGCTCAGTAGGTCCCTTACAAAACCCCTGAACTGACTCAAGCAGAGACCCCCTCTACCATGCAGTGAGACCTGAAAACCAGCCTGCTCAGCTCTGTATTTGTAATTTCCTGAAAAGAAAAATGCCTTCAAACGTCGCACATATGAATGGCCTATAATCCAAACCACCTGTGGTCCTGTTTCCGGTGGAGGTGCAGGTCTTTGTTTTGATAGTTGTTGATGGGCCGGCACCAGTTTCCCCCCTGCGTGACAGGTTAAAGAAACTGTAGAGATGAGCAGAAAAAGACATGCATCAATACAGTGTTAACGTCCCACTTACAACATGTGCAGCCGCACATAGCATTTGTAACAATTGGAGGACCATCTCCCAATTCTTTTGACATTGCTGCTCTGCAAGCCCCTTGCTGTTGCCTCTGTGCCAGCCCCTTTTCTAAAAGAATGAGTTCCAAAGCAACTAGGATCTAAACCTGCCTGCTGTACTGCCATATCCATTACCCTTTTAAATTGAAACCTGGTGAGCGGTGTACCGTCCGTATGGATTAATAATGTCCCCACTTGTACAAGGTCTATGCTGTAAAAATGCTTCCAAATGTGCTACGGGACAGCACGGATTACCATGTGCCCGATGTAGTACTAACCCCTCACCACGCGCCTCTTGGGTCAGTTTTGGACTTCTTAATAGATATCAATAAGGCGTCGCCCTGTACCTTTGCATGGTCTAACTGTAAACCCCCTTGCATATCCTGTTTATTCTGGGCCACCAATTCCCCTATGTGGAAAGCGCCATAAAAAGCTAGTGAAAAGGCCGCCCTGAATAGCAGAGCTTCCCCTTTGGTGTTGCAGACAGCGTCAAGCGATCCCAGTAAGGCTGTTAGCAGCTCCTCTCCTATTGGACGTCTCGAGTCCGGTGCTGCTCCTTGGATGCGCTGCCAACCCTTTAAAGCCTTCCTGACTGTGAAGCTATCGGTGGGATCTCCCCTGTCTCTAGTTCGGGCGAAGAAAGATATTGCTGCCACGTGGCGCCTGGCAGCTGCCACTGAGCGCCCCTCCTCATGTAAAGCATCTAAGTAACGCAGAAGTGCCCACTGTGTCATGCCATTCCTCTGCCCAATCCTTTCCCAAGAATGCACAATATGCCCAAAACGCCCCTTCATAAGCTTTCCTGGTCCTGGGAGCAAGGCTAGCTGCCACGAGGTTCGGTAGTTGGGGGCACCAATTAGCCAAAGTACTTCTGGAAAGGACGTTGGGTTCGCTTCAGCAGAGGGGAGGTGTGCTCTGAAGACCTGCATCTTGAAGCGAGAGAGTGCATCAGCAGCATGATTTAACACACCTGGCACATGTTTAGCCCTAAACAGTATGTTCTCTTTCATACACAACAGCACTATCTCTTTCAACAGGCGGAGGATCATTTTACATCTTGCTGCTTGCTGGTTGATGCATTTGACTACAGTCATGTTGTCAGACCAAAACACCACTGATTGATTACGCAGTCTTTCAGGCCATACTGTTAAGGCCATCCAGATAGGAAACAATTCCAAGAAGCCAATGTTAGCTGTTAATCCATTCTGCAACCATGATGCTGGCCACCGCTACGCCACCCACTCATTGCCAAGTATGGCGCCAAATCCCACACTACCTGCAGCGTCAGTCCATAATCCTAACTCAGCAGAGGTAGTGGGTGGACCGGGCCACACTACCCTGCCGTTGAAGTCCTGCAGGAATGCCATCCAAATCCGCATGTCCTGCCTAACCTCCGCCGACAGCCTGGTGTGGTTGTGCTTTTCTTTAAGACCGGTCATGGCCTGGGCGATGGAGCGGGAGAATGGTCGTGCCATTGGAATCACTCTGAGGGCAAAGTTCAACTGTCCTACAGTTTGCTGTAACTGATGCAATGTAACCTTATCCTTGGCTAGGCATTGCTGCAATGCTGTCCTGAATTTTTTAATCTTGTCTACCGGCAAACAGGAATACCCTTGGACTGAATCTAACTCAATGCCTAAAAATTCTATCGTTGATGTTGGTCCAACTGTCTTTCCCGGTGCTAGGGGGACCCCAAAAGCCAGCATGAGCGTGCAGAATTCCTGCAGTGCCCACACACACTCCTGGGAGCCCGCCGACCCCAGGATAAGAAAGTCATCTAGATAGGGCATGACAAACTGATGCCCGGTCACCCGTCTAAAAACCCATTCCAAAAATGAACTGAATTTTTCAAAATAGGCGCAGGAGACCGAGTAACCCATGGGCATACACATATCCATGTAGAATTTTTCTTGAAACTTAAATCCTAGCAAGTGAAAGTCCTCAGGGTGAACTGGTAACAAATGAAATGCCGACTCAATATCGGATTTTGCCAGCAATGCACCAGGGCCTAGGCCCCTAAGTATTTCAACCGCCTGGTCAAATGACGCGTATTTTACACTACAAATCTCGTCACTGATGGCGTCATTCAATGAATTGCCCTTTGGTGCAGATAGATTGTGAATCAACCTGAACTCGCCCTCCTCTTTTTTGGAGACCACCACCAAAGGGGAACAAACGAAATTTTGCACCAGGATGCAGTCAAATGGGCCCATTATTCTGCCCAGGCGTAATTCTTTAGTAATCTTAGTTGCCGCCACGCCTGGGTTGGTCCTAACCGAAAGTTGATTTTTGCATTCAGGTGCCCCAACATAATCTGGTGCAGGGATCCTAAACCCATACGTGAAACCTTCTTGCAGAGTCCTAGCAGTGGAATGGCAAGGGTACCACTCCCGATGGACCCCCCAGCGGGACTACCCCTCCCCCCGGGAACAGCTGGGACCGGGGAACCCAATGGAACCCCTCCCAGTGGCCCCACCCCTGATGGGCCAGGCACCTCTTTATCCCTGGGCTGAGACACTGGCACCGGTGCTTTCGGCTTAGTAACCCCTTTTTTGGGCCTAACCCGTTTAGGAAGGGGATCTAATTCACCTCTTGGTTTGGGGGGTACTATGTTGCGCCTTGGCCTTTCCAAAGCCCCCTCCTGACCTTCAACCCTCTCCCCGAGATCTGCCAGGTTTGCCCCAATTTATCCACTTTCTTCTATCTCCTGTCCATGGTAACCATTTTTCGCATCATTGTCTCCATCATGTACTCCATGCGAGAGCGCTTATCGCCCCGTTTCATTTTACTTGCCATTGTTGCTCAACTTACTGCCGATTACTTTGACCGTGCTGTGACTACCACCGCGAATACAATGCTAGCCCCGCTTACACCCCTAAGATGGCAATGGCACACAATGGAAAAACTTCCCCCCTTTGCGTCCTGGCCTGGAACCACCGTCCAGGCCCTTACCTTCTGTTGTAGGTACACGACGGGCCGTAAGCAACCAGAGCCGCGCCACACCGGTTAATCTGGTGGGTTAGGCGAGTAATCTCAGCCCGTGCGGCTCACAGAAGCAGTGAAATGCAGGCCTGTACGTGACCCCCCCTTGGATGTCACCTGCGCAGCTCCACCTGATCGCTGGACTCCGTAATACGCCCGCCTCTTATTTGCCTGATGCTAATGTTCTCATACACTGTAATAAATAAAAAGCACAAGATCACGTGCAGTCCCCCCCCACCGGTCAACACACAAACCCAGGTGTGCTCCACAAACTGCTATATCTGTGATGTTCACTGTCCACCCTTTAATCACAATGCACTGTAACAGACAAGGCGGTGTGCTACTTACAATTGACAGGAATAGCGCTGCCTTCCCCACTGCATTCTCAAGTATATTAAAATTCGCAAAATTGCCAACGCGCACCACTAAGCACCCCCCTCTTATTAGCGCACTTGTCAGCGCTCTAACAAACATAAGCCTTGAGAATTGAGCACTTAATATTGGGCGTAAGAATCTCAGACCCACTCACAGTGCCACAGTGTCCCTGTAAGCGACCTATGCAAAACGACCTATGCAAAACGAGCTATGGGAACCAAACACCTAGTTAAAACAAATCCAACCTTAGTCAAGTAAGTTACCAGTGCTTACTCCTTTACTTGTAGAAACAAACCCCAGGGATTGAACACGTAAAATTGAGAGAATGAGTCTCAGCCCTTAACTATTAGGCCACAGTGACTCTGCTTGTTCGCCAGAATCCCAGACCCGCCCGACGCTCAAGGGCATACTGCAGCCACGAGTGCGCCAACCCCAACGCTGTGCACGGAAAGCCAAAGCGCCCGCGTGCCCAATCCCAATGCTGTGCACAGAAAGCCAAAGCGCCGGCGTGCCCGATGCGCACCGTACTTCAAAAGCGCCCGCCTCTCCGAACTGCTCCACCGAAGTGCCCGCTCCGCCAAAGACCGGAACCGCTGGTTCCTCACCCTCCGCGCTTCAGTCAATCCCGGCACAGGGGAGCGCACAGCGCGAAAATCGCCCGCTCTGCCGACCAGCACCCAAAATTCTCTGTTCCACCGACCCGTGGAACCCGAAGCAGACGTGCAGTAAGCCTCCCTGATGATCACCACCGCACGCGAAGGCGACCTGCAGAAACAACAAATACAAAATTAAATAGCAGCCTCCTAGCTACAGGCTGGGGAGCGCAGAAGGCAAAAAGGAAGATTCCTATGCTCCCCAGCCTTTTATGGCCACTTTACACCAGACCGGTTCTAGCTGGCCTGGTGCTGGTCACTTGCATGACCCGGAAGTGATTCACTTCACTTTCGGGTCACAACCCATGACCCACGACCAATCATGGTGGCGAGGCGCCTGTCGCGTCACTGCTATGCACGACAGGCCCGCCTCCCAGGTCATAGGGGGCTGGCAGGACCGCCATATTATCGACGTGTCCGATGACGGCCCCGCCTTGTCTAAGAAGCTTACTGAAGTTGAAGCTCTCTTCCTTTTGGGGTTGGTCAGCTGGGGTCTGAACTGGGCTCAGTTGCTTGTTCATGTGCACAACTGCTTTGCACTATTTTGACAGTTGACTTGAACTTATGGGGTTGTGGCCTCTGGAATCTCCTGCACTGGTAATCTTCTGGTTCATTTGGATTGCTCTTTCGCTCCCCAAGCCTGAATTCACTGGATCCTACTTGTGCTTTCCTGGGCAGTTTGCAAGGCGGATCTGCAGTCCTGGCTTTTGCATCTGGTGCCATTTTTACCTACTTTTTACAGTGTTTTTGTCGCCATAGATTACGCAAGCTGTGGGTCCGGTTGTTGCCCACGCACTGCCTTGTGAATGTGTTTTTGTTCCATCCGGGCCCAGGGCTACAGTTTCTCGTTTGAAGTCTGCTGAAAGTATTACTGTTCCTTCGCTTGTCCCTTCAGGTCTCCGAAAACTGTGTAATACCTCATACAAAACAAGCATTGGCATAGCCAATAGGTCTCGCCTTTGGGACCGCATAAGTATTTAGCCAGAGCTATTGGCTTTGGCAATATATTTAAAGTATGTGGTTGAACAGCGTACTGTACTGAATAGTTTATGCGGCCTCAAGCTACCTCTGGCTGCCTGCGCTCTTCCGCAAACCAACACGGCTGTGGGTTCAGGTCACAATGCTTAAGTACGTGTATGAATCGTCCCTCTTAGTGTGACAGCTGATCCTCAGCTGAATTTGCATTGTTCTCATGAGTGGTGCATATGACTGTCTCTGCATACAAAGACTCTGTGCAAACTCGCACATAGTGCCTAACAGAACTCAACCCTTAAACCAGAGAGAACTATCACGAAGCACTACACTGAACAAACCATACTGTGTGTAGAGGCACTCCAGGGTGGGGCCAGACAGAAGGATTTCTGGGAGCGGCATGGGGCTAGACAGATGACAGCAATGTGCTAAACAACTGCTAAAAACATAAACAGACCATCATGTAGGTTGAGACGGGCACAGACAGAACTTGAGACAACATGTGCACCCCCTTTCTGACAAGGCAGGCCTTTCACGGTTGACAGATTGAAGGTTTACTATATTTAATTTTCCTAAAATCTTTACTAGACACATGCCTCTGGTCCCTCTGTCTGTTTTTTAAACTATGAAGACATGTTGATAAAATAGAGTACAGCACCTGCAATTTTAAGTGCGTTTCTGCCAAAGCAGCTGCAATGCTGCAAACTTTGCTCAAGGAAGTGCCATCTAGAGATCTGTCTTTCGCTAATGCACTGTGAAAAAAATTCCTTCAGTCCTTCATATAACAAGCATTGAAAATGCAATAGGTCTCGCCTTTGATTAAGTTAAAGCCATTTGCTTTGCTAATGGTATTGTATAGCAAAGCAAATGGCTTTAACTTAATGAAACGCGAGACCTATTGCATTTTTAATGCTTGTTTTAAATATATTGTTGAAGGCCCAGCAACTCTCCAAGTAATTAAGTTTTACAAAAACCATGAAGAAACAAGCATTGACAATGCCAAAACGCTGGCAGTGTAGCCAGACATCTTGGGTGTTAGCTACAGTGCTGCTGCAGCTTATGTCATGTGGTGGGTTTCTACTCTCCATACTGCGTTGCCTCCAGAACTTCCCAAAAGTCCTGGCCACGCAAATGTCGGAATCCAAAAATGGACAACTCATCACAAGTGGATTAAAAAAAGCTATTGGACATTAGCAAATCTATTTAAAAAATAATAATTTAAAAACTTTTGCTAGTTAAGTGGACTGCCAATGTTTAATAATCATAACCGGCCTGAAAAAAATGTCGGCTCCTTTCCGCCTGGAGTGCAGGGTAGAATAGCAGAGCTAAGGCCTCAATAACTGGGAACTGGGGATTGCTGCTGTAGGCCGCGAAAACGGACACCGACGCGGAGTAAGGCCTGTAATACTCAAAGAGTCCCTCGGGCTCACATTCGCACATCCCTGAAGTGCAGTAAGATTAACAGTCCGCAGACAATACGACGCTGCGGGTCCAGTGGGTAATTTGCCTGACACGTTCGGGTGTTTATGAAAACACATCACTCCCTAGCGCCATTACAAACCAACACGTTTGACAAAGGTGTCAGCGCCCGGCTGCAGAAAGCATTATCTGGTTTCCCGCATGGGAGTAAATGTGCTAAGCGGATGTCAGTCTCTTGACAAATTCGCAGTTTAGAAATAAAAAAAAAATCTGTTAGTAATCTAATGACTACATTACACTTGATTGAAGCATTTACGGCTCCATCAAAACAAGCACGCGCGCGTCTCACGTTAAAAGTTGGAGGGGTGGGGGGAGTGCAACAGCACACAAAGCGTTTCCCTTGCGGGAGCGAGCCAGGGGCACCATGTGTTTGTAAGTTAATTACAAACATATGGTGTCATGCTCGCTCCCGCAAGGCAATCGCACGTGCACGTGTTGCCATTGAAGGCAATAGAACGCGTGCATGTTTTCGGCTGAAAAGCCGAAACGATTGTAAAAGGTCTTTTTGCCTATGGAGGTGAGACCTAAAAAGCAGGGGTCATCTTTCTGGCAATTTTCCTAGGATATGCGCTTTCCGCACCTGGCGTGTGTGCAGGTGGTTCGGTACAGTGCTGGAGTGCTTTCAGTTTTCATCTGGTGTGAAAAAGGTTAAATTGCAAGAAAAATCACCTGAAATTTTTAATTGAAAGCTGTAAATATTATTCGAAAGAACAATTTCAGAATATAGCAGTGAAAACGTATTTCAACTTAACCTAGTGTAAGATGTTTATTTTTTAAGAACTATTGAACTATCACCACTGGAAAATTGTTGGAACTACAGGACGAAGCAAATCGATTTTACCCTAAAACATAACACCTTATTCAATGACCACTAATCTGTATAAAAACCTGATTTAAAACAATGGAAGTGGGTAGAAAATTGTGAATAGACATGTACACACAGGCATGCCAACGTGCATCAGATCAGACAGCAGGGAAGAGTACAGTCAAGAAATGTAGCCAAAGGACGGCAACAAAGAGTGCCTTGAGCCTACCATTCATAACTCAGTTAACAAAAGCGTGAACACATCCTTGCCATGTATTATTTTGACAAGTCCACCAAAATTGATCTACAGCTATGTCTAACCTCTCCAAGAACACTGAAACTGCTGTCTGACTTGCATTTATTTGGCAAAGCCATGGGTAGAATTTGAAGGTAAGGAATCTCCGGCAAGATCCTGTCTCTACCAGATAAGGCATTACAGAAGGTAAGAAACATATTCAATCGGTGCAATTGGAGTGAGGAATGGGGTTTAAATTAATTACTCTGTGCAATAGGGCATCAGAGACTTGCTTCACGTTTCTTGAAAATTTAGATTGAGCCCTACAAAATGCTCTTACCACGCTATACCCTTGCCCACTTCAAACCCTACAAACATCCTAAAAACACCCTTAGCACCCTATACTCTTACCCACCCTTAAACCCTAAAAATACCCTTACCTCCCCATACGCCTACCCCCATCTCTAAACCCTTAAAGCACCCTTACCACCCTATAATCTTACTCACCCCTAAACCCTCATTTATGTGTGTGTGGTGTATATATATATATATATATATATATATATATATATATATATATATATATAAAGCAAGGAGATAATGGACAGAGTGCTGAAACTTTTCAGACACTCACCCCCCAGTCACAGATCTGGGTCGAATCCATCATGGTTCTTTAGCTCACTTCACCCCCCTCAGTTTGGACCCAGCCATATGCAGATCAGTTTTGACCCTGTGCCTCATGGGAACAGTTCAGCCCAAACTTCTGGGCCAGGCCCTCCCTGGACCGGAAATAAGCATCCTGGGACCAGTTTCGGGGTAACACCCCTCATCAGCTGGGCTAGCTTGAACCCAGTGGCAAAGTGAGCAAGGGACCCATGTCTGGGCATACCCTGCCAACTCGGAGCGAACAAAGCAAACACAAGGAGATGACTGACAGAGTGAAACTTTGCAGGCACTCACCCCAGTCACAGATCTGGGTTGAATCCATCATCGTTCTTTAGCTCACTTCGCCACAAAAGTTTGGCACCTGGGGAGAAGTCCAAGGTAAGAAATCTGCAGCTAGACGTCTCAATCAGAAACTGCTAATGACATGAATGCAAGATTTTAGTAAATAGCTGCCTTTTCCAGTGTGTTTGTATAAATAGACTGTCTCATCCAAGACACAGGAAGTGTGTTATTACATTACAAGTCTGACATTTTCCAGATTCCAGCCACGACAATGATAGTATGGATCAGTTGCATTCTTCATCCAAGGTCCACCCATATAGAACACGGTAACTTAGTATTGCATCCATGTTAATATATACACATAATATGCATACACTTGGGAAAGCCAAAAGGCACGCATTACCTACATGAAAAGGTGCGGTCACACACACACACACACACACACACACACACACACACATATACATACACCCCCATCAAATGTAAGCAATTTTCCCTAAAATACCCCTAAATCTTCAACATGGAGCACATACATGACACGGACACCACTATTCTCCCGTCTAGACAAATGAACCTTTGAGCTGGTAGACCTTTCAAACTCTGTTAACAATTGCACTCACCAAGTTCCACACCATACCTGCCGGCGATGCAGGAAGTCCACTGGCAATGTTGTTGCAGACACAAATGCGGGGTTCTCAAACAACCCTAGGAGATGGGCTATACTGCAGTACATCTCAAGACTGGAAACACCACAGAAAGAACTTTAGGACTTCTTAAAACTTGATTGTTATGCTTACCTGACAAAAGGTAGGGGCAGTAAATAAACACCTGGTAATGTTGTAACATATCCCATAACAGATATTGTTGATACCTTTGATGAAGAAAATGTGACGGAAGACTAATGGTTGACTCACACAGATGATGGCAATAGACATTTTTTTTTATTTCAAACAACTGTGACAGGAAAATTGTTTTGTTGCGACATAATAATACAAAAGTCAAATGGGAACGACCAAGGTTTACATGTCAAATGAAACAAACATTACACAGAATGAATAGCTAATCAAAAGTTAGCATGCATAAACATACATAACAAAAGCTCCATGCTACATTGTCCATTCACACGTACAAACACACAAATTTGCAAAAGCACACAAAACAGACACAGACAACATGAAGGGTGTTCACAAGGACATGCCATGCGCTCAGACATGGTCAGGAGATAAGACGACAGAAAATCTATGACAAACATGCTGATGATATTCATACCACGTTATTTCAATTGAGATTATGCTTTGATTTGAAGAATGTTCAGAGAAATCTCTCTACATATAATTAATAAGTTCTGGCATTTTGCAATGAGGGGTATATCATACCAAAGAACATTCGGTGGGACAGTGCACAGTTCAGATCCTAACTTTGCGGTTTTTCTCATCTGGACTTGAATTAAGCACATTTTACAGGCTAGAAAGCAATTAGGAGGGTCATGGGTATTTTGGAAAAGGAGGGTTAATCCAAATGACCATTAGGTGGGTATTGAAAGTTGTTTCAACAGCAGCATCTTTAGTGTTCTCTTTAAAGATGGCAGTAGTGAGCTCCGGGTATTCCGGAGTTGCAGGTTCAGAGGGTTAATTCATTTTAGGCATGTGTTTCTTATGGCTAAATGTGGATTAGACGACCAGATACTCCTATCTGGCTCTTAGGGATGTGTTCTACTTCTGTTACCTCAAGTTCTCTGTAGACATGGAAAAGCACTTTAAGCGTGATTCTTTGCTGCGCTGGGAATTGGTGTTTATCCTTTAATGCCAGGTTGATTTGTGCGGGTTCAGGATAGTTTTGCAATTTGAATTATGATCCTTTGCAGTTTATGAATCTTGTTCTTCTGCACCCCTGTGTAGACTGCTGCAGTAGTCTAACTTGGACAGTCCGTGAGACCCGGAAAATTTGCTGCAGTGTATCAGAGAGGGACATATACTCCCTAGATTCATATGTAGAAAAGCTGTGCTTTTCACTATGGATGTAATCTGTGAAAAGGAGAGCCAAGGACTAAAAGGAAAATGCTACTTACCAGTATGCATGTGCTCTTGGCATGTAGAGCTGCAGAGATTCATACTACTGCATAGATCGCCATCTGGTGTTGGGCTCGGATGCTTGCACCTTGTTGTTGTCTTGAAAGAAGTCTTTTGTAGTCAGGAGATAGGTGACTCCTCCCTTGGGTGATAGTGCGCATGGGCATCGGCTCCATCTTCAGCATGTTTTTCGCCATGAAGGGAAAAGAGTTAGTAAGAAACAGAAGAGATGTCCATGTGAATGTATCTAATTAGGATAATACTAGAACAGATACAGGTTCTGGGGAGGCAGGTGGGCGTATGAATCTCTGCAGCTCTACATGCCAAGAACAGATGCATACTGGTAAGTAGCATTTGCCGTTTGAGGCATATGAGCTGCAGAATTCATACTACTACATAGACTGTACAGCAGTGTCTCCCCTAGCGGTGGCCACCTGTATCGGTTGCAGTGGATTGAAAAAGTGTCTTAAGAACAGCTTGGCCTACAGAAGCCCGTTGCTTTGCCTGCACGTCAACACAATAGTGTTTGGTGAAGGTGTGTGTTGTAGACCATGTTGCTGCCTTACAGATGTCATCTAAGGGAATGTTCCCTAAGAATTCCATGGAAGCCCCTAGTTTACGTGTTGAGTGCGCTCTAGTGGGAATTGTTAATGTGCGTTTAGCCTTTTGGTAGCATATCTGAATGCATTTGACTATCCACCTAGCAATTCCAGATTTGGAGAAGGGGTGTCCTTTATGAGGTGGTGAGAAAGCTACAAATTGTTTTGTCTTTCTAACGGGCTTAGTCCTGTCAGTATAATAAAGTAGAGCTCTTTTGACGTCAAGTGTGTGAAGAGCTCTCTGCTACAGACTCCGGGTTTTGGAAAAACACTAGTAACTATGTATTGGTTAAGATGAAAAGCAGAGATTACTTTGGGAAGGAATTTTGGATTTGTTCTAAGAACCACCTTGTTAAGATGTATTTGTAAGAATGGTTCTTGTATGGTTAAAGCATGGATCTCACTTACTCTCCTGAGAGAGGTGATTGCAACTAGGAAAGCTACTTTCCATGTAAGGAACTGCAGTTCAAATTTGTGTAGAGGTTCAAATGGGGGACCCATGAGCCTGGTAAGGACAATGTTTAGATTCCACACCGGAGAGGGTGGCAGTCTGGGAGGAATTATTCTTTTAAGGCCTTCCATAAAGGCTTTGATTGCAGGTACTCTAAACAGTGACAGGTGTTGTCTGTTTTGTAAGTAGGCAGCAAGAGCAGCTAGATGTAATCTTATGGATGAATATGCGAGATTACATCTTTGTAAATCCAGCAAATGATGTTCTGGATTGATGTATCCAGTGGATCGGTTTTATTATTAAAGCAGTAAATGACTAATCTTTTCCATTTTTCTGCATAAAAGGCTCTAGTAGTAGGGTGTCTGGTGGAAGGTTAAGGTAACCCAACTCTAGGATTTCAGGGGCCAGATCGCCAGATTCAACTGACCTGGATCGGGGTGTCTTATCTCTCCATGGTTCTGTGTTGTAGCTTCAGGGAGAGACGCAGTTTTTGGTGTGGAACCATCGAGAGTGGTTGCCGTGCCCATGTGGGAGCATCTAGGATCATCTTGAGAGACTGTTGCCTGAGCTTGCGTATTATTAGGGGAATGAGTGGGAGTGTCGAAAAAGCGTACGCAAATCTGCCTGACCAGTTCATCCATATCGCATTGCCCTTGGACGACGGGTGTGGAAACCTGGCGGCGAAGGTTGGGCATTTTGCGTTTTTCTGTGTGGCGAACAGATCTATGTCTGGGTGGCCCCACATTTGGAAAAATGGGGGAAGAACCTGAGGATGAAGTTCCCATTCGTGAATCTGCTGTGTCTGACGACTGAGCAGATCTGCAATCTGATTGTGTACTCCTGGAAGATGTTCTGCTAGGAGATATATGTTAAGCAGAATGGCCCATCTCCATATGCTTTGCGCTAGTTGAGAAAGCTGCAAAGAATGTGTTCCTCCTTGTTTATGTATGTAATACATTGCTGTCATGTTGTCTCTCTGGACTAGGACAGTTTTGTTGAGGAGATGTGGTTGGAAGGATTTTAGCGCTAGAAAAATTGCTAGTAATACTAGGTGATTGATGTGGAGCACTTTCTGTTGAGTGGTCCACTTGCCCTGGACTGAATGGTTTAGGAGATGGGCTCCCCAGCCAGTGAAGGATGCGTCCGATGTTAGCACTATCTGCTGGACTGGCTCTAGGAACGGCCACCCTTTGGAAAGGTTTTGTGTGTTCCACCACTGCAGAGAGCGATGCGTGTGGCTTTCCACCAACACCAGTTCTGTAAGTTGACCTTGAGCCTGGTTCCACTGACGTGCTAAGCATTCTTGTAAAGGGCGCATCTGAAGCCTTGCATGAGGGAAAAAGAAAATGCAAGAGGCCATCATCCCTATTAGCTGCATAAACACTTGAGCTGGAAGGGAGTGTCGGGGTTGAAATCTTAAGACGAGGGTTGTTATACTGGCTATCCTGGCTGGATTGGGGTATGCCAGAACTTTGGAAGTGTTTATTGTGGCCCCTAGATACTGATGTAGATAGGAGGGCTGTAGGTGGGACTTGGTGTGGTTTATTGTGAATCCCAAACTGTGTAGCAGCTGAATTGTTTGGTAGGTGTGCTGTACACACTGATTCTGTGACTTGGCTTTTATCAGCCAGTCATCTAGGTACGGAAACACGTGAATGTTTTTTCTTCTTAAGTGCGCGGCTACTACCACCAGACACTTTGTGAAGACCCTGGGTGCTGTTGTTACTCCAAATGGGAGGACCTTGAACTGATCGTGTTGGCCGTCCACTGTGAACCTTAGATATTTCCTGTGAGCAGGGTGTATGGGAATATGGAAGTAGGTGTCTTTGAGATCTAATGTGGCAAGGAAGTCACCTTGTTGAAGCAGTGGAAGGACTTGTTAAAGAGCGATCAAGTGAAAGTGATTTGACTGAATGTAGAAATTGAGGGGTCTGAGGTCCAGTATTGGTCTGAGAGTACCGTCCTTTTTGGGGATTAGAAAGTACAGTGAGTACATCCCTGTCCCCTGATGTTCTATTACGTGCTTTTGAAGCATGGAAAGAACCTCCTGTTTGAGAAGCGCTCGATGTTCCATGGACAAAGGACGGTGTCTGGGCGGTATGTTGGGGGGGAGTAGCAATAAGTTCCAGGCAGTAATCGTACTGGATAATTTGTCTTACCCACCTGTCTGTGGTGATGGAATTCCACACAGGTAGGAACTGTGATAGTCTTCCCCCGACTGGAGTGGTCGGGGGGGAAGTGGAAGGAAGTCACTGTTCTGTGGTGGGGAGTTGTGGGTAGTAGAACCACGCCCTCTCCCTCTGTTGTAATTGCCTCTATAATTCCCTCTAAAGCAACCTCTGTTAGGGGAGGTCTGGGTGGGGCTTTTATAAGTGGAAGAGGTGGTGTCTGTGCCAAAGGTTTTGGAGGCGCCTCTATAAAAGGAGCGACGAAAGGAACCTCTACCAGTTGTTGCTTGTAGAGCCCCCATGGATTTGGTTGTCTGTGTCCTTTTTCATCTTTTCTAAAGAAGTGTCCACAGTGGGCCCAAACAAGTGTTCCTGATCCAAGGGTTGATTGAGGATGGTAGACTGCACCGCTTGTTTAAACCCAGATATGCGCAGCCACGCATGTCTACGTAATAACACACTTGTATTTATTGTGCGGGATGCTCTATCTGCTGCATCAAGGGCACATTTTATTGAGGTATTTGTAATTAACTTTCCCTCTTGTATAAGATCATTTGCTTTCGTCTTATGCTCGTCTCAAAGGTGTTGGATGAGCTTTTCAAGTACCCTGCTAGTAAGGCTTGTGAATCGGCAATGCGCCAAAGGTTTGCGGCCTCAGATGCAACTCTTTTCCCTGATGCGTCCAGTAACTTAGATTCTTTGTCTGGTAGATGGGCCTCACCTGTAGTTTGTGAATTTGCCAGTTTGCGGGCATTTGCTACTACCAATGAATCCAGAGGGAGTTGACCTTTAACATAAGCTGGATTGCTTGGAGATGGCTTGTATTTTTTCTCAATTCTAGGATTAAGAACCCTAGCCCTAACAGGGCCTTTAAAAACCTCAGGGGCATGTGTAATCATCCCTTTGAGCATGGAGAGAGTGTTTTTTGTCTTTTGAGGCTGAGCGAAGGTCTCTAGTAAAAAGTCCTCCTCTAGAGGGTCTGAATGTAGTTGGACCCCATGGTATTGTGCAGCTCTATTTATTAGTTGCGCAAACCCTATACTATCGTCTAAAGGGGATGGTCTGGAGGTATATGAATCTGGCTCGGGTACATCTGGGACATCATAATTATCCCAAGGGTCATGAGGTGGGATACTGTGGGTGTCATCATCAGTATCTGTATTATGTGGTTAGTGTATGTCATCATCACCCCCTATATCTTCATCCTCCTCTTGTGGTGAAAAAGCAGGCACTGGAGAAGGTGTAGTGTTTAGAGGCTGTGGAAGTGGAGAGAAAGTCCTCATAGGGGAGGTGGAGGAGTGTTTTTTCTTGAAGGGTACCTCAGGTGTTTGAGGTGTCCAATTTCCTCTTTTTAGGTAGGATAGAGGTGACATGTCTAGTAATGGGGTCAATATGTAGTCTTTTTTGCCTAGGATCCGGTGGATCTAGATGGAAAAGTTCTTTGGATCCGTTGCCTGTTTTCAGCGCTGAGGACTTCGGCTCTGAGTGGTGTTTTGGCCTGTCTTCTTTAGCTTTAGGAGGTGTTTTTGTCTCCTTTTGCCTAGGTGGAGTTTTCGACCCCGAAGGTTTAGTTTGTTTTTTTCGGCTTCGATTGAGTTTGTTTCGGTTCCGAAGAGTGCACTACCTTGGGTTTCGGTGGCAAAGATTCTAGTGCCAACGGGACCTTGGGATTTTGCTTCGGTGCCGACAATGGTTTTTCGGCACCATGTTGTGGCTGGCTCAATCCCGAGCTGCCTTAAGTCTTTGGATGCTTCAGAGGCGGGGCTTCTGAAGTTTTGTCTCGGTGCAGACCTAGACCCGAAGGTGAAGGGGTTACCGGAGCCTTTTGTTTTTTCAGGGCAGGGGCGTCGACGTCAGTACTCATGCTCCGTGGACCTGGAGTAATCATTCGGTCTTCTGATCCCGATTCCTTGGCTTCAGAGATGTTGGGTTGTTCGTCTCCTGTGTCTGGATCATTGGAGCCTGCTTCGAAGATGTTCTCCGGCGCCAGAACAGTTGACCTGGACATTTCGTATAGTCGAGCCCCGCAATCACGTATAGTCTTGTTGGACCTGAAAGTCACAGGCCTGGCAATGTCGACTCTCGTGTTCTGGCGAGAGACAAAGGTTGCAGACCTCATGGAGATGTGTGTGTGGGAATTTAGCCCCACACTTGCATTTTTTGAATGGAGTCCTTTCCATATGCTGGTTGATGGGGCCGATCGGCCCACGTCGACAACCGGACTCGAAAATGTCTTCGAAACTGGATACAGGTGGAGAGAGATTCGCGATCGAAACAATACCGTCGAGCGGTGAGAGCTTTTGCGCGTCGAAGGAGAATCGAACGACGTCGACCCGGAGCGCAGCAAGTTACATCTGAACCCCATGGCGGAAAAAAATCTGAAGATGGAGTCGATGCCCATGCGCACTATCACCCAAGGGAGGAGTCACCTATCTCCTGACTACAAAAGACTTCTTCCAAGACAACAACAAGGTGCAAGCATCCGAGCCCAACACCAGATGGCGATCTATGCAGTAGTATGAATTCTGCAGCTCATATGCCTCTAACAAAGGGCATTGAGATTTGATCATCTTCCATTCGGTCATGGCACTTGTGCTGAGATTCGAAGGGCACTGGCCCCAATCATCTCAATTTTGGCACAGTTCAAGTGCAACTAGCTATCCTTCATGCAATAGCGAAACATGCTTTCAGCAGACTGATTGGTTTCAAAGTAACCACAACAAGGGTTGTATACAAATGACCATTAATTGTAACAATAGTGCCACAGGTGACGGCTGGTGGGGGTGAGTGGAGATCGCCAATTCTAATTTACTGTTACTTTTTTGATCAGAATAAGTGAATAGCAGAGCCTCGGATGCAGACTAAATTGTCCCAGCAAGTCCAGAAGTAATATGTCACCAACAGGCTGAAAAGAATCAGAACTTCATGCTTGTCCAAACTGAGGAAAAGACAGGCCGACTCTTTTGAAGTTGGCAGGAACAGACTGTACCCATGTGATCTGAATCGTTGCTGGGGTTAATGGTTATAATGTTTCGGTTATAAACATACATGCTACACTGTCAGTATCCAATCAGGTAACACCATGAATGCTAAAGCGTTAATTTGGTCTGGAATATTTCCGCTGAGGGAGTGAATATCAGTTGAACTTTGGTTTGCATGGACACTTTTGGTTTCCTCTTTGAGTCAGTCAGTCCTTTTCTCCAGGTCCTGCAGCAAATAGGGGGCAAGGTCATATTTTCCAACTGTTTCTCCTCACTGTTCCAGGTTTCTGAATATTATGGTTTCCTTAACTCTCCACTGTTGGCTATGGTCCAGCAGTCATGGCTTAACCAGGAGTTGATTAGAGTTTTCGACTCCAATACAATGATACACTATAGTTGTCCCAATTAATAAAAAAAATGAATATCCAACCCGATGTATTTCTTTGAAAAGCAACATGTTTCTAATAACAGTACAGAAGCAAACCTGTTAATATCGAACACAAAGGTCAAAACCTGATGTAAATAAGGCAATATTACATTGGTCCAGGGGTAATTGGTAAGGGCTATTCACTTGCACTCTAGTTGCATCAAAATTTTGTTGGGCTCCTGGTACTGTTTTGTAACTTTCATTTCCATCGATCTCTCGGACAAAAAAAAGAAAAATCAAACAAGCAGTCATTGCTTCTTGACTGGCTTTTCATGCTGAATGTACCTTTGACTTTGAGCTAGCTTTTTAGCTGGCAGGCAACCAGTCCATCGAGCAAAGCTTTACAGAGATGGCTCATTCAACTTTCATATCCTGAGGTACTCAAGTTTGCAGAAAATAAGCCACTTACCTTAAATCACAATCTCTCTTGTTTACACCCTATCTACCTGAAGATACCTCATCTGTTGAGTACCCCAGGTGCCAGACTGGTTCTGGAAAGTTTTTATAGCACTCCTAAACGGTTAGGGGGGCTCCTCCAGCCGGTACTGAAAACTGCACCCACATGACATCACCGGAGTCAAATAATGCCCACCCTGGCACACCAACATCTGTTGTAGACCATTTTTCCATGCCTTTAGAAGTGGATGAGGAAACAATAAATCAATCATGACAGTGTAGTGTAACAACTAGTTTGAAACCTTTTAAATCAGTGGCCTGTGACAATCATTCAGAAGGGGAAGTGACAGAACGGTGAGACTCTGCAGATTGATAGAGTATTCACCAGAAAGATAATTACCCAAGGTAAATATCTTTTCTTTTTTGATGGACCCTTCTACCTGCAGATCCCTCACCAGTTGAATAGATAAGTAATACCTCCTCCTAGGTAGCATATCCAAAGTAATGGTCAGACAGAGAAATCCTGGTGCAGAACTTGGGAAATAGCCACCCCTTTTCACTTCAGAGCCCAAGTAATAGTATTTAGCGAAAATATGAAGAGTACCATGTCTCCACCCGAGACTTCAGCCTCAGGGACACCGATGAAAGCACATATGTTGAAGACTTCGCTTCGATGCAAGGGGCTCAGACTCCCTCAGGCGCTTCCTCTTTGCCAAAGACATAACACATTTTGTTGGACACATGATTCACCATGACAACGTGCTTTTCTGTCCTGAATTGACCTTCTTGTTGACCACATCCCCCTTAAAAAGCTGGTCATCAGACTTGATCTGCTTAATGTGGTCAATAATGGACTGCTCCAGGAATAGTTTATCTGGATACAAGCATGTAAAAGGCATGCAAATGAACAGCTTGCAGTTCACTGACATGCCTTGCCGAAGTAATGGCCACAAGAAAAACAGTTTTAGAGGTCAACAAACAACTATCAACTGTATAGGGTTTTCAATGGAGCACCCATGAAAAATGTCAAGCCCAAATTCCAATCCCTCTGTGAAATAACAAAAAATGTAGGAGCAAACATGTGCCAGTCCCTGTAGAAATCTGATAATGAGAGACTTGAATAAAGAAGGCTGGTTTGGGAGGCAAATACATTTAGAAAGGTCAGCAATGTAGCCCAATACCCTATCCAGCACCAACATGGTGAGGTTACTGAGAGGGCAAAGCATATTCCTTCAGAAAGGTGCGCCTCCCATGGCTCCAGCTGAAGTTCTGTATACCTCGTGACAAAACTGTTCCACCTTCCTAAGTACAGAGATTCTGTGGAGGAGGAAAGAGCAGACATTATGACCTCAACCACTTCCAATGGCAGTTAGAAGGAGCTCAAGTGTTCCGGCTCCATCTCTAGACATGAGTGTAGAGGCTGCGGAGGTTTGGGTACACAGCCTGACACACTGACTGAGATCCGGTCTGAGAGGTAGACTGAGTAGGGGGCATAGTTGGTGTCTCAGGTGTGCATACCACCTCCTCCTTACCCAATCGGGGCGTGGGAAACAGTATTTCTCAGAAGTTCTGTGTACTACACCTTTCTTGATCCGAGTGGCCTGTGCCCAGACCTGGAAATCCTTCTCGGAAGCAGAGGAATCACAGGTATAGGAGGACACACATAATGAAGAGGAAAATTCCACCCAATCTGGAATACGACCACTAAGGGTCCTTACAGCAGATATTGGAGGGCACAGATCTGAGAGCAGCATGTGTTCTCAGGAATGGCAAAAAAAGACTCAGCAGAGGAGTGGTCATGCCACTCGTGGTCAGCAAGATGATCCAGATTCAGACTCTCAGCCATTGTTTTCAGAGTGCCTGGCAGATGATTCTTGATCAGCCAAAGACTGTGCATGTAAGCCTAAGCCCAGAGCCACAGCGCTTCCCAACAGAAAAGGCGAGGCCCTAATCCTCCCTGCTTGCTGACTTGTCACCAGTGCTTAATTTGAGCTAGTAGTTGCCGGTGGTGTCCACCCTCACTTGTTTTTGAGAATAGCACTTATTTTCCCTCATCATATAAGTCCCAAGAGCAAGTGAGGGAAAACACACAAAGGGAAAAGAAAAAGAAAGATAGAAAAGCAATCACAAATGGACAAAGCCGGAACCTGCAAGTATGACATAAAGGGACAGGTAGTGCCTGGTAGTTGATAAAAGTAATGAGGTGGATTTCAGATTACGTACCCTACAAAGCCTTGGTATTCAGTGTGCCGGTGCCAGCTGCAGGATTTCTGAGTAAAACTTTGGGCACCAGCACTTATTCTTCTGAAAATTAAGCACTGGATGTCAT
Source organism: Triturus cristatus (assembly GCF_964204655.1). Classification (NCBI taxonomy): domain Eukaryota; kingdom Metazoa; phylum Chordata; class Amphibia; order Caudata; family Salamandridae; genus Triturus; species Triturus cristatus. Next base: position 787,463,069 of record NC_140583.1, on the reverse strand, counting down.
GTTCGTATTGTTCATCAAGGACTAGACAGACTGGGGGGGGCGTAGCCTAGCGATTCAACATGGTGGACGCGTGTTAGGCGAGCTCTGCTCAGCCCATCTTCAATATCCTCTATATATCCTGTTGCGTGGGACATTCTTTCCCCCGAAATCTTCTGTGGCAGTCAGGAGTTGAAGAGTGAGCAGCTGGACTTGAAGGCTGGCCGTGGCTGAGGTGATCGTGGCGGCGGAGGCGCCATATGGTATTGGCGGCCTTGTGTTTGGCAGCGAGGTGGGGCTCCCTTTGGGCTAGCAGGACCGGAGGACAGCAGCGTAGGCGGAGCAAACCCCTCTGCGGACGGTGCACCAAACAGGGCAGAGAGTCGGCCCTCCGAGACCTGTGAGGAGCCCGAGCCGAGGAAGAAGAGGTGCCCGCATAGCGGTTGAACCCTCGGTGGAGCTCCGGTGAGTGACCGTGTGTGCTTCCCTCCTCCCCTCACTGTTGGTTTGGGCTCGGCAGCTGGATCGGGCCACAGAGGGAGAGGAGGTGCAGTGGGTTCGCCGGGGGCTGGCCATGCCTGCGAGACCTGTATGGTGCCCTGGAAGATTGGAAGCGGGACTCCTGGGGCTATGCGGTGATCGGACCTGAGGCTTGTGAGCCTGGCCACGAGACCCTATCCGGCAGCAGAGGCGGAGCTGGGCTCGGGAATTGCTGCGTGGGCCACGGAATTTCCTTTGCTTTGGCAGCCTACTGCTCCAAGAGACACTGTGGGCACACTGGTGCAGGACGACACGACGGACAGGACCTGGCAATGGCTCGCCCCTGGGTGTAGGCCCGTGGAGGCAGCGAGCGTGGCACCTTTAGGTCAGCGCAGCTGCGGATGGCTCGGTGCGGCCACGGGTGGCACTACTGCCGGCATCATAGTGTGTGGGAGTCTAGACTGGCATAATTGGACTCAGTCCTCATAGTCCTTCAGGTGCGCAGTCGGGCCCAGGCACTATAGGCAACGTTGTAAAGGGGGGGACATGGAACGGTTTTTGACTTGGCGGCTTGTGAGCTGGCTCCCTCAAGACTTGTTGTCCAGCTGCTTCGTAGTGGAAAGGGCGCACAGGGCCCTGATACAGAAGCCGCCCCGTGGAGCCAGACCGCGACACGTCATTGCAATATTGAATTACCACGACCGGGACACGATCCTAAAGCAAGCCAAAGTCAAGGAGCCCTTGCTATTTGAGAACACTCGCATCCTCATATTCTCGGACTATACAAGACTGGTCCAACAGAAGAGACAGTCGTTCCTGGCGGCTAAGGCCCGCCTGAGTGAGTTGAAACTCCCATACGCACTGTTGCATCCAGCCAGGTTGAGAGTAGTGTACCAATCCCGGACACTTTTCTTTGACTCACCAGAGGATGTCTTTCAATGGACAGATGAAACAGTGAAGTTTCGACACCGCACGCCGCCTAGGTTGGACTCCTCATCCTGTGAAGCAGCATGCAGGCCGCCTAAGAAAAAAACGAAAGGAACTAGGACATCGAGATCCCGCCGCCGCTCCAAATCCTGCAGTGATCCCAGCAGATCTTCCTTGGTTCCTCGACAGGGGTCTTCCGCGTCATAGCTGCATCACGTTTATCTGCAATGAGGAACGGCTGGAGGCAAGGGACTCCACCAATGAAACATGAGCAGGGGCTCTGCTTGACTCTTAATAGTTCAGGGGGATGCCTGCTGAAGATGGGCAAGTTGTTGGGGAATCATTGGGGGGGGAGTGGGCCAGCGGCTCCCGTTGGGGACACTCTCACCACGACAGATACTTCAGTTGTTTTGAGGTATAGGGTTGGGGGGGAAGTTGGGGTACAGTTGTCTTTTGTTTGTACTGCGTCACTGCCACACACAGACACAACTTGTACACTGGTCCATAGCTGTCCTACGTGTTGCTACCCGGAGCCAGTTCGATCGCAGTCCCCACAGATAGAGCACGGCCCAAGGCCGGGGATCTTAGGATAGTAAGCTGGAATGTTAGGGGAGCCCTAGACAAAATCAAAGGAGGGACCCTACTCCAACAGGCTAAACGGTACCAAGCGGATGTCCTGCTTCTACAGGAAACCCACTTAATGGGCACCAAGGCCCTGTGCCTCCTCCGCTACAGTTTTATCCAAGGGTTCCACTCAGGCTTCACTAGGGGATCCCGAGAGGTTGCGATCTTACTCCACCGTAGAGTCCCCTGCAAATATATTAAGACATGGACTGATACCCAGGGGAGATATGTTTCTATTCAGGGCACCATATATGAGGAACAGGTGGTTTTGGGATATGTGTATGCTCCCTCGCCGCTGCAAGGGGCATTGGTGGAGCGCCTTACGTCCTTGTGGGCTGATATCCCTGAGGGACTAGCAATCGTAGGGGGCGACTGCATTGATGTAATGAATCTGACTATGGATAGATGAGGGCGGGACGTTATCCTACTGCTCTACACGGTACCAGATTGAACGCCTTGGTGACGGGATTGGGATTGGTGGATACATGAGGCAACTGCATCACGAGGAACTAGGCTTTACATACCTCTCGACAACCCACGATTCATATTCCCGCCTTGACTATATTTTCGTGCTGATGGGTACTGTAGGACGGGTGAGGGCGGTAGAGATTCTTCTAAGGGGTTTGTCTGATCACTCCCCAGTGCTCTCGACTGTGCAGCTGGGCCCTGAGAAGCAGCCTTTTTGCTGGCACTTATCCCCTTGGCATTTGCAGGATGAACAATATGGGGAGCATATGGAACAGGCAATTGGGCAATACCTTGATACGTATGTGGGGACCATAGCCGAGGCAGCAACCTTATGGGAGGCCATGAAGCCCACCCTGCGGAGAGTGGACATTGCATACCGTGCAGTGGCTCGCCGCGCTCGGCGGGAATTGATATTGCAGTCGGAGGCCCGCTTATTGGACTTGGAACAGAGAAGCAAAGGGGAGGGGGGAAGCTTAGTGCGCCGACCGCTGGCGTTGGAGCGACAACCCCACGCAGCTAACCTGATAGAGAAGGCCCGACTAGCGTGGCTGGCATACCGCAGCAAAATCTATCAATGGGGTGACAAGTCTGGCTAATTATTGCATAGATTGTGTCAGGGGGCCCTACAACCACAGGTTCTCCCAAGCATACAGGGGCCTGACGGTAGGATTATGAGTGACCAGTCACTCATTGCAGAGAGCTTTGCGCATTACAATGTAGAATTATATACCCCTAAGGAACATCTACAGGATACAGTGGTGCAGTGCTTTCTTTCCGACTTACCGCCGCGCACTCTCTCAGATAAGGCGCGGGCAGACCTTGAGCTTCCATTTACAGATGAGGAGATAGTTGCTTCGCTGGGAGACCTGAACTCCAGCAAGGCGCCGGGTCTAAATGGGTTCCCATGTGAATTTTTTAAGAAATACTCCTCCAAACTGGGGCCCCATTATCTTCAAGACGTTGAGGAGGGCAGGGACCAGGGGGGCCTACCACAGGACTGGAGGCATGTGGAGGTGGTGGTGTTCCACAAGCCAGGCCAGCCCTCTGACCAGCATGCATGATATCGCCCCATATCTTTGCTAAATATTGAGGCCAAAATTCTGGCAAAAGCATTGGCTAACCGCCTCCAATCTCATATAACCCATTTGATCCACCCTGACCAGGCAGGATTCATGCCCCAGAGGGCAACGCGTCACAATATCAGACGGATGCATACGGCCACAGCAGCTGTCTGGGGCAGGGGTGTGCTGGCTGCCCTCATGTTGGCGGATATGGATAGGGCATTTGATTCCCTAAGCTGGGTCTATTTTCTTTACTGGACAGATTGAACATAGGCCCTCGCTTTTTGTCCTATTTGAAACTACTGTATACGGACCTCACAACGCAGTACGAGTTGCTGGGTTCACCTCCTTCAGGGATACCCGCCAGGGGTGTCCGTTGTCACCGTACCTCTTTGCTTTAGCTATGGAACCCCTAGCAGCATGGGTACGAATGGATGCGCAACTGGCAGGCTTCGAATGGGACCTGGGGCACTCTGAACGCATTGCCCTATTTGCGGACAATGTCCTATTCTTTCTGACGGATATAAATAAGACGAGACTGAGGCTGTTGCACATCATGCCGATTTTTGGGGAGACGTCTGGGCTATTCATGAACCCTCGTAAATCCATACTATGGACACTGGGAGGAGCTGCAGAATTGGGGCCTTGGGCCTCAGCAGTCCAGGTTACGTCAGAGAGAGTGAAGTAGCTGGGAGTCGTCTTATCAGAATCACCGAAGGTAGCGTGGGATAGCAATGTAGTATCAGTATGAACACGGGTGTGCGAGGAGATAAAAAATTGGTCACATATGCCCCTTTCTATATATGGCAAATCGACTATCTTTAAAATGGTTTCGCTGCCGCGTCTGCTTCATCAGTTGCAAAACCATCCATATCTGGTATCTCCCATGTGGTTCTGCCAAATTAACGTGGTATTGGGGCAATTCCTGTGGGCAGAGGGGGTGTCCAGAGTGGCGTTGCAGACCTGCTTCCAGTCCATGAATTCTGGGGGGCTTGCTACATCTGATGTTCAATCGTACTACTTGGATTCGCATATCCTGGTGCTAAACGAGTGGTGGTATGGGGATGTGAAGGACCCAGCGTACGCAGTGGAACGACGGTGCATGGGGGAGTCCACTCTGCACACCATTTTGTATTCGGCAGTGCTGCACAACACTCTCCCGATGGCTACCAAGGTGGATTTCCAGGTATGGAGGCAATCCCTTCGCAGAATGGGGTGGTGGAATAAGCTGACCAGGGAAACCCCGCTGTGGCATAATGGTAGTCTTCCGCAGCTGGCCGCGTTGTCCGGGTTCCGGGGGTGGGATAATATTGGCATCTCGACCTTAGGGAATGTAATGCGAGGTATGATGTTGAAGTTGTTTCAAGATTTGCAACGCGAGTACCAGATGCAGAGAACCCAGTTTTCTAAATACCTCCAATTTGAACACGTCCTCTTCCCTAGCGTCTTGGGCTTGGAAGCGCTTCCTGACTTCAGCCCGGTAGAGGCCAAGGTCTTCATGGGGGATCTGCAGGACCGCAAAATCTCCAAGATTTATCAGCCCTTGGTGACGCATAGTTATAATACCATAGACAAACTCAGAGAAGCATGGGCTGACGACATTGACCAACTTGATGGGGACGACTGGATGGAAGCACTGGCTTCTCCAAGAGAGGCAGCAATAGCGATGCGATTGCGTCTCATTCAATTCAAATACCTTCACTGGGTCTATTACACCCGACTCAGGAAGGCGGGTCTTGTAACATCCCCAATCTGTCTGCGATGTGGCCGAGAGGAGGGGTCCCTGATACACACTATATGGCACTGTACAGCACTCATGAAATTTTGGAGGGGGGTTATGGCCTGCTTAGTGGAAGTGTTGGGGTGGGAGCTCCCATTCTTCCCTAGGTTGGTTATCTTGCACATTATGGAGGGTATAGGGGGCAATATACACAAGAGACCCCTGTTGCTGCTGGGGTTTACTTTGGAGAAAAGGGATATAGCGCGGCAGTGGAAGGACGCACTCCCGCCCTCTATCAGCTTGGAAGAATGGGCTGGACTTCTGCATGGGGCTAGAGATCCCAATATTTAAGTCCAGGGGTTGCCCGCAAAAGCATTCCAAAATCTGGAAGAGATGGGCGGGCTATCAAAGTTTGGACTTGGACCGGGTGTCCCCAGTAGCCTCTTCGGCTTCGGTTGTGGTATGTGGGCTCTTAGGGTAGACTAGTTGGGGGCAGCAAAGGACCGTATGTGTGCGATTGGGGGACAAAGTGGCACATAGGACGCAGTGGCAAGTTGATGCAACGGGGGGAGGGGGGGTGACGTGTTACCGTTCCTTTGTTTTATAATAGGGATGATAAAGAAAATGTCCACATCAAACGCCAATGGTAATGATTCGCATTGTTTATTATGGCGGATGTCTCCTGGGTTAAGGAGCTCTGCGATGTTTGTGACTTTTGACACAATAAAATCTGTTTAAAGAAAAAAAAAAAAGAACTAGACAGACTGCCCATAAAGGGATGTGAAGAAGGATTTCAGGGTTAGGTGAATAGCCTGCAGTTCGAGCAGGCTAATGAAAAGGACCAGCTTCCATGGAGAACTAAGGCCTCTGATTTCCAGGACCTCCAGTTGTGCACCACACTGTAAGGTGGATGCATCTGTCACCGATATGGCCAATGCTGGAGAACAGTAGCAGTTGCAGTGTCCAGAGTGATTGTGATGATCTTCATCAGATCTCCCATACTGGAACCCCTGCCTACGAATGCACCATTGGAGGACACACTTATGTGAGCGTGCATGAGTCACCAACAGTATGTAGAAAGCCAGCAGATCAAGCAGGTGCAGAAGCATCAGGACTGGATCGCAACCAAAACCTTGAAATCGTAACTTGAATATCCTGGTCCCGCTGACGAGGACAGAAGGCTCTCAAATATGCTGGGTTCAATGTTGCCCAAAATAATAGGAGGAGCTGAAAAGGCTCAAGGTGACACTTGGGCAAACTGATGGAAATGCTGAAATCTACCAGCAGTGATACTCTTGCCTGCAGGCGATACAATAACCTCTGCGGTGAGCTGGGCTTCAGCAACCAGTCGGCTAAGAATAACACCACAAATTCCTGATCTTCTCAGAAGCGCTACAACAGCAAACATATTTGCGAAGACCCAAGGTGCTGATGTTACTCAAATGGGAGACAGTGAACTGGTAGTACATGAATCCTACCTTAAAATGCAGGTATCTCATGTGCGACTGCAGATCAGTATGTGGAAATTCCAGAGCTGCAGTTTGAGGGGCACCATAAAGTTTTCCACTGCCACTGCCATTTTGGCTAGAAATAGCATTAAGAACTTTTTCATGTGCATAAAAAAAAAAAAAAGTAATGTGCTCTAGGATCGGATGAAGACCGCTATCTTTCTTGGGAACCAGGAGGTACTGAGAGCAGCAACTCCTGGGACAAACTCCACTGTTCCTTTCTTTGGCAGAACTGCCACCTCCTGCTGCATAGTGAAGGAGGTCCTTTGCTTGAAGGGACTGAGAAAAGGCAAAGTTGGGAGGAGCCAGCTAGAGGTTAGGCAAACACCCTTTCTATTATTTGCAAGAGCCACTGGTTTGAGGTTATGGCCTCCCAGGCTTGGAGAGGAGGATACCTGACCTTCAACCGACTGCACATGCTCATTTACAAGGAAGCTATAACTGCTTTCTAGGTGGTGCCAGGAAGAAAGAGGAAGAGGCCTGCTGGGCCCTTTGCCTCTGTATTCGTGAAACGGCTGGTTTGGATATTAGATTGGGCAGGAGTGCATGCACTGCTGATGAAAAGCACCAGATTTCCAGAACTGTTTATAGCCCAGGGTCAGGGATTGGAGACTAAGAGAAGGCGTGGAGTGACTCGCAACTGTGCACCTTTCCAAGGATTGTTCCAGAACAGGCAAGCACCATTGAAAAACTTATCATGAGGCCCACTTGCACATCTCTGGAGAACCTGGTGGACCAAAAGCCAGGCATACCTCTTCAGAACTATGGAGCAACTCCTGGTCTGGGAGACCGATTAAAATTTGTCCTATTTTGTCATAGGCATCATGGCTGTCTTACACCGTTTCCTTAAGGTAGACAGGGAGACTAGGAACCACCAGATTCTCCACCTCCCACAAGTTTGCACATATCTGGGGAGCAAGCAGGTAGCATTTACTGATATGTGAAAACCTTGTTGCCAACAGCCTCCAACGTTTTGGACTCCCTTTCTGGTGGTATCAGAAGAGCACCTGGGTTTGTCTCAAACAGGAGGAAGCCTACACCTCAAGAGACTCTGGCAATGGGTAGGATGACAGGAAGGACAGGTCCCCTGGACTACGTGTGTACTATCCGGCAATAAGCAGATTCATGGCTGAGGTGGGTTTGTCCCACACTACTTTGAGGGCTTCAAGGAGGGTTTGACACAAGATGGGCTGTAATACCTCGGTTAGTATATTTGACATGGTCTACACAGAAGATAGTGGTAACTCCTACACTTCCACTGCCTTCCTCTGCATTTTATGGAAGGATATATTCTAGAGCAGTGGTACCTGTAGGACATGTCTGCAACCCACTCATATTATGGAAAGCCAGGAAGGCTGCTCTGTCCGAAGTTGGCAGGGGCAGTAGCTTTGCTACCTCACTACTGTTATCCTCATTCATGACTGGGTCATTCATTTGGCTAGGGTCAGAGTGTGACCCACAGGCGTCATGCAGAGCTTGCCAATTGTGTTGGTGTGGTATTGGCTTCGGTAAACGTCCTCTATCAGTCTCTGAACCTTCCTCCTGGCCCCATGGAGGATATATTTAGTCCTAGGGTGTTCCTGCAGAGGAACATGTGCCGGCAACTGTGCCAGAGGAAGAATTGCTGGCAAAGAGACTAGGGCAGGAATGGATCCAGCTGACACCAATGTTGTTCCTAGTGGCATTCCCCCAGGGGTAAAGGGCAGACCTGCCAGTTGGAATCCAAACAGAGCCTCAGACAGACAGACTGAAGGCGCACCAAAGGGAATTGTAGCCTTCCTGAATAGTGTCATCAGGGCACTGTGGCTCTGATCTAAGTCGCTCCCAGTATCAGAAACTCCGGGTAAACCAGCGCCAGCGCAGTGTACGAGACCGACAGCGAAGAATCCGGACGAGACCCTTGGAGGGTGCTGGAGCAGGTGGCACACTCAGAGCAGGTGCTATGAGCTCCAGCAGCAGCAGGCAGAGTGCATCAAGGCGAACTACCCCACAACTTTGATCTGCACTGAGACAACTGGTTGTCATGTTCTCTTTCTTCGGACAATTTGAACAAGGAAGAGGAATGTGACTCCAAGGGAGACTGTGGCCGGCATCGAGCCAGATGCTTGTTGCTGGTGAAGGTCATAAAATGTTTGGTTTTACATTCTTTCAGGGCTCAAGTCCTAAAAAAAGTGGGGGACTCACCTAGTAAGGCAAAATGGGTGTGGCATCACTGCATGAGACATCACTGAGCGTGACATTACAGGCACTTCCTGTGATGTCACTCAGTGATGTCACGTACAGTGATGCAACACCCATTCTGCCTGACTTGGTGAGTTAACTACTTTACCACATGTGACATCATGGTGTGTGACATCTCATGTGGCCTCACAAAAAGTGGCATCACAAACCATGACCTCACAGGAAGTGACATCAGATCTTAAGATCTCAAATATGTCTAGCAAGTCTATTATGAGTACATTTGAGAACATTACAATATTTAACAAATTAGATTTTGCTTTGGGGTTGTGCCAAAATATTAACGCAATCCTGATGTAAAATCTGGGCCTCAACTTATATATTTGTTTGTTTTTCTTAACCCCGTCAGAAAAGAAATTGGCAACAAGGAGAAACTTAGCAGTAAATCTCTTCTGCTTAGTTGGTTGCAATGCCTGTAATTTAAAATATCCTATGGGGTTAATGCACTTGCTGCAGAGACCTTTGTGTGTCAGCTCAATCTCAGGGAGTAATAATAATGGTAAAATAACTCTGGAGAGTAACTTGCTTGCTGGAGAGAACTGTTTTTTACACAGTCCTAGTTTCGAATAAAAGTAGCATAAAAGGTAAATACATCTCCGGCAAAGCACATCACGCAGATGACAGATTTTTATTTTATGTAGATAGGTAAGTGGGTTACTGTTTTTAAAACAGAGATACTTTTGTTACTTGCATTTCATATATTGTAATCCTAATATAGCACAGTGAGGTATGAAGGACATGTGGCTCCTACACCTTGTAACTCACTGTCCTATGTAATACTTCCTTTATACTGATGTACACACGATTTATTGTCAATGTATGATCTGTATGTGTGATGTAAATCACTTACACCCTGCATGGGGATGAGTAGCGCGCTAAAGTGCAATAAAAGAAATAAAGCAAAATAGTGGTATTTAAATTGTTGTGTACACATGCTGGGACAATCAACACATCTGACTTTCTTTACAGTACATGCATATCTCTTGTATACAGGGACTGAACAAAGTCAAAAGTATTTCTCTCAAGTACCTGTGAAGTAATAATGTGTGAGCCTTTGTTTCCCCTTCATTGCATCTAGCTGTGAGGTTACAAATTGCTCCCAGACAGGATACTCCAACAAAAAGAGGCCTAATGGCAACGGAACAAAAGCAGACAACCTGCAGGCGCTGCTGAAATTATCCCGGTGTCAGAAAATTATACCGGGACGAGTTCTTCATATTTCTGTGAATTTCGGGAGCAGAAGGAAAGTAAGGTGGCACACCGCTGAAAGTGGCTATCTTTGCAGCAGCCTCTAAAAGTAGTGGGTAGATGGTGTCTACACTCGACTTGAGCCCTGCATACTTTAATTGCTTTGAGGTGCATGGAGCCACATTTATCACGTGACCTTGAGTCGTGCTTTGCACCCAAGAACCACAGACTTCAAGTGGGTGTGAAATGGACATCCATTACAAGTCTAACAGGGTTTAAAGCCGGATTTCTTTGGTGGTGAAAACTCATATGCACTGTAAATATGTTTTTAAAAATTCAGCAGAAAATCTTGCTGGAAATATGAAAATATCATGGACAAAAGCTCCAGCTCCATGACAAGAGGAAAAAGGGAACTGCCCTTTGGTGGCGTCATGCTGCTAGTGTCTGGTGCAAAGGTGCAGCCATCGCCCCATACCGGTGTGGGAGAGCAATGGAAAGTTTCCAGACACATTCTGCAACCAAGGGATATACAACAGTTGAGGGATCTGCAGACAGATGTATCCCTCAGAAATGAGCACTCTTAAGCTTGGTCTCTTAGTGCAAGTACAGTTTACATTAGGTTTTAGAGGACGTAGGGGACCAGACCAACTCCAGTCAGCTGTAGTACTTTTTTGGGGAATGTGGAGAGGAGAAAACCTGGGATGAAGTCTGAATTGTAGGCTTTTCCTGGAATTGCTTTGTGGAAAACAGTTTTTTGCTGCAGTTGGCCACACAAAGCATTTTGGGGACGAGGATGCCAGACAAACCAGAATCCAAATTCTACCACTCACACATCTTTGTATCCAGTAATTACAAGCAAGTAGAGACTTCATTTTCTCCGCACATCATAAAATACATCACACATCATGGCGTTTAATTAATAGTGAGATAAAAAGGAGCACTTTAGCTGTTCCTTAACAAGACATTGAACAACTTTAACGGTGGAACATTAGAATTTGTACTTAGATGCTGTGGGTCAAAGATCACCAGATGAAAAAGAAAACCGAGAACTTGAAAGTGAAGAAATGAAAAGGCAATGCTCTACGTCAAATATCTCTTACCTAGTCCCCAAGTTACAGTTTGAAAACTAGATTTTGTCCGTTTTCCCAAGCGGTGTCTTCCGGTGAGTTTTCCACTGTGGGTTGTGCGCTGCATGTGCAACATTGCTCTGACTTGTTCTTTGGGCTTACCCGAGGTACAATTCTCTTGATACTTACATGCACTTCTACTCAGCAGACCAGAGAAGATGTCGATTTGTTTCACTTCTCTGCAGCTGTCCTTCGGAAGGCCCCAAAATGCTTTGTGCCCTCATTTAGAGTTTGGAGGATGAGATACTCCGTAAAAAAGTGGTAAATAACCCATCCTCCATGTTACAAACCCATAAAATGCATTCATTATTTGGCAGATGGGACATCCATCACTTTTGTGACTGAGTATCCTGCCCTCCAAACTCTAAATAACGCTCTTAGGTTATGGGCAGGCTGGCATTGCAGAGTAAAGGTCAAACAGCAGTACGGACTTGGACAACTGAAAGTCTTTCAGCTAAGGTTCTTTACCCTTCCATGAGCTGTGCAGGTCAGAGTCCTCCGATATGGTGGGAGTGCAAGGTTCATCTCCGCTAACAGACTTGAACGGGTACAGGCAGCTTTTTCTCACTTTGGGTTCTGCAATTTTAGAGAACAAAATTACACTCCAGTTGCCTTCTTGATACTTCTGCCACTTGGCTCCGTCGCTGGTGGTGGAAAGGGAGCATGAACAAGAGCAGGGAACTCTTAGGCCAGGTCAGCCACTTTGGCGTAAGGTTAAGCAATGCTTCAAGGATTCTAGGTAGTGCACCCACACTGTGCGCTGTCAAAGCTTCCCAGTGCACAGCCAAGAGGAAAGCGGAACCCGATGTTGGTACTACTTAAATCCTTTAGACAGTCAGGCTTAAGCAAAAAAAAATCTCTATCTCTCGGCAACCTTAACAAAAGGTTCGAACCACGCGACAGGGTACATCTTTCATGCCACAATAACAAAACTGCTGTGATATTTCCCACAAGACTCTCAGCAACAACAACAACCGAATAATTGCTGGTCTTTTGGGACAGATACATTTGGGCCTAAGGCAATGTTCCATAAATTATGGAAACAATTATGGAATACATTAAAAAAAGAACTGCCAGCAGTTACAATTAAATCAATCATTGCCATCCATCCCTTTTAGTTTTTTTGCAGTGACTCGCAGTACGGGACACGGGTATGATTAGAAGTGGGTCTCGAATCTTGGGTGCAAGCTGCATCTCAGTGATGAAGCCCAAAAAAGCTAAAAGAGGCCTAGAGTAGCTTGTGTTCATGTTGATGTGACAAGTGGTCTAGTAGTTTGGGCTAGAATGGAGTTTTTATGTCTGGCTTAGGATAGCCTTAGTTGCCACAAAAGTACTGTGCAATAAAATGTTTAAAAATACAATACATACATGGAGCGGATTTCGGTAAGTCTACTTCATCCATTGATCTGTTCATCTGTCATCCACATTTTTTATTCCACCCACCACAGCAAACAGCATGGAGCAATGGGTCAAGTTACCGGAGCCATTGACTGTCTTCAACTGTGAGTGCCATTTTTCCTGGTAAAACATTTCTGGTGGATACTACAACAGCAGACTCATAACCTCTGAATCCTCACAAGTGCTAGACAGGATCTGGAAAAAAATGCCAAAGCATTTATTCTGCATCAGATCTGGATGTGATGATATGGAGTCACATTTAGTCACCACCTTTGGTGTAGACATCAGTTTACTACCATTGAGGGCTCAGAGGTAAAGCAACTGATAACTGAAGGCTGACAGTGTGCCAAATTTAAGTTGGTCTTTAACACAACAAGTCCTCTCTGCAGAACGGGGGATGGTGAGGAATGTTCTGATAGAGTACCAACCAGAAAGTGAATTGCCAAAGAAAGTCCTTTTTCTGAGGGACAATGGTTCCTCAGCTAATGACTATACCAAAGCAGTACCTCCCAAAAACATGGGTCTGAGGACTGTATTTTGAACCAAGTCGTGCTGTGGGACCAAGTGGGCAACCTGTCCCTCTCTGCAGACCGAACAAAAATGGGAACACTTCATGAAAGTGCAGATGGGTGCCCTAGTAGCAGTTTGGGAGATGTTCAACACATCCACGCCTCTAGCCAGCGTTGAAGTAGATGGATTGGCTCACATGGAATGAGCCCGATAGATATGGTGCTACTGCTCCATCAGAGGCCTCGGATACCCACATCACCAAGGTTACCTCCCCAACCCAGAGACCTGTACCCCAAACAAATGCTCCGGCAGGGGCGAGAAAAATGGTTTGCCAATTGTCAGGCTGACCCACACCATCCTCCAGTGAATGTCCCAGGCTGCCTCGTCAAAGATACAAATGTTATCTGACTAACAACCCCAGAGTAGGGCCGACAGCAGCAGACAGTCACACTGCAGAGCTCCTATTTACTAATGGGCATGAGGCACTAACAGGATGCAGAAAGACAAAAGACTAAGAAACCTCATAACTTACAAGGTCAAAACAAGCTCTTGCACAAAACATTAGGGTCAAACTAATGTCCCGAATTCAATAAAGGAGATGAAAAAGCCTTATGTCACAGTGTCCACAACGGCTCCTTGAATGGGATTCTCTGTATGGCCTGAAGGTGGGATTTTGGCTTCTCGATGGAAAACCCTTGGGATGACAGCAATGAAACAGTAGCCCTGAAGTGATATAAGAAAAGTGTGAAGATTGTGCCTTCAGAAGCCAGTCATCAAATTATGGAAAATGCCAACTTAAAAAGATTGGCATTGACCACCGAAATCACCTTTGTGAACACCTGAGCGGGCAGAAGTAATGTCAAAAAGCAGGCCGGTGAATTGGTAATGCTCCCTCCCAACCATAAACCGAAGGGAGCACCTGTGAGGAGTCTAGAACAAAATATGTAAGCATGTCTTCTGGATGTCCGATGACACCATTCAGACATGGGGGTCCAAGGCAGATAGAACCTTGGTCAGAATCACCAATTTACACCCGTTATTCCTCATGGAGGCCTTCAGAAATCTGAGATCAGAGATAGGACCCAAACACTGTCCTCCTTGGGGACAAGAAATTACGAGTGTAATAGCCTGTGCCCCTCTCAGTTTAGGTATTACCTGTTAAGCGCTCTTGGGGAGCAGACAGAGGGCTGAAAACTTTCCTGATTAAAGAGATGGGGGGGAGCGAGGGGAGTTATGCCAGCAAGCTGATGAGTTATTGTGTAATAATGGTCTCAGGGACCACAGGACAGATGAAAAATACACAACACAAAATACCGGATATTCAAGAAGTAATATATATTTCTTTACTTGAGTGGCAATATCCTCAAGATGGTTTACAACACTCACTTTCAGCTCAGCACATGGGCAACCCTTTTCATCATAACAATAGCCATCCTCTCTCTTCACATTCTTAGACCTCATAAACCAGAAGGTCTCTGAGTAAATTAAGTTAATCTCGTATTACTATCAATCAACACAACAGAGCAGCGAGCCACCCAAAATACCGCACATTTCCCATGTCCCAAGTGTTAAACAGTGAAGTCCTACTACGTGCACCTAAACCGAGGCATCTGCTGCGCCCAAGGGGCTATCAAAAGATCAAATTGAATCCAAATATTACAAATGGTAGTGCACCGAAAAGTTAACGTCCATTCAAACAAAAGTCCAGTTCCAAATTGTATGTATTCCAAGTAGTCTTTATTTTCTTAGGTGATAACATGAGACAGCCAACGCATTTCTTCTCCACATGTGGACTTACTTAGGGCAATTAGAATTCTGCATCAGCCAACTGGACATCTTGTTTCTCATTTCCCAGTTCCACCTATTGTAGGTTCAAACCCGATCCCTTGTGTGCATCAGGCACTCATATTTACTACTGATCTCAATGAATCGGTTGGTTTCAGCTATTACGCCTCCGTCATCGATACCTTATGTGTCCTCTAACATCCAGATACCATGGTGTATGGTCTCAAATCTCGCAAACAGCTTGCATATACATATAATTTGGAACTGGACTTTTGTTTGAATGGACTTTTACTTTTCGTTGCACTACCATTTGTGAAATTTGAAATTAATCTCTTATGCAGTCCTGAGACACCTTTAGCAGAAGGAACTGCTGTATGAGAATTAGTTTGGAAAGGGCTGGGTTGTGGAGAGTATTACCAAAGAATCTTAACACCATAATTATCCCCAAAGGTTACTAGCAGGGCATGAAAGTTGCCAGGCTTACAGTTTCATGACCATGTACTCCGCAGTGGACCACCCACCTCATTTTAGCCTCTGTACTCAGTCCCACCACATAACTTCGCTACAAAAACTGCATGCCTGTAGGCCAAGGAGACAGCAAAGCGTGCTTCAAAGTCTTTCGATACCTCCAGCTCCGTCATGCTCTCTTACAAGCTATACAGTCAGAGAAAGACATCCAAGAATATTCCCCAGTTGAAACGAAAATTCTTCTCACAAACATCACACACCACAAGCTGACATATAAAATGCTTCTCCGAAATTTACCAGACCTAATGAACGAGGTGAGAACGACGTGGGAGTGGGACTTTGGACTGATGAAGATTGGCGGGAGGTGGTGGAGGCCCCTAGAGAGGCAGTAATAGCCTCCTGATTTTGAATGATACAACTTAAGCTGCTTCACTGCACATATCTCCCAACAGCGAGATTGCACCGCATGGGACACAGCTACGGAGAACTGCTTGCAGTGGGATGGCCGACATGGGGTTTTGCCCAATACATTCTGCATTTCCACGCACTTTCACACTTTTGGAACGGGGTACTGTGACACCTGGGAGTGTTGGAACATACCAAGATGTATCCAAATGTACTCTTTCATATTAAGGAGGGCTTAGAGGGTAAAAGGTATTGGAGGGCATTGCTTTGGCTAGGTCTGATCATCGTGAAATGAGATATTGAGCGAGTCTGGAAAGATACCGAGGCTCCCTCTGTCAAGCAGTGGGCCAAGGGCATGGATTTTTGTACGGGACTGGAACGCCCAATTTACCTGTCGAGAGGGTGCCCCACAAACGCAAGAAGATATGGCGAAAAAAATGGCCTGGATAAAGGGGTATACAACTGGAGCCTTGCCCACCTAGACCATGGTCCATCCTTGGAGATATGCGCTCACATGGCTTTGAAGTGCATGACTCACACCTTGGGTAGGGGACTCGGGGTTTCGCCACACAGCCATTTGGTAAACTACGTTTTACACCTTGTTGCGTTGATATTCAGTTGCTCTGTTGTAAAAGCGATGCAGTCTCTGGTGCCTGTGTTTTAATGCTCTGTACCACTTTTGGGAACTGTTTGATAAAATCAATAATAAAAAAAAAAATTAAAGTATTCCGGCATGCATGCCCTCTTACCACTCTGCATATCATTTGATGCAGGACGTTTATTCTATGAGCAACTGTCAAATTCACTCTTTTGATTGGTCTTGTTCTGTAAGCTTATGACATTACACCGTTCTGAGGGGTATTAGGGCAATATGTTAAAACTGAACAAAACATCGAAAAACTCTCAAAGAAAAACCGGTGTATAGTCTGGTAGTACATTCTACCGTTTGTAGGACCAGGCATTTGTATGCCTTGAGAATGCATGTCTTTTCATGGTGCTGTACAGAAGATCAAGTGTTTGCAAGAGGCATAGTTAAGCACACACTGCCTAAGAACAGGAATTGTGAAAAATCTCCCAAAGAATGATGAAGTGTATTCCCTAAAGCAGGCATACAGATCAGCTGAGCCACTCTGGTGGTACCAAACTCTACAAGCAGGCATGGAGTCTGAATGTGAACTCTACACAGCAGAGTGGACTTCTGTAATGTGAAATAAGGGTCCTTGTCGAGGCTTGGGGGGCATCAGTGCTGATAATACTATCTAAGCACTGGATTATCAAAAACACCAGTGATCAGTGCCCAAGTGTAGGCTCCCTTCGTTAAATATGCATTTCAAAGTGTCAGAAAAAACAAAGCATCCAAAACTGACAGATGACAATTCTCTAGCGAGGATGGTTATTTATAATCCACAGGTTTACTCAAGGGTCATTTTTTTCGGTAAGAGATCTCTTCTGTGTGTCCTGGAACATATTCACATCATAATGTTCATAAGTAATCAGGAACGACTCGAAGTCAGACCATGTAAAGTAAAGCTCTATATTCGACAGCAAGTTCCGTTATGACATTTCTGGAGCAACTCTCCGCAGAAGGATGTACATTGTCAGAAATGTAAACAGCTTTAAAACAGAAGCAACATTGCATCTCTACTCCTTCCCCACCCACCGGCCCCCATGCCCCTCCCCTGTTCGAATCCTCGCCGTCTTCATGGTGGCGACTCCAGGAGACATGGACGCGGGGGATGTCTGAGGTCGTCTTGGGTGCGACATGAGTAGGGGGGACGAGTAAAAAACCCAAACATTAGCAACTGCCTTTCGTTTGTAGTCTTCTTAACGTGATCACGCTCAGCTCTGTGAGGCAGGGTCAACATGAGGGGAGACACCGCCCTTCATCATCTCGCATATCGCTTCATATAGTCTTCAACTTTACACCGAAAGTCCTCCTAAGATGGGATAGAAAGCAGACTTTTTAAAGATCATATATTCGTGACGAGTGAACTCTCAATCACCTAACCTGACATTCAAACATTTGAGGTAGTGCTGTAATGGACAAGATAGAGGCAGATGTGGTCTAAAAAACACAAAGTAAAGACTAAGGATTATCCAGATGGATAAACACAACTTCCCCAACCCACTACATACTGCACACCAGCTCCCGTTAGCACGAACCGTGTTGCAGTAAACGGCATGGAACCTCCCCTGCCACTGCTAACACGTACCTAACAGTATTGCATTCAACAGACCCTGATCCTGGGTTCTCCTCTATTCTCTTTTCAGTGACTACCAGTGAATATGAGATGGATGGTTCTAGAGTGCACAAAAATCTGAGAATGTTCTTTCACTACATGGTTAGGGAGTGCTGTTGTGGATGACAGATGCAGAGTGTAATATTTTATGAGTTGGTAGACGCAGTAGCAGATTCATAAGGCTATGTTAATGCGTGTGGAGAATATGGAGTGTGAGTACTCCAATCATCCTCCTTTGACTCTAGGAGACTGCTCCTCTGCTAGGAACTGTGCAAATAGCATTCAGTGCTGCAGACGCAGTAAGTGTTCTCTCAAGTTGCAGAACCAATCCATAAATAGCTTTTGGCAGCAATTTGGTTTGAGGCCAGTCTCTCACAATCGTGCGCACTGCAATGATCTCACCATGCACCTTTTTAAAGGCTGAAATTTGTAATACACAGCGCACCCTGTGGTGACAGAAATACTCGATAATATTGAGTAACCAAACAATACTTTATTGAGACGAACACGGATAAAACCAAACAGATGTATACATAGAGTGTGAGTGAGGTGAAAAAGACGTGCTCGGTTCAAATGTTCTACATATGTGTGAATCAATAAATGTCCGTATCATGGTATAAAGGCAATAAGCAGCCCACACACTGTCAAATTTTGAACAAGTCTGTCTTATGTGCCAACGTGGTTTCAATCCCCTGGAATTGTCAGATCATCATCAGGACTCCAAGGGCCAGATGTATGACCATTCTATTTTGCAGGTTGCAAATTATTGCGACTTGCAAACGAAAAGACTAGGTCCACGTGTGAATCCATTAATAGAAGTATAACCTTGCAGGCATGGTCTCTTCCAAGTCCTGCTCACCATGAACACTGCTATGAAGTACAACGGAATATCAACCTTTAATCAGGCTAGTCTCTGCATGAGTGTCACAGGGCTGAGAGACCCCAACTCTACAGCTTTAACACTAGGGAATAAAGCTTCTCCTATACACAATGACCTCTGATCAAGTAAACAACTGTGCCTCTTCAGGACAGGGAGAAACTCCAGCTGCCCATTTTCTACCTTTCTTTAACCACGATGCAGCCTCTCCAGTCCTCCATCAATACCACCTACCGCCAAGGCAGCTGGAAACCTTCCAGTTACTCACTTTCCCTTGTTCGGTCTGTCTGGCCTTTTATGCTGCAAGCCGTGTTACCTGGCTCACTGTGACTGTTTAGAGGATCCGTGTGGCAGATTGCCCAGAAATACACGGTACCTTGCCTATCGCCAAGCCGTGAGATCAGCATTCCTCCCAGAACTTTAAGTGGGCCGGGTCTCACCGGGTCTGAGCACCGGCAGTTTCTTTTTAAAAGGGGCCTGGAAACAGGTCTCTATCGGGCTCTGTTTTGTGCCCTGGCACAGGTGGTCCGTTCTCCTCCCCCCCCCCCCCCCCCCCCCAAACTGCAGTGACAGCAGGCACATTGTTGTGCGCATGCTCACACTGCTCACTTCTCAGTAGTAGAGAAGAGAATTTACAGCATAACGTCATGCCAGGTGAGCCTTGTAGGGGAAGGGAAATCCTTTAAAGAGAGTCATTTTCTCTCTGGATTTCACTTAACTTTTTGAAACTCGGGAGCAGCAACATTGTCGTGGTGTCACCAGGGCTTTAAGGGGAAGCTTTTTCAATGTTAAATACAAAAAGCCAGAGTAGCTGCTTATTTATCTTATGCAACTAACAACCAATGACAAAGGCAATAGTCCTGACTTCTTGTTGGTATGATGCTACTTGTTGTATCATATCTGGATGCAATGACAGAAACAGCAAAATACAAGTTGGGCGGCACACAGATGTTTAGCTTGTGTTTTTAAGCCACTCCCTTAATTACATTTGGCACGCTCCTTTGAGAGACCCCCCAGTTTTTTCATCCCACTTAAAGCCCGAATTCCTCGTACAGCGAAAGCAACATTTTGGACTTTTTAATGTAATACCGATAGAGCCTCAATCTTTCCTCATGCTGGATCTGTGCACACTGACACTTGAGGGGGAGTCACAATGGTCTGATTTAGCACAGTATTGCCTAAAGTTATTTTTGTGGGCAGGGCTCCAAAAAACATTTCTTCACCACAGAAATCAATGACGATAGTTTGCCTAAACACAACATCACACCTGCCTGCTATTTACTTGTGTTGATTGATTTACTTTGAAGATTGACTTAAAATAGTGCAAAATCAAGGGATTGTAGAACTTAGATTTATTTCCTTGGCGTAACTGCAATATAACAACCATGGATATGGGCAGAAATAGCAAAAGAGAAAGTGGTAGAGATGCTTGTTGGAAGATGATGGAGACCCACGGAACAGTAAAGGAGTATGTAAATAAATAATGAGTAAGGCAAAGTGGCCAAGTTAATTATTGTTAAAGGATCGAGATGTTGCTTTTTTACATAGTTCGTAACTTTCTAATGTATGTGGCAGTTTTCTTGTTTGTTACTAGTTACTTCAGATCACCTGTAAAGCGCTCTCATAACGTCATGGGTCATGTTCGTGCTATATAAAAAAAATGTATGAAAAAAAGTTGATAGATTTAGCAATTGAGCAGGAATAAATATTCCTGTTCAATGCTAAATCAGTGTTACCAAGTTGTGCGTCATTCTTATATCTGACATCAGAGATTCTTGAATAATCTGCTCAGCTTTAATAGTTTACATTTTTATATCTATTTGAAAGCAGATTGTGTACTCTCCCACAATATAGTTTCTGTACCTGCTTTGTCTTCTGTTATGGTTTTAACACATGATTTCCACTGAAACTCCATGTATGAAAACAGGATTTATCCGATAAGGCTCTCGGAGAGATGGATAGTCAGAGAGCAGATCAGAAGAGCACGTGAAGCCGGAAAGGGAAAAACATTGCACTTGAGACGACATTCTTAAAGAGGACTAACCAAAGACTCAAAAACCTAAATTCAAAAAGAAGAAAGCAGCAAGGACACGCCCAGACTACTGAGCACTTTCTGAACGGGAAATGTGCAGTGACAATTCTCAACAGCGCTGCAGAAGACACAATATCTCGCCAGAACCTGATGGATTATCTGGTGGTAGTAGCGCTGAATGAGCGTATCACGGTGGAAACCTGATAAAAGGGTAAGTGTCCAAAATTGTTTCTATGAAAGAACGCTCCAAATGGAAGGGGACATACCCAGAAACATCATGGCTTTCTTTTGGGAGAACCTAACTTACAGTTACAACATTCTCTTGGCTGAAACGGATTGGCCACCTGAATCCATAATGGAATGCCCATTAGGAGAAATGGCTTCCTCTGACCTTGTTCCAGAATCAGCTAAACATTCATAAGCCAAGGACTGGGTGTTAGCTCCTGCACTTTATTGAAATCATGTAAGGTGGGATGATGAGTCTCCTCATCATGAAATTCCATTAAAATTAGTTCCTCAACTCCAGAGACAGTACCCAATAAAACATGAAGCTAAAAAGCAAGTTAGGGAAATTCTTGAACAACTTGAGTACCAGGGTGTAATAGAAAATTGCACCTCGCCCATGAATAATCCCTTGTTTCCCGTAATGAAAATGGACAACTCATACCGTCTAGTCTTAGACTACAGACATTTGAACACTTCCACACACATTTGCACTACAAAATGCACATAGTGCTGCACTAATTAATAACCTTGGGTGGAAGAAATACAAACCACTAGACATCTCAAATGGATTCATCAGAATATAGTACCTGCAAGCAGATATTTGACAGCATTTTCAGTGCTAGGTTCACAGCGTCAATTTTGCCGTTTAACTCAGGGGTATTAGAACATTATTAGACTGTTCTCAGCCAGGGTACCAGAGTTACTTCAAAATTTTGATGTGGAGGCATTGTCCTACGTAGATTATATTTATCTGATGGGCGATTAATTAATGAAACACTTGGCTAGAGTGAACCACATAATTCTTAGGTTCGCACACCTGGGTTTCAAATTTATTTTCAAAAATCAAATGTTGCCCATCTCAATGAACTGTTTCTGGGATACGTGTTGTCAAGTGAAGGTAAAAGCCTGACGGCATATTAGTTAGAAAAATGTACACTGCTCTAGCCTCCAACTCTGAAAAGACTACAATCCATTTTAGGATTTTGAAATTTTGTCAAATCATAAATTTTGGATTACGTAGAACGAGTGAAACAATTCTACGATTTAATCACAACTGCTTTTTCGATCAACCATTGGACACAGGAACGCACAAACATTTTATGTTCCGTACAAGCTGATCTGATTGCTTCCAAACATCTGCACACACGTAAACTCAACTAAGTTGGTGATCCGTGTAGTCACAGGACCCTCCGGGTACACCTATATCACTGTCAATGAAGATGATACAGTACCCACTGCATACAAATCACACTTGTACACAAACGCTGGAATGCGTTTTGCACCCACTGAGAAAATTCTCACAGCGGTACAGACTTGTCGTGAGAGAGCACTAGCTCATTGTAAGAGCATAATTGTCGTTACCTGAGTACCAGACCTTAGAGGCAGTTACTAAAGCAAGTGTTACGAATGCCAAAGCATTACATCCACAATGGATTCAATGGGCTAACTCTTTCACTACAACAGATTTAGACCTCAGATTTGATTCTACATTACAAACACAAGCATTCCCACAGTACGAAAGGAATATTCTCTGCCAAATGTAATAATGCCTATAGATCGATATGAATACATCATTTATACCGATGGCTCAGCCTGCTGTAGGACACACCACCAATATTCCGCAGCATGCGCAATCGGGCACATGCATGATGGAAAGTTTCATCCTGAAAAAACACACTCAGTGTCTAGGGGACTGTACACCGCAGTTGACAGAACTCCAAGTTCAGATACTGGCACTACAAAGTACGGATCCTCAATCCCCCACACTTATAGTGTGTGATTCATACTACTGTGTTAAGTCCTATATTGAATACCTTCACTATTGGGGTTAGAATGGATTTCGAGATTCCAAAGGTGCACAAGCAAGCACAAGCTGCTTTGGGAATAGGTGGCGAAACTGAAAGAATGCTTGCCATGGGCTCATGTTATCCATTCATTGAGTCATCAACGTGTTGGTGTTCATGTTGAAGAGAATTCTGTAGCTGATCAGGCCGCAAAGGCAACAGGCTTCACTGCTGCCATCACTCGTTTTTAGACAGAGACATCATAGTGGCTGTCAACGCTGCCCGCAACGACACCCAACTGCCAAAAGGCTTTCCACTAAAGTACTCCAACAAGTTAGACGCACAAAACATCTAGTATGCTCAGATTCCAGGAGGGGGAATAGAGTAATACCAAACACTGATCCCAGATTATAATTTATTCTAGCTACAAAAGAGGGTCTAGGTTCAGCCCACACAGGGGTTACTGCAACAGTTTCGCTACTAAAGCAGCGCTATTGGCGGCCAGGTCTTACAAAACCGACCAAGGACTTCGTCCTGAAATGCAACATCTGCCAGCATATGAAAGGCTCCACCATATAACAGCCACCTCAGACACCTCTTTTGATCTCAGACAAACCCCTGGCGGTTGTTTGTTTGGATCAATGCAGTCCCTTACACTCAGACGGGGCCTACAAGTACATCTTGGTGGTAGTGGATTCATGCTTCAGATTCCTGTGGGTTTTTCCACAGCGCTCGGCTGATGCTCAAACTGTTAAAGGATTTGCCAGTCTTCATCGGGACATACGCAATTGGCAAACTACATTCCGACCAGGGCCAGGCATTTAGCTCTCTGGCTTAAATAGAAGCCATGGGAAGTTTGGGTGTGGCCTTGCAGTACTCCTCCCCCTACCAATAGTTGAGAGAAAAACTGACTTGAAGCAGTCCTTAATAGCGAGGGAATTAGGCTCTGTGGCAGTTGGGTCAATCACCTATATGTGGTCCACTGGGCACTCAATAGCATGCAAAGAAAATCCTTGGGGTTGGGGTCGTAGTCCTTACGAACTCATGTTCGGTGTGAGAATGTGGGTACCAGACCTCGATAATGTTAGCGCAGTGGCGACAGAACCAGCATTTGACATCAATAAACATTTGGCTGTTTTACAGGAACTCAATGATTTCGGGGGCGAAAAAGCAACGTCCAATTAAAATGCACCATCACTGGAAAAGTGAAGGTTGTACCGGCAAGTCCTGTCTGGGTCCCGCAGATTGGGAACCTGGTCAGAGAAAAAAAATTGTGAACAAGAATGAATTTGGGCCATTTCACATAGGATACACAAAAAGGAGCATAAGGGGGAATAATAATCAGGTTGCCCCCACTCATTCACTTATAAATCCACAAAACCTGATTATTTACGAACACTAATTAATTACCGGATGTCAGGAGCAGTTAAGACACTATCTCTGCTCATGGGCAGGCTTTTACAATTAATGCCATTCACCTCCCGATCCGAGTGTTCAATTGCTTCTGTTTGTCAATACACCAGGTGGCATTTCATCTTGTGACCAGCAAGAAGAAAAAAATGTGTAAAAGTTCAGAAAGTACCTCAGGTAAGCATCAAAAAGGGAGCTGCTGGTTGGTACTCACCAGTTTGCCCACGCGGTCATCATTAGTAATTTTCATAACCATGAAGAAAAAAGAAAGCTAGCTACTTAGTGCAGTATGATGACTTCTCATCGGATTCAAGTGAACCTGAGCTGCCACCACCGCCTCTCCCATTCAAGCCAGGAGTGCGTACTCTACCTTTGGCTGAAAAATACATACTTTGTTGTTCTATGGATATATCTCTGGATTACAATTGGATAATTTTTCCTGGTCCTCTGAATTGATCTGGCAACTGTCTTTCCTACTTCTTAATGTACACTATCTCAGAGGATGCTCTGTAGTACAACTTGTGAACTTGGTTCTGAAACCACATGCATCATTGCACAGTTAACTAAGGGACCTTTTTCTGGTGAACATTACAGCAGTTCCGGTTCCGAAAGGAATAGTATGGGACAGGGTATCATATGATGCATTTAGTCTGATTGAAGTTTTACAAATACCTTAATTGTTTTAAAATTTCTTGAAATGAGATTGTCTCCTTTAATACTCTCTCTGATAATTGGACCATTAAAACTGTGCATAATTTGCTTGCAGATCTGGAGCAATCAGCTGCATTTTTTAATGATGAATAGTATTAGTATGATAGTACATCTAGTTTTGACGACATGTTTTGTTATCAACCTTACGGTCATTATTTCTTACTCAAAACTAGTATCCCATTTGCGGTTTAGAATTATACTCAATGGGAACACTGCCCAAACCCGCCTAAAGGTAGTTTGCAAACATTTGCACAAAGGTTTGCTTATTTTTCTGGTTTGACACATTAGACCCAGCCTCTTATTATTATAGGCTTCCACCTACACCTGCAAAGACTAATATGCTAATAAACACCAAGCTGATATACTCTGCTTCCTTTATTTACTAAAGGTCTGTATAGGGTTTCGACTTTTGAAAAGACAACAGAAACAATATTAATTCCTGGGTAACACCGAAGGGTTTAGGGTTAATAGGCCTGATCAACAATACGTACTATCAGACCATTCTGGTGTGGTGACATCAAGTAGTGTTGGGAAGTTGTGCCTTGATTGGCTAAAAACCTCAACACTTTCTCAGATGAAGCAATACTTGTACCTTCTTTCTGATTACCTAGATCTCTGGGATTTTATATTAGGTCTCTGGAACCCATGTCAAAAGCGCTACTTGTACGGAATATCCAACGAGCTGTGGAAAATTTCTCAACAGAAAGCTGCTGAGGCATAGCGTGAGAGCGACAGGGTCAATTTAGAAAAGGCTTTGGCTGTGGTTGACAATGGTATTACCGCATTATCATCCAGAATTTATTCACTGGGCAACATCGTGTCTTCTGCAATTAACATTATAGAGCAAGACATGTCAATTTTACAGCAGGGACAATCACAATTACCATCCATTGTAATTCTGAGCTGGACGTTGCAAACACTACGTTCTGGCCACGTGCTGTTTTGTTACATCAATAGTACAAGTCTGTTTTCTGCATTTGATCTAACAGAAAGACAGATAGTAATGGCACGAAGAGATACAAAATATACCATATTGAAAAATTAGACCAATTACCTTTTACTGTGGCTGAGACACCATCCACAGATTGGATAACCCATGGTTACATCACCCTGCTGGTCAAAACTTTCCAATTCCCATATTGTCTCCAATACCAACGGGTAGGAAGATACGAAGCGCAAGGAGAGGGTTATGTGCATGAGTACTGGGAGTTACTATTCAGGTTTGGATGCAGGAATGGGGACACAGAAGTTTTCCGTAGTGGTCCAACTGTGATGATGCTTTAAGTGGGTCCTTACTATGCAAAGACATTTCTCTTCATGATGCATAAAATGCTTACGTTGGGAACTGGTCTTGTAATTTGAAGGATACCCCGGCTGCTGAGACTTATCCGGTCCTCAAGCTGCTCTCGAATGAGAGCTATTTGATGCTGAATGATCAAGGTTGCTGTGGAATGGAACTGGCAATAGCTTATCTGTTGACAGTTAATTCCATAGTCACTTGTTGCACTCAAATACTGTTTCCACCTGCAAGCACAGTTAGGGAGGAAAAGCAATGGCCTTCGACCAATGTTTACAACATACGCTTTGATTCTATGAGCAAACTGAAAGCTATGCTTTTTCAAAAGGATGTAGCCTTAAATGCAGCCACAGATGTTTGATTTCAGGTTGCAAGGTCCTCGTCTCAGATGCAGATATTACTCCACATTAAGTTCCAGCTGCATTTTAGGGAGCTGGTTCACTGTATCTACAATATGTCTGATAACGAAGGGAATAGTGTACTTTTTAAAAAATATCGACTCTGGACTGGTTAGCAGGTTTTAGACAATTTTCGGAGTTATGTCAGAGATTCACAACAGCGGAACCCAGGTACTGCACCTCACACCAGTTCCAATATATTATATTCCTGTGCAAAACACCCCTGCACTAGCCATTGCGTGACGCTCCTGTTTCCAGATCCAAGCTTGTTTTAAATGAGTTGGGGGTGCACCATGAGTATGAAGTCCAGAAATCATCAAGTAATGTCAATAAAGTTCTTTATTTTCAATTTATACAAATTGCACCAAGTGTATCAAGGCTCAGCCAACGCGTTTCATTCCCTCTCGGGGAACTTCATCAGTGCTCACAGATAAGAGCAACTGAAGCTCCAACCGGCCCTACTGAAGGTAAAGCACGGCACACGCTGTAGTCCCTGTAGCGCCCGTCGTTTCAAAGGGCCGGTAATAGAAATTATATGGTCAATCTCGAAGTCAAGGTCCAGTGTAATACTGGAATGCTAGCTGTTAAGATGAGTTTCTTCAATAGAGAACCAGTGGTTTTCTCGAGCCGAATATCATAAATTCATGTAGCCAGGTCAAATATTTGTATAAATTTGTATAAATTGAAAATAAATAACTTTATTGACATTACTTGATGATTTCTGGACTTCATTCTTCTGGTGCACCCCCAAGTCATTTAAAACAATTTTCGGAGTTATACTATCTTTCATACACCTTGTGTTGAGAAGCATTTTTGGAGGGCTCCCACTTGTCCTTCTACTAGTAGCGGGAATCCGGATTTCAGTTTTCCTGCTCCTTAATGGATGTCCCAGTTTAACCCGGAATGGAGACAGCATTGCTCGTGCTGCGGTACTGTGAGCGCATGGTACACTGTTTTGTCACACATAGGGTTCGCAAACTAAATGAGCACTGGTTCTTCTCCTTCAGGCTGGTTGGCTTCACTGCGTACAACCTGTACTCCACTGCTTGCTTTTCAGCCGCAAATGTTTATTGGATCTATGCCTAGGGTCACAATTGGTTGCGCCACTGGACATTGAGGTACTGATGGACCCCTTAAAAGCCCAAGGGCATTGAAGTCCCCAGTGTATTCCATTGCTGATTAATGCATGCTTTGGCTCCTAGTGAAACAGATACTGGCTCAACGATACGCTTACAGGATGCAGTCCCTCCCTCAGCGGCTGCAGTGGGAACCGGATGGAATCACCTTTGCTCCATAAACCTGCTTCAAGGTGCACCTCAGGGACTGTCGTCTGTGGTTGTGAGCAACAGCAATGTTGCGTTTACCACTGGGAACAATTTGGCCTGTTTTTAAACAAAATGAATCAAACCAATTTTTCTAAGCACCATGGCTTTCTGAGTGCTTGGTATTTCAAATAGTATAATGACTTTAAGGCTTCTATATGAATATTTTAAAGGGAAGGTTGCTTTTAGATGATTTTAAGAGTAGTTTTTGACCGTTTTTTAAATTTTGTTTCATTATAACCTGTTGGATTTTTAGCTTTAACATATCGACCCTTAGTATGAGGAGTGGGTGTTGTGCTCATTTCTTACATTGCCCTCTTTTTCACAATAATATTTCTGCTGTGAACTTTTGCACATATTTGCATGCACGGCAATGTTGGATTGGTTTCTCTGAAACTACTTTATTTACACATCTAGTTTCGCACAACATTATCACAATGCCTCGAACATCATATACAAAGCCTCTTTACGCAGTATGTACAAATGTCGCTCTAACTTCATCCACGGGACGACAGAGCTATCTACATATCCATAACATCACTAATCTACAATATACATAACAAGGCTGCTTTTGATTATAAATAAGGAGTGTCCCGATAGATTAGCAGACGAGGCACTTCAGCAGACACCAAGGGTCCTTGGCATGCTGAGACTTCACCAAGCATCGGTCCGACATCTTCATGAAGGGGTGTCCAGTTTGTGACCAAGATGGGCTCTTGCATTCTCTCCCGCCAGGTAATGGGGTTGGATCATCCCTTGGGGGAATTCTTGGCTTCACACCTACACACACTCTAGGCACACTTGAGTAGGGTTTACATAGTACGCAAGATTACTTCCTTGTTTATATGCCTGCATATATTCACTGTTTTAGCACCATCGTAGAACTGTATCTACTATTTACTCTTTTGTTGCTTATAATCACATTCACCTGCTTCTGTCTACTGATTATCACAGCACATGTATTCTATACAAGAACAACGTTGGTTTAATAAATATATTGAAAACGCCCCACTGTGTATACTGTATATTTCTCTGAGCATGAGTAAGCATGAGTGACTGAGCACAAGGTTCTGATGTTTCCATGATCCCTGAGGGTCAGGAATGTCATGTTCAGCGATTGCTAGATACCATTCGCTCATTGGTAAGGATAAGGGGGGGGGGCTTATGGTGGCACTGTGAGCTAGCTGGTCTCTAGGCCAACATATTCTGCATGGGTGCCGGAAGTTAGTCTAGGCACCTTCCTCAAATTTTATGTTGTTCAACAAAACGTGTAGGTCCTATGGATTAGTGGGAACGACAGGACATCGGCAGTGCTTGAATTTTGAAATAACACACCCCAGTTTAAGATAGAAAAGCTTCAGTGCTAAACTGTGTGTGCAGATGGAGTATGTGTACTGAATGTATATCTACATGTAAAGGTACAATGTATAGCAGTAACAGTGCTGGACCCAAAGTGTGCTGTTAAAGTACACAGAGTGTGCCTGCAATGGTACATTGTATGGAGGACCCAGGAATCAATTTTGGGAAGCCCATGCCTGCCTGGTGAAGACATGAGGAGGAGAGGTACTCTTTTCTTACTTTTGTACATCCCCTTTTATCGAGTAAATTTCCAAAAGTAACTCCTTCATACCACCGTGTTACCCCATCAACCACTCCCTCCATTGTTTTTCACCCATCCACCGCCTTCCTGTTCTCTGATGTGTTGCCCACTCCAAACTACCCCCTGCTATTATACATGTTGCACAGCAGTGAGGGCTGCTGTGCAACATGGCTTAAAGAAAACAAAAGCGCTACGACCCGATCAACGCTGGCGCCTCATAGAACACACTTTTCCCTTTAAGTCATGTTGTGCAGCAGTCTGTGCTGCTGTGTAACATGTAAAAAAAACTGACTCAGCCCGTATTTTTCTCATAGGCGAAACCTATTGTCTTTGTCAATGGTTATTTAGCATAGGGAGATTAAGTGTATTTAAGTGTTTTACCTAGAACTAAAAGATGTTTAAACCGAGGCCTGGATTTGAACATGCTTCCATTACGAATATCTCTTATTTGCATGAAAAGCTGAAAACTTGACTGCTTCGGCACTCGCCTAATTATATGATCCCTGATGACAGTTCAGTAGGGAAGCAGTGTGCTTTATAAATGTTTCTTATACTCAATTTGAGAAAAAGGAAATGCATACGAGTGATGGGCAGTAATGTGGAATCTCGGGGGAGTAGAAAAGGTGAAGCAGAAGTTGGAGTGCAGGATTTGGAGGCAGTTTTGCATTATATGCCGGTTGGTAGGAGTGCTTATTCCACCAGGCTGTTTGTTCACTATCATGATTAACATGCAGTGTATTTTTTTTTTATTAAACTTTGACTTTTTTTGTTCCTAAATTGTAACTCGGGTATCGTTTTGTGTGGTATAATTTTTATGTTTTATTTGCTAAGCTTAGGGCACCGCTTGTCTTCTGTTGTGAATTTGGTCACCTTCATCCTAGTCCTCTTTTTATGGCAACTTCCTCGTCTCCGCTTGCAACTCCATATATAGATTGTATTTTCGGTTCCACAATGGTCTTATCAAAATTATGCCAGAATTACAAAATGACCCAATTTAAACTCATGATTTTACCTATGACTTGAAATGATTTAGTCATGTCAACCCTACCAGGAAATCAATGCGTTCACTCCTAATCAACCAAGGGGTGAAATTCAAAACTGTAGCTAACAAACGATCACTACTTAGTCCCAAGTGCAGACCATTCAAGCTAAAGGGGAGAAGACCCATTTGTCCTCCCTCCTACCATCTTATTTAATTTATTTATATTATTTATAAAGCGCAGCTGTGACCAAACTGGTATCCTGGCACTGTAAGCGGCAATTGTATTTACAGAGAGATCAAGGCCGAATATCAAAGGGTATAGTGTTACTGACATCCATTTTGACCTTCACTCGGAAACGGACTGTTTAGTACCGAAAGGGTATAAAATGTCTGCTACTCTAACCACCATGACACTGATTCATGTTAACTTCTAGTCTATATGTCCCATGTATCACATCTTACCCTTCGTGAAGACCCAACACCCCATCTCACACACACACACACACACACACACACACACAGCTTTCAAACCTTGGAAAGTGCTTTGAAATGGCCAAAAACTGCCATGCATGCTATGAAACATTATAAAGGAATAACTAAAATAACAGATTAAATATATCCGGGGAACGTGCTGTTTATCACACGGTATGTACTGGGTGCGAAACCAAGCACAAAACCTATAATTTCACTATGCGTGGTAACAGGAGTTTCCACAAACCGTAAGTTATAAGGTCACTCATTGTGAGGGCGCCAGAGTCTTTAGGTCAAACGGTTATAGAATTTTTCTAGTTAGTCCAAAAATACACAATAGACAGTCAAAGGTGACACTGCTTAGAATGATTTTTATGCAACGCAATGGAAACTGGTGATTAAGAAAAGCAATGCCTGTACTGAAGAATTTGGGTTTAGGGATTGTGTTGTTCATACCACACAGAATAAGGACACGGATAATGTCATGCAATTGTGAGGGACTTTTTGCAAACGTTTTCTGGTTGGCACTCACTCCAAGAAGTCTAGTATTTTGCAAAAATGAAACCATATTGTTTTACCCTGCGCACGTTTGGAAAACTAGAGACCCAAGGGAATTCAGGGAGCTGCAGCCTGTGTGGATTCTGCCACATTTTAAATCAGAATGTCATCCAAATGGCAAATTACTAATAGAAAAATATAATTACCTTGCATTGATGTACTAGAAGAAATCAAGCTGTGGACATTGACAACTGTCCTAAGACCCAGCATATCAACACTTCTACTGATAAAAACAAAACCCCTTATGTGGGTGTGCATATCTTATGGACAGGACCAGATCAAAACTGCATCCATGTCAAGTGACATTCTGAAGAGCAAAAAACAACAAACCCCCCATATATTTCTGAAATCAAAATTTCCTAACCGATTTAGAGGTGTGACTTGTGTGAATCTGACTTCTTTTTCTGAGATTGTAAAAACGTTAATAAGGTACTGTATGTCTCATTTAGATTACTTCACAGACATTGACAGGGGGTGGACGAATAGGACAGGGATATAGAGTTCAGATGGACAGGTAACATCAATGTTCAAAATTATTCTACCGAGCCATCCTCCTTTAATGTTCTGTTAACGGCAAGCCTTAATAGTTTGATTTCAAAGGTTTCCTGAATCGTGTGTATTTACGTTTGGATCGCAAATTCAGGCCGACAGCATTCCTGAGTCTAGATTCCTGAACGTGCAGAGATCTTCCTCCGTGTTTCATCCTCTTGAAAGAATATTCATTGATCTGATGAACTCACTGAGCTAAGTGCTCTTGTTTTTGCATGTGTACACAGACTTTGCTATGCTCTATGATCTTCTCCTGCGATCTTGGGTAGGGTTGTTGCAGTTGTCACCAAGCATGCTCACTCTGAAAATCTATTTCTTTTCTGCCTTTTTCACAGAGTGCTGTGATTCCCATTTGCAATGTAGAATAATGGCATCTCATTTCTATATTTCAGCTATTCATAAATATACAAATCATTTTTGATTTTAACTTGATAATGTACAACCAGGGCCGGACTGTGAACCAAATCTGGCCCTGGCAAAGTTTTCGGGGGGGGGGGGGTATTGCCCGGTGCCCGCTACAGGCCAGTCCGGCCCTGTGTACAACTGCAGCTTTAGAAAGTTACGGTCGGACATTCTTAAGGAGCAAAATGTGTTGGCTGGCTATATGCAGAACAGTAAAAATGAACTTCATACTACATATCAAGATCTAACAAGAAACATCAAAGATGAAATACAAAATCAAAGTGTTAAGAAGGAGTCGGATCAATGCAGGTAAGTCACACGGGGTATTTATTTAGTAAGGAGCAGCACTGGCACCCTTTGACAAATACCGAAATTCTCACCAACCGCCTCCAAGAACCTCTGCGCCCATGTCATTCCATGCCCCCAACATTCCACATAGAACAGCATCCCACACATCTTTCCCCCAACATAACCCAATAACACTATTTACAAAATTACAACATAGAACTGCAAATACACTATACCTATAACAAAAATAAAAACTAACTAAATATAACACAAACACTAATACACTCTTCATATTAACGCATCAAAGTAAAAGTGACAGTAGTTTCTTCACCCTACCACTCCGATGAACCTCGTCCTCCAGTGCTCCTCGCCCGTCACTGACCACTGCTTCCTCCTCACACTCGTTCTCATCCTTTCCCCTTACACACAAACTCTGAGTCTCTACCACCACACCTATCTCCCAAAATACACCCATCTCATCCTTAAACACATCCAGGACTAACATTCTCATGATTAGATTTCCTCACATTACGCAGACTCACCTGTCGTAAATTCCACATTATCCCATCATCCAACTTAACTACACTAACCAGAACCTTGACAATTCTCAAACGATTCGACCATGACGCTCCATTTTCCACAAAATTTGGTTTCCTTATTCGGACACACTGTCCCACTCTCACATTACGCGAACTTTCATGAAAATTCTGTCTGCATTTGGTTTGTTCTTGAAGCATGTCCATCTTTTTCCTCATTTCTTGCTTCACCAATTTATCTGACTCAACCTCATTCTTCCTTCTTGCCCACCACGGAACCAACTTGAGAGATGGGTTGCTCCCTCTCAACAACTGAAAAAGCATCTTGTCTGTCACTGAATGAGGAGTAATTCTGTAGGACACTAACATGTTCTGAAGAGATCTCTTCCATGGCAACCCAGATTTCATCAGTCAGATGAATATTTCTTTTTATAACTCTGTTAAAGCGTTCCAACTGACTATTAACCTAGGGATGGTACAAGGAAACTCTTACATATTTAAATGCAAACTCTTTTAAAAATGCTTGCATCTTCTCCGATACCAATTGCACCCGATTATCAGACACCAGAACTTCAGGAAGCCCCTCACTTGAAAAGAAATCCTCCAGAAATTCAATTACCACATCTGTTGTCACTCACCGTATGTATCTCTGGCCATTTAGAATAATAATCAATAAGTACTACGGCATATGTCTCTCTAGCAGACAAAGTCGAAAAACGACCCATAAAGTCTATAGCCAACTTACGCCATGGTCCATCCGGTAACTCCACCATTTTCCAAGGAATATTCAGAAGTTTAACAACCTTGTCACTTGCAATACAAGGATTACAGTTCCTCACCCAATGATCAATCATGATGTCAACACCCAGACCCAAAGATTTTCTTTTATTTTCTTCTTTGTGCTCGACATTCCCCCATGCCCTTCATGACCTACCTTGATGATATTCTTACGCACACCACTCAGGGGTACAATCATGTCACCCCTCAACACAATATTATTGCATACGGACAGCTCATCCTTGATTTTCCAAAATGCACTGCATTCTTCACACAATTGAGATTCTCTTGGCCAACCTTCCGAAACATATTGTCTCACTATCAAAACCATGTCCTTTCCCATTTCCTGCATCCACTCTGCTTTAGACACAACTTGTCCATACTTTTCACCCTCACTCACTACAACTTTCTCATAAGTGAAAGCAACTTCACACTCACTACTATGCAATAATTCCATTCCCACCCTTAATGGCAACCGTGACAGTCCATCAGAACTACTGTTGTCCTTCCCAGGAACATACACTACTTCATAAAAGAACATCTGTCATTAGGATGCTTATCTTGCTAACCTAGGAGTAAGATTCCCTCCACCCTTCGGTTTCAAAATATTTATCAACAGTTTATGGTCAAGGTAAATTTTGAATTTCCTACCCCACACATATAGCCTAAACCATTGCATATGTAGCAGCCAGTAACTCCTTCAAGGACTGAATAATTATGCACTGTTGGAGACAAAGTTTGAGAGGCATACACTACCATCCATTCTATCTTCCCATTCCTTTGTGACAACATTGCAACAATCCTGTACCCACTGGCATTGACCGAAATGATACAATCCACACCCATGAAGAATGATTTTAAAGATGGTGCATGCACGATTTCCTGCTTAATTGCCTTGAATCATTTTGTTTGATCTTGTGACCAACAAAATTTAGCGTACCTCTTTAGTAGCATTCATAACTGCTCTACTTTTGTAGCATAGTTCTGCATAAATAAAATTCTGTGAACCCTAGAAAAGACATTAATTGTTCATTATTCTTGGGCTCTGGAGCATTAACAATTGTTTCCACATGGCTTACTTTGGGACGGATTCCATTGCTGGACTATTACATAGCCGAAATATTCAACTTCCTGTTTCCCAAACACACATTTCTCCTTGCTTACAGTTAAACGATTCTCCATAAGCGGGGACAATATCAGATCCAGATTCCGATAATGTGTATCTTTGCCGATAATCAGTTCATCTTGAAACACCTTTGCCCTGTGATACCATTCAAAATCCTAGACATTTCTCGCTGGAAGACAGCAGAGGCACTTGCAAGGCCAAACTGTGTCCTCTTGTATTGAAACATACCTTCAGGTGCTATAAATGCTGTACAGTGCTTAAAGTCTTCCTCCATTTCAATTTGGTGATACACACTGGTAAGATCAATTGTAGAAAACACAGTAGCATCACCAATTGATGACATTAATTCCGGTAAATTGGGCAGAGGAAACCGATCTACCCAGATAGACTCATTGAGGCACCTCAAATCTACACAGCCTTAAATCACCGTTGGACTTCAAAGATATCACAACCTGTGAAAGCCAATCAGAACACCCAACAGGTTCAATTATCTCTTTTTTGCGTAGATCTTGTTGCATGCCCTTTTACTTCTCGCTATAGTTAAAGGCACGTTCCTGATTTTCTGTCTAACTGGTACAACATTATGCCCCAACACAACTTTGTGCTTGAACCTTTCAAAAGTTTGCCTAAAACATCACTTAATACATTCAGGTATTTACTTTTTAAATCCAGATACCCTTCATCCCTGTCACTCATCATCTGAAATTCATCACACACCGAATACATGAGGGATTGACATTGGAACCCATCCTTAACCCCAATTCCATAATGTGGGGCTAACCCAAAATCGTTGGTAGCCACATACACTTTACTACAACAACGTTTAGTGTAAAAATCTACATTAGCCCAAATGAATCCTTGCAAGCGAATTCTATGGCCTGAATAACTACCCAGGCTAGCGTCCGATTCATACAATTTCCAACCAGGCCAAATTTTGTCAAACATCTCCCTGTTCATGACGGTATACCATGCACATAAATCAACTGTTTCAATTTGTACTCCAGCTATGCTTACAGTACATTTAGGCAATTCCACTTTTCTTCCTACCTCTCCCACAAGATCCACAAGATCATCCTGCACACTTAAGACCGCCCACTGCATGCACTCTTCTTGTTCCACAACATCATCTGCTATGCAATTCATCCTTTTCCCCAACAGATTTGCACACCCTGCTCAAGTGTCCCTTTTTCTTGCACATAGTGCATATTTTGCTTACTGCAGGACACATCTTCTTGCCTCTAATAGGCACAGCTTCATTACTCTTTGCATCATAACTTCTCCCTTTACTTTTCGTGTTATTAGCCCCCATAACTAAACTGATGCAGCACCTTCACACTCCTTCCTCACAGCTTGTATACATTTCTCGGATACCTCTATTCTCCTTGCCACCTCCGCAGCTGCCCTAAAAGTAATTTCTCCACTTGACCACAGTTTCTCTTGAATTATGTTGGACTTTGTCTTCATTAGAATCTGGTCCCTTAATACTTTATCATAAGATATACGCCCAAAATCACATGTTGCAGCTAGCCCTCTTAAGGCTGCAACAAATTGGTTGATAGTACCACCCTTCTTCTGTACCCATGAATAGAACTTGAACCATTCCAGCACAACATTAATTTTCCTGCTGAACCTTTCTTGCATTTGTTTCGCAGCATACTCATATACATCCACATTATCAGCATTTTTTAATGGGGGTAAATGTTCAAACTCCCTTGACACAATGTCACCCAGACTATGTTCCAGTAAAGATAACTTCCTTTCTGCCGTAAATTCTCCATCTTCCAATGCCTCCATGTACGCCTCAAACATATCAATCCAGAAATCTCAACGAACAGGAGGTTTCCTATCTTCAGCCAGAAAAAATGAAGGAGGTTGAATGTTTGCCATGACTTAAATACAACTAAATTCTATCTAACAATTGCCAAGAAAAATTGAACAACAAATACTACCCGACCAATTAAATGTAGCAATCAATCAATCACATCATTTGTAAAGCGCACTACATACCCGGGAGGGTTTCAAGGCGCTAAATATACTAAAGGTCACTACAAAATTGCCATTTAACATGTGTAAAATAATAGGTGTGCCAATCCGAATATTGATTGCCACAAAGTCCTCAAGTAGACTTAGCTGTCAATCAGCGAAAAGATGGCTGCCACGATCCTACAGAGACTGGCAATAGGTGGGCCAATCACCAAAAATTGACAGTCAAAATGAAGTAAACACCAGCACTTTTCGGGGCAGCACCACCTTTGCCCCCCAGTGCCTTGAGACCTTTGCGGGTGAGTAGTTGCGCTTCACCAACCCTGATTGATTGATCGAACCTTACTGCACTTCTCAGCAGTCCCACGTTGTGAAGATCGCACCTGAATAGCCAATTAGAACAAGCACTGGCATAGCCAATAGGTCTCGCTTTTGGGACCTTATAAGTATTTAGTTGTGCAGCACAAAATCCTTGGTGCAACAACATTAACTGTTGCATGGTTAAACACTTATAAGGTCCCAAAGGCGAGACCTATTGGCTATGCCAATGCTGGTTGTTAAAACCTGCAGATCACGCAGCAGATGAAGGATTGTGTGGCACATGCAGTAAATTCCTAAGTATGCAGAAAACGAAGCGGCCGCGGAACGCATGATTCCAGTGTCCCTGGCTGTTTATTATATAGATAATGAAGATGTGAAAAGGCAGCAGCATGGGCTGTCCCGTGTATAGTGAACTGGGATTTGTAAATCCTGAATAGCAGAAGGAATGTCACATACTTAAAAAAGCACGCTCAACTCAGACGTGCACAATGGTTCCAAGGAAGCAGCCAAGCGGCACACACAGATGACAGACGAATGTTTCTACTTCACTGTTCACTTACCAGTCGCCTGTGGAAATGGATCGGATGAACCGGATACCGGGGGGCCAGAGAGACCTCATACTTCTTGACTGATATAAACACCTAAGGCGCCGCTAAAGAAATGGAGTAATCCGCGAAACTCCTTAAAGAGGTAAATGTGTAAAATAATAGCTACTAAAAATCTAGCCTACGAAACAAAAGATGGGTGAACAGTAAAACCGAACGTTAAAAAAATGTAGAAAATAACTACGTAGCCTAAATCTTCAATGGTAAGATTAAAAAATCTGAACTAGCAGCTAGCGGAATAATGCCCTTGAGAGAAGCTTATCTGTTTAAATATGCTTTACAATAGCATGGAACCTGTCCCGATTGATCAGTCTGTCCTCTAATTTATAGAAGATAAAATGACTCCAGTTGCTACACAGCCAGGCTTTAAATACCGGAATCAGTCATTCAGAACTGAGGTGCTCTGGAGTGAATCAGCTGTGTTTCAACCTGGGAACCTGTGACGAACAGTTCTGCACGCCGCATGGCCAGGGCTGTTCTTAAACTCAGCAGTACTCCTACGCTGCCTTGGCACCCTGCTTTGCGCCTACGCTGTCCAACTGCATCTCGTCTCACCCGCCGGTTTTCAGCAGTCTCTTTTAAAGCGTCCCATGAATACCGTCCGTCCTGAGTCCGCTGATGTACACAGAGGAGGAGGACCTGGGAGAACTGTGCAACGCCGAGACCAAACATGTGATTTAAGTGAGGAGGGCCGTGGCACCGTAAGGGGCGGGGCCGATTATAGGCACGGGAGCTGCGTGGGGAAGTGACATGAATCAATCAGCCGACAGGGACTCACGCGGGCTGACTAAGTGAGCTGGAGACCCGTATGGCTCCCAGAGAACCAAATAAGCAGGGGACACGAGACACCACAGTAATGTAGGTGCGTGAGTAGGATAATCGAAAGAGCACGACAACCAACCATTCTGGGATCTCATCCGGCGGGATGGTGTTTCCAAGAGCGACTAAGAACAAGCGTTAAAACAGGAACGCGGCTCCGCGGCTGCACAAGTTAACTATTAACTGACAGGGGGAGCAGGAGGTGAGCCTGCGAGTAGTGCGCGCACGCCTGAAAGTGGCAAGCGAGAGGAAAGCCAGATGGCGCCTTCGAGCGATGCGAGGAATGCGCGTTACTGTGCGCGTAACCGCACGCTCTAGGTCAGCAAAAGCTTGTGGAAGGATTTCTGAAGCCCACCCACTAAATGTCTCGCCAGACCAGCGCATGTGCTGGCTCAGGCGAGACCTAAAAAAGCATGTGCCAATCACTGAAAAATGACTGATAAAGTGAAACAGCCTTGAATTACTGCTACTTCACTGCATCGCGTCATGAAGATTGCACCCAGAGGGCAAAAATTGAAAAGCTGCTGCCGCAAGGAATGGCTGCTTATACGTGTCGCCCAGCAATAGTACACGTAGCAAAGCAGTGGTCGCAGATAATGGCTGCTTACACTTGTTACCTTGTCAACATATGTTACCAAGCACAGCGCTATCAACATGCTAGCGCGTTGCTAAAGATGCGTGTTGCCATACTGAGACTTCCAGGAAATATCCTTTTGACAGCCAGATCCTCCTGATAAGCATGCACCGGATCCTCCTGAATTACCATAGACAAGTATGGGAATCACCCAAGTGTACAGTTACACAGACCATGGGACAATTGAAGTGAGTTGTCCATTGCCACACGTGAAGTCAAAGACGAGGACAGCATGGACTTTTATGCTGCTCCAAGCTAAACCCCCATCGCCGCCATTGTGAAGAAGGACTCGGATTTAGGCAGGTATGTCACACGTGGTATTTATTTAGTAAGGAGGATAAAAGTAAGGAGTAGCGCAGGCACCATCTGACAAACACAGAACTCCTCACCAACCGCCTTCAAGAACCCCCACGCATATGCTATTCCATGCCCTCAACATTCCACATGGAACAGTATCCCATACAGACTTCGTCATTTAATCAAAATTGTTGTAGCTACCCTCATTAGGAGTGAAAATGACATCAGCTTTATAAGGATTTAAACAATAAATAAGGCCTTCATGTTGAAAGCTTTCTTGGAGGTCACAAACAGCCAGATTCTCAGAATCAGGGCGTTGCAACCCCGAAGAACTTTTTTACATGTACGAAAACCAAACTGCGATTAAATAACCTATTACCCAAACGCAATTCGAGTTTGTGAATCAGTATTTGGAAGGTGCGTATTTAGGGTATCCCTTCCAATTGCCGAGTTGCAGAGGTATGAATTAATGTTCTGCAACTGAATTACAGTTGAAAAACTAATAATTTAACTAACGCCTTGAAGGTGGTGGTAACCGATTCAAAATGGGAAGAGGTCCCAGAAGAGACCCCTCCCCTTTTATGAATGTAATACAATACATCTTTTCAAGAGGAGGCAGTGGTCCCACAGATCAGTTCCTACTAAAAAAAAAAAATAATGAAACTCAAGGGTTTCTTTTCCTTTGTTTTAAACGAACTCTGCTGCATTTTTTAAAAAAAGGTTGCTTTATTATAAAGCAATCAGACATGTTGGGCTACTTACCACTACCCCTGTGATTGCTGCGATTCCTCGTGGGCCCCAAATTGAGACCTACCTCATTAATATTCATGAGGTAGGTCGATTTGCCACCCTACTAGGAGTCACTACGTTAAAATAAGTCATAAGTACATTAGGAATTGTGATTCAGTAAGAATCGCAATTTGGAAATTGGAATTCCTAACTTTTTTATAAATGTCTGCTTTCTAAATACAATGTGTATGTATATCTATCAATTTTGTTTAGACTAAACTGATCTTTACTTCTACATTTGTAATCATGGCTTATTTTGAATTATACATATTTTGACACCTGCTACTCAAACTATTACCCATGTACAGAGTTTCTGCTCCATTCTGAATAACAGAGTGGAAGGACCTTAAATTTAATCCCTGCTACAATAGAGAGCTGGGAAGGGTTAGAATTAGTTTTTTGTTTTTTAGAGTGGAGGAGAGGGAGAGTTTTTCAAAAAAAAGATAGCTTCAAATTTCCACCATTTGCCACTGCATCAATGAGAAGTGAAAGATAGGCACTGAAGAGGACCCTCTGGTTCCTGTCCCAATCCTTTGATGAGGTGGAGGGGGTTTATAGGCAGGAGGGCTAGTCAAATGGCAGTGAATTAGATTCTATGGTCACGATTACCAGGATATCAGTCTTACCACCAATTATTCAAAAGAAGTTCACCTTCAGCCAGTGGTAAACATGGTCCAGTCAAGAAGAGACGTTGAAAGAGTTTCATGGTCTCTTTTGCAGTAGAAAATGGGTTTGAGAGTCATCCAAAGGAAGCGTATTTTCTTCTGCACAAGGAGCTGGGCGAGGGGGCACATGTAAATATTGAAAAGAAGGATCAATTAGAAAGCCGTAGGGCACCAGTATGTGGACTATTTCAGTTATCTAATCCTCACTTATTGACAGCGACTGGTAAAAAAATGAATGGATCTAATGCCTATTTACTGATCAAGGCTCTTGAGAAGGATTTGGCAGTCTACAATGTCACAAGTAGCAGAAAAAGTAGAGGATTAGGAGGACGGCCTTGTTGTTATTGTCCAACAAGCTCCTCATATTAGCCAATGTAGTTTCTCTGCCCTACAAAGTCTGAATCCGAACTGTTGGTGTAGGAAAGAAGGATCTGCTTTCACGGTTACCCCCACTTTTTGCTTGGTGTCAGTGTGCTTGTTTCCTGTCCAGGGAAGACATGGCTTGGCAGTTCGGGCTGGACTGTTCCCATGAGGCACAGGGTCAGACTGATTTGCATATGGCCATGTCTGAACTTGGGTGGCGGAGTGAGCTAAAGAATTATGTTGGATTAAACCTAGATCAGTTGACTGGGGGTAAGTGCTTGCAATGTTCAACACTCCGTCCATCATCCCTTTTGGTTTTGGTCAGTGTATTTTGACCTATTCTGCTGGGATCCTGCTTATCAGGACCCAAGCAACTGTGGGTTCTCCCCTAAAAGTACATGGTAAGTACTTTGGTAGCTCCACAATTGGGTACTGGTGTACCCTTGTAAGTCCCTAGTATATGGTAGTACGGTACCCAGGGCATAGGTACACCAGGGGTCTCCCATGGGCTGCAACATATTTTGTGCAACCCATTTGATTCCACTGCAATTGTGACTACAAGTCTGCCATAGCAGCCTGTGTGAGCTGGTGTTTGCACATCTCACAACAGATGTACATTTCCTTATATCTGAGGTCACTGCACTTAAAACCTTTAAATCACCCCCATGGCAGGCTCTTAAGCCCTGAGAGTAGGGAGCTTGGTTTTAAGTGTGAGGGTGCCCCTGCACGAGCAGGACACCTCTACAAACCCCAGAGTTGATTCTCCAGTCTTTATAAGTGTGGTCAGCCATTTTGATACATGTAGTAGCCATGCGTCATTATGCGATGGCTAATATAGTGGTTGCACCGAATCATAACCCAACACCGATTCCTGTTTTTAAAGTATGTACCAGGGGGCCCCTTAAGGGATTACCCCCCCCCCCCCCCCCGTTCTCCCGGTAACAGCCTTTCAGGGTCTGCAAGCAAGATAATGCTGCTGCCGACCACAGACACGATTCTGACTTCCTGTTGCTGAGCCAAGCACAAGCAGCGGAAGGTAGGACAATAGATTCACCCTCACAGGGAGGTATGACCACCACTCTGACAGGACTTAGTCTATTGGGCTGGGGTGGGGGTGCATGCCAGCGCCACCAGCCTGCTGTGAAGGGCACATTTGCCCTTTTTCCATAATCTAGTTTGGACTAGTTGAGGGAGCCCCAGACTCCAGCTCTGGCTTGAAACTGGACAAAGGACATGGGAGTATCCTACCCTCTATCCACCCCAGGGAGGGACTCCTCTCCTCTCCCCCTACCCTTTTCCTTAGGTATTTAAGGGCTTCCCTGTGGGTGGGTCCTCAGATTCGTTGTGGCACAAGATTCAACCCTGACACTACATCACTCTTCAACTGTCTGGACACTTGAACTTCAACTGGAACCAAGACTGCAGCAAGGAAGACTCCTGCTGCTTCTGGTTTCGCTGGTCAAGTCTTCATTGTCTGTGCTTCATCCAGGTTCTTTAACAGACCTGTGGGCATCATGGACACCCGAAGAAATCTCCAGTTGAGTGAAGGAGTCACTGTAGCTACATCAACTGCAATAAAGCTGACCCGCCTGCTGCTCCTGTTGTCCTACGGACTTCAGGAGGCTCAGCAACACAGGTGTTGGTTCTGCAACTCCCTTGAGGCTTGACCAGTCCTCTCCAATTTTGAGGCCAGTATCCCTCGTCAGAACCGCTGGGACTCAACACCCTCGCAATGCATCAATTTGCCCTTGCCCAGGCTTGTTGACTCTGCACTCCAGAGATCTTGGGGCCACAATACGGTCCAGTCTCCAGCGTTTTTCCTCCAAGATCAGCATCCTCACTGCATCCTCTGCACCATGGGCCTTCATCTTT
The DNA here is from genome assembly GCF_964204655.1 of Triturus cristatus. NCBI lineage: Eukaryota > Metazoa > Chordata > Amphibia > Caudata > Salamandridae > Triturus > Triturus cristatus. The sequence continues at coordinate 787,419,253 of NC_140583.1, read as the reverse complement.
GGTGGGCTGCTTGAGGTCCCCTTGCGACTCCTGTGGCTTCAGCCTGTAGGTCTTCCTGAGGGTTTTCTGTTGATTCAATGGGCATCCCTGCTTACTTGGGGCCCGCTCTGACTCTCCTGATGTTGGTGAGTGGACCTTGCTGGTCCCAACGTTGCTCCTTTTACGTCTTCCATGCCAGTTGTGGATACCAAGTCGTGCTGGTGCTCCAGCCGGACACCATCCACCTAGTCACAGACATCCGATGTAGGACAGCTCTTCCTCAGTATCGCTTGGTCCTCACAGCTGCTGCGACAAGGTCAACGTCGATTCTTCAGAACCTCTTGACACTAGTGGGCATTGTGTCTGAGTTTCTTCTGGTCACCTCTGAGTGGCATAGACTCTGTCCCCTCTGCTTGCAGGTTTTTCACTTCCAGAATCCACCCTTGCATTCCACCGGACTCCTTTCTGAACTTCTCCAAAGGCATCTTCTTCAAGGTCTCTCATTGCTGGCTACTGCAGGTTCCAACGTCACTTCACCCATATGCACCTGGCTTCCCTGGTGCAGATAACCTGGTTTCTGGGGTATCCACGGGAGGGGTGGCTCTCCAACCTTCAAACTTCCAAAGGGTTTCTTCAGTGTCCTCTGGGAAGGGTCCTTCTTTAAAACAGCAACTTCTCCATTGACTTCCAATGGGCATGCGGCTGTGTTTCTACTCTGCACACAGCCTCCGTGGTGGTTCCAGAGTACTTGCCTTGGGTGGTTCCTTATGTCCCCAGCTCCTCTGGCCCAAGTCCTGTTCTCCTTTGCAGTTCACATTCCACTTTCTTAGCATATGGGTTGGTCTCTCCCTGGAGAACACTGTTTTGTGCTACTCACCTGATTGCTTTTGAAGTATTCTTGCGTATTGTGTTGATATCGTATCTCCGAGGAAGGAGATATACCAATGTGATAGTGATATTGTGTTGTAAAAAATAAGCCTTATTTTTGTTAAACACTGTGTGGCTTATTTACATCTAACACTATAGATTAAACTGGTAAAACAAGCTGCTTAACACTCCAAGATAAGCCTGAAGGCTGCTCTCCACAGCTACCACTTTTAGAGCTTTCTAAGGTTATCAAAGACCACTAAAATCACCTTAAGTGTGCCTGGATTAGTGTAAGGTGCAACACTTGAATATGTGAGCACCATATAAAAAGCTAGCCTCCTACAGTTGGTGATGGAGGATGTTGGTCAGATTCAGTCTTGTATTTGTCTGGTAACTTCCATCTCTATAATTTTGCTGTAGAATGGGGTACTGGAGATCAGTTGTAGTTGGTGGGGTATCAGGGTCAAAAGATATTTTAATTTTCAGAAGGGTTGGAGACATTATTCAGAAGGCCAGGAACCGAGACACAAAAGGGAGGCATTGAACAGGACAGTTATTTGTTTGAGCTGTGAGTGGGGGGTGGGGGTGGGAGGGGATAGATGTTTGAGGTATGTGGCCCAACAAGAGTTCATACGAAGATTGAATACTTCTGTTATAGCAGGAAGATTAAGAACCTCAGCTCTTTCCCTTGATGTGAAGAAGTACTGTAGTGGGTAGATTGCTGAGGGAGGAGTGCATCTCTGCCTGGGAGATGACAACAGATTTGAGGATTTTGGAAATCTTGTTAAAAAACTCATGGAAGTCTCTGTAATTCTGCTGTGATGTGTAGGGGACACTTTAAGGCGTCTTGATCAGGACTGTTCCTAGCAAATTTCAAATATGTCCTTGAAAAGATTAGTTGTAGAATAAATCTGATTTACAAAGTATGCATGTTTGCTTTTTGGCGCTTTTGACGATTTTGTGTAGCGTTGACTGTGGCGGTGTAGAGGGAGAGTTAAGGGAAGGTCATGTGTGGACAGTGTCTACTGTAGGCTCCACAAGGAGCCAACATAGGTTAAATTGACATGTAGGTGTTCCAATAATGCAGAATTATGCTTAGATGGCCATTACCAAAACTAATGGGTAGTGCGACTGAAGCAGGAAGGCACAGAGTGAGTGGTGCTTAAAAAGAGATACCATTGGTTGTCGGCAAACATGCTCAAATTAGTTCCATACAGATTGAGTTGCTATAGAACATACTAAGACTGGTTTGCAGTTCAACAGAACATCAGTGTGATAAGGGCAAAGCCTAGGCAGCAGACAAGTAAAACATCAAAGGGCCCTCCCTCAAGATGTCACAATAGATCTCACAGGATGTCAAGCAGGTTTTAACAGAATTCTGTTTTCTTTCCCTGGGAGTGGTCTAATCTTTTAGGATAATCCAAGGTGCAAATTATCAACCATGTGGTTCTTCACACGATTTATAAGCATGGTATAGAAGAGTCACTTCATCGGTCTGAGGGCTTCCTATAGTGGCACTCCATCATAACAAACCCCTACTAGTTTAGGGTGCTTAGCCCTACACCCTGGACTCCCAGCAGTTCCTGGGGATCGAAGAGGCACCAGACATTACACTGAAAGTTGTAGCTGACAGTGTCAAGGTATTGCGGCAAAGAGCGGGAGCACAAGGCTCATGTCAGCTTTGGAAGGTTGACGGTGAGGAGCTAAGGAATTGTGTAAATGAGTAACCGCTTAAACACAACAGGAGGGTAGGTGACAGGAGGTAACACAAGCATCCAATATTTGGAAACTTCAACAAAGCCCCCATGGATGCCATGTTAGTGTTTTAGTGAGTTGGCATTGCAGGTGACCCACTAAAACCGGTTGTGATCCAGAGGGAAGTTCTCAGGTGAGACAAAGGACAGAGAGAGGGGCCTCTTGGGCTGAAGTAAGTTTTCAATAGAGCGCTCTGAATGGAGCTCTCCTATCTCCACCTTAAAAATCTCAAGCATGTGCAGAGTATTCTTTTTAAAAATTCTTTTTATTAAACAAGAACACAAACAGCAAGTGATCAGCGAGTCAATTGACTTTCAGTATTATGTTACATTTTGCGAAAGCAGCACCAAACTGTGGTATTCTTGTCAGCAGGATCATAAATTTTCCAGGACATCACTGATCACAACCCCAACCTCCCCTCCCCCATATTTCAGGCCAGTATTAACAGATTTCTCTGCCTTATGGTGGTATTGTTGCGCATATCATGCCTCGATATTCATTCCACCTCCCCCAAACTTTTGTCCATATGTCTGAGCAGCCTCTGCTCTCATATATGGTCTTTTTGACCACCATGCACCAATTCATATCACTTATCCATTCATTCAGCTTAGGAGCCATTAGGGCACTTCATAATCTAGCGATGTTATGTTTAGCCACTATAAATCCCAGTGTCACCCAGAGGCGTTCTTTACTAGTGAGGTCAGTTCCGTAGTCGAGCAGACTACTACGGTAACACACTATGCCGGAATAAACAAAAACCTCACCCGCAAGCTACAGAACATCCAAAACGCTGCCGCAAAACTGGTCCTCAACCTGCCAAGACACTGCCACATCTCCCAGCACCTGCGCACACTCCACTGGCTCCCCATCGAAGCTAGAGTCACCTTCAAGATGCTCACCCACGCTCACAAGGACCTCCACGACACCGGACCAGCATACCTGAACAGCCCACTCAAATTCCACGCACCCCAAAGGACCCTACGATTAGCCCAGCTCTCCTACGCCGCAGTTTCCCGCAGCAGAAAGACCAGATTGGGAGGCCGCTCCTTCTCCTTCCTCTTGGCCAGAGCCTAGAGCGACCTTCCGCTCCACCTCCGACAGACATCGCTCCCCATCTTTGCAAGAAACCTCAAAACCTGGCTCTTCGACAGACCCCCTCCTTGATGGACTGGAACCTGCAACCCACCCTCCAACGCCTTGAGACCCTTACGGGTGAGTAGTTGCGCTTAACAAACACTTTGAATGATTTGCACTCCAAATATTCAGGAGACACCATTGTGCTGACTTCTGTGTCGCTACAGAGTGCACCTCTCTCATGCAGGAAATAATCTCCTACCAATACGTCAGTAGAGCTGGACAATCCCATATGTGGAGAAAGGGGCCTTCCTATCCACATCCCCTGCTAAAGCTTGGGGAATCGAGTCTACCCATTTTTGCAGAGTATTCTTACCCAGAATGGTATGCAAACATCAAACTGTGGTACTCACATCTGCAAGCAATCAATGAACAAACTGTGTTGCCAACTGCAAATGTCCTGTCATTTTGCATTCTAACACAAAAAAAAAAACCCTACTTGCATGTTGGTGATGGTGGGGGCAAGAGGAGGAGGGACTGGTTGATACTGTAATAGCGATTGTAACAGGCCAGAACTGTGACCTAGTCAACTAAATGCAGACTTGAGATGGCTGCAGTTTTGGCTTGTTTCTCTCTCTTACAAGATGCCTACATTTGCTCCCACTAGAAATGTCTGGCTCACTTACGTACATGAAGGATTAGTTACTTGCCTGTAATCCTAGTTCTCTTCCAGGGGTATCCTCATCAAAGTCATAAGCATTAGAATATTCCCGCCCATGCGCGGGACCCCGGAAACACTATACTATATGTGCCCCACATATATATCCATATATATATATATATATATATATATATATATATATACCTATATATATATATATATATAAAAACAAGCAATTGCAGCCTAATAAACACCAGAGCTGAATCATGCCATAAGGAATTTCTACCATACATGAAAAACATGCATTAGAAACAGGAGAAACAATAGCAAAATGTGTTTAGAAACTGATTTAATGCTCAGCAAACAGTAGAAATCCTCATAAATCACTGAAAGCATAGGAAGCTCCCAGGCTGCATTGCAAACACCCAGTCTAAAAAGACTGAAAAGCTAACCTGTAGCTGCATAGCAATAAACTGACACCGTGCCTTTAAGGCACACCTGACCCCCAGCTTCCCATCATGCCTCAGGGGTGACAGTTAGGTCAGTTGTTCTTTGCGGAGACTGAAAAAGCCATGGCACAAAGAGATAACAACATCTTCAAAAGATGACAATCCTTTGCCCGGGGAGGCGGGAGGGTTGCTTATGACTTTGATGAGGATACCCCTGGAAGAGAACTAGGATTACAGGTAAGTAACTAATCCTTCTGTTCCAGGGGATCCTCATCAATAGTCATAAGCATTAGAATAGAATAGCGAGCCTCACCTCATCTCCCTGCGGGCAAAGGAGAAAAAACAGAAAGTGATCAGTAGGCTTAGAAAGAAAAACTAAGCTACCCAAATAGATTCCTCAAGGAGGCTTGGCCTACTTGAGCATCAGCCCTGGAATCAGATTCTAGGCAGTAGTGCCTCGTAAAGGTATGAACCGATTTCCAGGTTGCCGCCTTGCAGATCTCTGACATTGGGACGTCATGCAAGAAGGCAACTGTGGCCGCTTTCCCCCTAGTGGAATGCGCCTTAGGAGGCAACGGTAAGGGTCTTTTCGCCAGCTGGTAAGCTAAGGTAATGCAGGACACAATCCATCTCGAAATGAATCTCTTAGCAGCTGGGAAGCCTGTTCTCGTGGCGCCATAATTGACAAATAACTGATCTGTCTTCCTTATGCCCTAGGTACTAAGTAGAACTTAAGTACCCTCTTGGGGTCCAAGGATTGAAGCGACCGCTCATCCGGGGTCGCCGGATTTGGGAAAAAAGATGGAAGGGAAATGGACGGATTGATATGAAAATCAGACACTACCTTGGGGAGAAAAGATGGATGCGCCCTTAAGACCACTTTGTTATGGTGAAAAACAGTGTAAGGCTCCTTGGTACACAGCGCTTGGATCTCACTTACTCTGCGCGCCGATGTAATGACTACCAGAAAAGCGGCCTTCCAAGACAAATGCTGCAAGGAAGCTCTGTGGATTGGCTCAAAGGGTGGGCCCATCAATTTAGATAATACCAGGTTCAACTCCCACGGAGGAGAAGGGTTTCGAACAGGGAGATACACCTTCTTCAACCCCTGTAAGAAGTCCTTGACCACCTGCATCTGGAAAAAGGAGGGCTGACTAGGAGATCTCCTGTACGCTGTGATGGCAGATAAATGGACCCTGATAGAAGCATACTTTAAACCCGATCTTTCTAAGTACAGAAGGTAAGGGAGAATGACATCCTCCTGCCCCTTCGTAGGATCAAGGTGATGTTCTCTACACCAAAGAAAAAACCTCTTCCACTTGAACGCATATGACGCTCTTGTGGAGGGTCTTTTTGCTTCTTTCAAAATATGCATGCAATCAGGAGGCAGTTTCAAATGTCCATATTGCAGGACCTCAAGAGCCATACTGTCAAGTTGAGTGAGGGAAGGTTGGGTTGAAGAATCCTCCCGCCCATCTTGGTCAGCAGGTCTGGCCTGCAAGGTAGTCTCCTGTGTGGAAGTACCGACAGATGAAGGTCCGGGTACCACCGCTGCCATGGCCAGTCTGGAGCTATCAGAATCATCGTCATGCTGGATCTGAGTAGCTTGGACACCACCTTCGGGATCAGGGGCAGAGGAGGAAAGGCGTAGGCAAATGTCCCTGACCAGTCCATCAAAAGAGCATTCCCCTTGTCCCTGAACGGTGGAATCTGGACGCGAAGGAGTGGCATTTTGTGTTTGTCGTCTGCGAATAGATCTATCTCTGGACGACCCCAACGATGGAGAAGGTCCGCCACCACCTCGTGGTGCAGCACCCAGTCTGGCTGATCTTCGAAGTGCCTGCTGAGTGCGTCTGCCTTGATATTTAGCTCTCCTGGAAGGTGCAATGCCACTACCGAGAGGTTCCGGACGAGAAGCCAGTGCCAGATCGCCTGTGACTCCAGGGAAAGAGGACGCAACCGAGTTCCACCCTGTTTGTTTAGGTAGAACATGGTCGTCGTGTTGTCGGGCTGGGGCCAGAACCGAATCGGACTCGATTGCCGGTAGGAAAGCTTTCAGAGCAAGGTGGACTGCTCGGAGCTCCAGCATATTGATGTGGTAGGTCTGTTCCTTCGCCGACCACCGTCCTTGTATCTGACGGCAGTCCATGTGTGCCCCCCAGCCTTGCAAAGACGCATCTGTCACGACCGATTGCACTGGAAGTGGCTGGTGAAAGGGACTCCCACCATCAGATTGCGCTGCTGAGTTCACCATGTGAGGGAGGATTTCGCCGCCTGGGAGAGACATATCTGATCTTCCCAGCGGCCTGTTGACTGATCCCACTGGTCCTCCAGAGTCTGTTGCAAAGGCCACATCCTCAGCCAGGTGTTGGGAATGAGAAAGATGCAGGACCCCGTGGATCCCAGCAGGGATGTCACCTGCCGGACTGACTGGTTCTGCACCTGGAGCAGGAGCCTGCACTTCCGTTTCATTGAGGACAGTCTCTCCTCCGAAGGATACGCTCTTCCCACGCTTGTGTCCAGAACGGAGCCAAGGTAGTGGATGGTTTGGGTGGGCAACTGCACTGACTTCTCCATGTTGACATGAAGGCCGAGATCGTGTAACTGTTGCAGACAGATCTGGAAGTCTTGCCTCACCTGCTGCTGGGAGGGACCTTTCAGCAGCCAGTCGTCTAAGTATGGGTAGACGAAGAGACCTTTTCTGTGAAGAAAAGCTGCCACCACTGCCATGCATTTGGTGAACAAAGGGCAGGACCTTGTATTGATAATGCTTCTGGCCGACCACAAACCGCAGGTACTTGTGATGACGTTTTGCAATGGAAATGTGGAAGTACGCATCATGGAGGTCCACCCAACACATCCAATCCTATACTTGCAGATGTGGACATATTTGATGAAGTGCCAACATGCAAAACTTCTCCTTGACTATGACCTTGTTCAGAAGACGAAGGTCCAGGATTGGCCGAAATTTGTGCTCCTGATCTTTTTTGGGGACCAGAAAGTACCTGGAGTACACTGTAGGAGAGTAGGGTCTGCTTTCTATGTTCACCCCAACTTTTTGCTTTTGCTTCACTGGTTTTCGACTTAGATGTGGCTGTGGGCCTGCTAATCAGACCCACAGCCCAGCTGTTCTCGCTCTACATTCACACTATGTACTTTAGGTACATAACCCAATTGGTAAGGATCACCCTCTAGGGCCCTGTACAGTGTACCTTGGGTACCCAGGGCATAGGTGTACCGTAGACCTACCAGGGGCTGCGGCATGTATTATGCCACCCCTGGCTGGCCTTCCATTATGACACAACTGGCTGATCACTCAGCTGGGGCAAGGTCGTGTAATCACCCGTTGCTAAGGTGTAGTATTCCTATACCTACTTTATATATAGACATAGGGGTATCAGTCACTCCTATGGCAGGCCTTAACAATCCTGAAGGCAGAGTGCTTGGTAACATGTGAGATGGTGCTCTAGCATGAGCTGAGCCTGTCTGCAGCTTTCGGAACCATGTCCTTATAGCTGTTCTATGATATCCCCTACCATATACTCTTAAAGTGCCTTATAATCCTCGCGGTTATGGTAACTATGGTTTGGCTTTATCAAAACATGTCGTGTAAGGTGTCTAACACTTTGGAATACTACCCCCACACCATTTCTGGTGATGAGGATAGTATTCCTCCCTTCTAGAGGGAGAAGACATGTTGAAGACTTACTACCCGGTTAAAGTTAACCAGAGCCCCAGCATCACAAAATGGATGCTGCTGCCACAGACACGAGTCTGACCTCCTGCTGCTGGCAGTCCTTCCAGCGAGGGAGGCTTGGACAATAGGTTTCCTGCCTTGGGAGGTGCTAGCACCACCCTAGACAGGCCTTAGTGTATTGGGGCAGGGAGGGATGAATGAATGAAACGAGACACTGCCTGGGGCACACAAGGTGCCTCTAGCCCCAGTCCTGGCGTGAAACTGGACAAAGGGAAGGGGGTGTAACCACCCCCCTCCCTAGTCCCGCCCATAGGAGGGACCTAGCAGGTAACCCAGCCCCCCAGATTAGTATAAGAGTGGGAGCTGAGTCCCTAGGACTTTGGATTATCCTGATAACTGAAACTTGAACAGAAACTCTGGACCTTCGACATTCGACTACGGAAGAAGACTGAAGAATCTCCCTTGTGGCCAAGGAGTGGCCACCCTGTGCTAACAGGCACCATCAAGCGACCTGCCGTTTGCTTTGCCCGAAGTTCTACGAGGAACCGACTGCAGAGCCTGACTAGCGCCTTGACTTCCAGACTTCTCCGACCCTGATCAACATCCACAGCAAAGCTGAGATCCGTGGAGGCGACGAGAGACGTGGGACCGGCTACCTGGAAAAATTGGCTACTTGCTTCCAGCGCAGCTTCTGAGGCATCCTCGAAGTTGTGCTCTGGGGATTGAGAAGCCCCAACCCCGAGCACCATCTGCACCGAAGATCAGCCCTCCACACTCCACGAGTTCTGCGTGGGGCCCTTCTGCATTTTCCTGCTCGACGCGTCTGTCTGGTTGCTTGCCCGTTGGCTAGTGACCTCTGCGACGACGAACCTGTGACTTTCCACCGCTGGTTTGGCTCCTCCAGACTGGCCCTTGCTTACCTGTGAAAGAGAAGCACCTCAGGCCTTCCTGGTCTGCAACAGAAGCGAATCCTTCATTCTGCGTGGGTTGCGCTTGCCAAGGCTTGTTGTGTCCCAACTCGACATCGACGCCGCCGACAGCAAGAGCCCTCGTGGGACAGCTCGTCTCCTGGTTCTGGTCATCCTCGACGCCTCCTGGTACCCGTGGCTGCTGCGACAAGCTTCACCTCTTCACCTGCATCTTCACGACATCGCCTGGTTCCTTCCCGGCTCCTGGCTGGTGACCTAGACTCTGTCCCCTCTGCTTGCAGGTATCCTCCTTCTTGATTCCATCCTTGGAATCCACCGGACACTCTTCACTGACCGTCTGTCAGCATCTTTTCTTCAGGCACATCCATAGGAGTCGACGACGAAACCAGACGCAAGGTCACACCTATGCACCCGCAGCCCGTGGGCTAGGTAACTTGAGTACTCCGGTGCTCACAAGGGTATTGACTATCCTAGTGTCCAGTTTCCAAGTCTCTAACTCCTAGTTCCGTCCGAAGTGTCCTAAAACTCTTAATTTCTAAATACTACTATTTCTATCGACTTTAACGCATTATGCGTGAGTGTTTCCACTCTGCACCTGAATCCCGTGGGCCTCCCACTGCCTAGCAACTGATAGGATATTGTAGCCCCAGCGATTCCCTAGGCCTAGGCCTAACCTGTGTTCGTGACAGTGGTTCTTATACCACTTACTTAGTATATGGTTTGCGTAGCCCCTAGGGCCTAACTGTATTACTTACCTGTGTGACTTATGTATGCTTAAATAAGACTGTGTTGTACTTACCTCGAATCTCATAAAGAGTGCTGAGGGTATTTTGACTAGAATAAATACATTCTATTTTTATAATACATCTGGTGTGGTGTCCTTTCATTTGGTATTCAAGAGATTGCAAATGGTATAACAGCTGGCTTCACATGCCATACAGAGTTTAGCCTAAGACTGCTCTTGTCCATGCTACCACTAGGATAGCTGGTCTATAAGGTTGACTTTACAACCAATCACCATAAGGGTTGTTTGGACTGATATAAGGTGTACACTAGAACTAGTGACATCATATATCAGGCCAACTTCTCACATTGGTGAGCAGCGGTTGGGATCTGAGCTTGCTGTTGTGATACCATTGCAATCTTGAGATATCAAATTGAAAGATCACAAGGATATTTGTAAGGTACATATAACATAGCTTATAAATACTTAAGTTCTACTGAACTTAGTTGTTGTAGGTTGAAGGGCCTAGCACACCCTGACTACAACTACTAGAGAGGTTTTAGTAGATACAACTAGTGTAGGTAGGTGCACACACCACACCCTCACTAGATCATGTCTCTGGGAGGAGATCAAGTTGATTCTCTCTCAGGAGGGGGATATCCTAGAAAGATACCCTCTAGATATGATACCCTAACTTTTCAGGAGATGAGACAATTGTGTTACCTCCAGAAAGTTAAAAGAGGGTTCAAACCCTACCCTCATTTATCTAGTGGAGATCTTAGAAGAGTATGATGCTCAGAGAGCCTCCCAGGATGGTGCCTTGGGTACCAATGAGGGTCTACCCTCCACAGAAGACTCCCCTCACAATACTGATCAAGAAGAGTCAGCAGGGACTTCAGAAGATGAGGTAGACAGCCAGGGCCAAGTTAGGAGACTTAGCCAGGCTAACTTAAGCCTACATGGGAGTCTGACTGCGGTCCCCCCATTCAGACCCTCAAGTGGACTTAACCAGAGAAGCAGGAGAGGAAGATCCCCTTCAAGGGAATCTATCCACTCCCATGTCTCTAATAGCTCCAATGCCTCTTCTCACAGGGGAATGACTTCTCCCCAGAGAAAGGAGCATCAGGCCAGAATGAGGGAAGTCAATCTGAGGATTGAAAGGGAAGAACTTGCCCTTGCCAAAGAGAGACTTGCTCTGGCCAGAGAGCAAAAGTTAAGTGGGCTAGGACCCACTGGTGGCAGCAATATCCCTAAGGATAGAGACAGGGCCTATGATAATAGAAACCTGAGCAAGATTGTCCCTCCCTACAAGTGTGGGGATGACATCCACAAATGGATAACTGCTTTGGAGAGGGCTTGCAAAGTACAGCAGGTACCCCAAAGTCAGTGGGCAGCTATCTTGTGGCTCTCCTTCTCTGAGAAAGGCAGAGACAAGCTCCTCACAGTTAGTGATGAGGATGCTGACAATTACACTGTCCTGAAGAGTGCTCTGATTGATGGGTTTGGCCTAACCACTGAACAATACAGGTTGTTGTTCAGGGATACCCAGAAGACACAGACTCAGGACTGAACTGACTTTGTAGATTGTGCCACTAAGGCTTTGGAAGGCTGGTTATTGAGTAGTAAGGTTAAGGACTATACAGGATTGAATAATTTGATCATGAGAGAACAAATCCTTAACAACTGTCAAAACCAGCTGCTGCATCAACACTTGATTGACTCTGACCTAACTTCTCCCCAGGAATTGGGAAAGAAGGCAGATAGGTGGGTCAGGACTAGAGTTAAGCAGAAAAACCAGAACCAGGGCGGTGATCAGAAAAAGGCAGACCAGAAGGGTAATGAGCAGGAATTAAAAGACCAGAAGTCTTCACCAGGCCCCCAAAAGGCTCAGGGGGAGGGTGGTCCCAAAAAGGATAAAAAGAAAGATGGCCAAAAGAAACCTTGGTGTAACTATTGTAAGTCCAATTCCTATTGGTTTAGTCAGTGCACCAAAAAGGACAAGCCCCAAACCACCATTGGCCCCAAGGCAACTGTACCCCCTAGTCCAGCTGTAAGTGGTGGTTTCCAGCAAAAGGGTGTAATAGGGTTAACCCTGGGAACTGAAGTGGATTCTGGCCTAGTCAGAATACCCACTCAGGCTGTTCTGATCTGTGATGGGGACATAGCTTTGTCCTCTACTGTGGGTCCCAGTAACCTGGGCAAGTACAGACAGACTCCTTTGATCAACCAAAGAATGGCTCAGGCCTACAGGGACACAGGTGCTAGTGTCACAATGGTGACACCGGCCTTTGTGGACCCTGGAGAGATCATGCTAGGTGAGAACTACCTAGTGACCAACGCTAGCAATGCCACTACCTCCCATAGTGTGGCAATTGTTAACTTCTCCTGGGGAGGGGTAACTGGCCTCAAGAAAGTTGTGGTGAGTTCAGATCTTCCTGTAGAGTGTCTGTTGGGAAATGACCTTGAAACTTCAGTGTGGGCTGAAGTGGAGTATAGGACCCATGCAGAAATGCTGGGAATAGATGCACATGTCCTTGCTGTAACCAGGTCACAGGCCAAAAAGTGCAACACTGAACAAGTGCTGGATCCTGGGACAATGGACCAGACACAACCCAAGAGAAAGAGCAGTAGGGTTAAGGCTGTGCCTTCCCCCCTGCCTCAGGTGGAGAGTCAGCCCTCACAGGAGGATGATTCTGAGAGCCCTGAAGGAACTGTCCTAGAAGAACTGGAACCTGACCAGGTTGAGTTTCTTGGGACGGGGACCTTCAAGGGCAGATCTGAGGCAGGCCCAATTAGACTGTCCTTCTCTTGAACCCCTCAGACAGCAGGCTGCTGCTGAGGCTGCAGGGAATGCTCAAGGTACCCATAGAGTGTATTGGGATGAAGGGCTGCTGTACTCAGAGGCTAGAGACCCCAGGCCTGATGCGTCCAGGAGGTTGGTCATACCATTGAGTTTCAGAGGCTTCCTTCTTACCTTGGCCAATGATATTCCCCTTGCAGGACACTTAGGCCAGAATAAGACATGGGACAGACTTGTCCCTCACTTTCACTGGCCTCACATGCCAGAAGATACCAAGGAGTTTTGTCGCTCCTGTGTCACCTGCCAAGCCAGTGGCAAATCAGGTGGCACCACAAAGGCCCCCCTCACACTATTACCTGTGGTGGGGGTTCCCTTTGAGAGAGTGGGGATAGACATTGTAGGACCAATTGACCCCCAAACAGCATCTGGGCACAGATTCATACTGGTGATAGTGGACCATGCCACCAGGTATCCAGAAGCTATACCCCTGAGGACCACAACAGCTCCTGTTGTGGCAAGGGCCCTACTTGGAGTATTCTCCAGAGTGGGCTTTCCAAAGGAGGTTGTCTCTGACAGAGGTGCCAACTTCATGTCAGGATATTTAACTGCAATGTGGAAGGAGTGTGGTGTAAACTACAAATTCACTACACCCTATCACCCACAATGCAATGGGCTTGTGGAAAGATTCAACAAGACCCTAAAAGAGATGATAAAAAGTTTACCAGACAAGCTTAGGCGAAGATGGACATCCTTTTACCCTGCCTTCTGTTTGCTTACAGAGAGGTCCCACAAAAGGGGGTTGGCTACAGCCCTTTTGAGCTTTTGTTTGGGCATCCTGTAAGGGGACCCCTGTGTCTAGTAAGGGAAGGATGGGAGAGACCTCTCAGACAACCCAAACTGGACATAGTGGATTATGTACTTGGCCTCCGCTCCAGGATGGCAGAGTATATGAAGAAGGCTTCTAAAAACCTTGAGGCAAGCCAAGAACTCCAAAAAGCTTGGCATGACCAAAAGGCTGTGCTGACTGTGTACCAGCCAGGGCAGAAAGTGTGGGTGTTGGAGCCAGTGGCCCCAGCAGCACTCCAGGACAAATGGTCTGGACCCCACACTATTGTTGAACAAAAGGGAGAAGTCACCTACTTGGTGGACCTTGGGACTCCCAGAAGCCCCCACAGGGTGCTTCATGCTAACAGGTTAAAGGCATATGTTGACAGGGCAGACATGGGCTTACTCATGGCTACAGATGAGGGGCAGGAGGAAGAGAGTGACCCTCTCCCAGACCTGCTGACTCAGAACCCTGATGATGGTTCAGTTGATGTGTGGTCTTTTCTGACAGCCTCACTGACCATCAGCAACAGGACTGCAGACAAGTTCTACAGGCCTACAGACATATGTTCTCTCTGACCCCAAATCAGACAAACTGGTGCACCCATGAGGTGGACACTGGTGACAGTCTGCCTGTGAAGAGTAAAATCTACAGGCAACCTGACCAGGTCAGTGACTGCATAAAGATTGAGGTACAAAAGATGTTGGAGCTGGGAGTCATTGAACCTTCAGAGAGCCCTTGGGCTAGTCCTGTAGTTCTTGTGCCAAAACCTCACGCCCAAGATGGTAAGAGAGAGATGAGGTTTTGCGTGGATTAGAGGTCTCAATGCTGTCACTAGGACAGATGCCCACCCAATACCTAGGGCAGATGAGCTCATTGACAGATTGGCAGCTGCCAAGTTTTTGAGTACATTTGACCTGACAGCAGGCTACTGGCAAATCAGACTAGCTGAGAATGCAAAGGCCAAAACTGCTTTCTCAACCCCAGGAGGACATTATCAATTTGTGGTAATGCCCTTTCGCTTGAAGAATGCACCTGCCACTTTCCAAAGGTTGGTGAATCAAGTCCTTACAGGTCTGGATGACTACTGTGCAGCTTATCTTGATGATATTGCTGTCTTTAGCTCCACCTGGGAGGATCACCTGGTCCACCTGAGGAATGTTTTAGAGGCCCTGCAAAAGGCAGGCCTCACTATCAAGGCCACTAAGTGCCAGATAGGGCAGAGCAAGGTTGTGTACCTGGGCCACCTAGTAGGTGGGGGTCAGGTTCAACCACTGGAGAGCAAGATCCAGACCATAAAGAACTGGACTCCTCCAATTACCCAGACTCAGGTCAGAGCTTTCTTGGGCCTGACTGGGTACTACAGAAAGTTTGTTAAGAACTATGGGTCCATTGTGACACCACTTAATGACTTGACCTCTAAGAAGATGCCAAAGAAAGTTCAGTGGACAGTAAGCTGTCAGAAGGCATTTGATGACCTGAAGCAGGCCATGTGCACTGCACCTATTCTGAAAAGTCCAGACTACTCCAAAGAGTTCATTGTCCAGACAGATGCTTCTGAGTTGGGTGTGGGAGCTGTTCTTTCACAACTGAATATAGATGGTCAAGACCAGCCCATTGCTTTTATTAGTAGAAGGCTGACCCCTAGAGAGAAACTTTGGTCAGCCATTGAGAGGGAGGCCTTTGCTGTGGTTTGGGCCCTGAAGAAGCTGAGGCCATACCTGTTTGGCACTCACTTCAAGATTCAGACAGACCATAAGCCCCTCTTGTGGCTAAATCAGATGAAGGGTGAAAATCCCAAACTTCTTAGGTGATCCATTTCCCTACAGGGGATGGACTTCACAGTGGAACATAGACCTGGGACTGACCATGCCAATGCAGATGGACTCTCCAGATATTTCCACTTAGAACATGAAGACTCAACTGGTCAAGGTTAGTTTAATGTCCCTAAATTTGGGGGGGGGGGGAGGGGTTGTGTAGGAGAGTAGGGTCTGCTTTCTATGTTCACCCCCACTTTTTGCTTTTGCTTCACTGGTTTTTGACTTAGATGTGGCTGTGGGCCTGCTAATCAGACCCACAGCCCAGCTGTTCTCTCTCTAAATTCACACTGTACTTTAGGTACATAACCCAATTGGTAAGGATCACCCTCTAGGGCCCTGTACAGTGTACCTTCGGTACCCAGGGCATAGGTGTACCCTAGACCTACCAGGGGCTGCAGCATGTATTATGTCACCCCTGCCTGGCCTTCCATTATGACACAACTGGCTGATCACTCAGCTGGGGCAAGGTCGTGTAATCACCCCTTGCTTAGGTGTAGTATTCCTATACCCACTTTATATATAGACACATGGGTAACCTATCAGTCACTCCTATGGCAGGCCTTAACAATCCTGGAGGCAGAGTGCTTGGTAACATGTGAGATGGTGCTCTAGCATGAGCTGAGCCTGTCTGCAGCTTTCGGAACCATGTCCTTATAGCTGTTCTATGATATCGCCTACCATATACTCTTAAAGTGCCTTATAATCCTCGCGGTTATGGTAACTATGGTTTGGCTTTATCAAAACATGTCGTGTAAGGTATCTAACACTTTGGAATACTACCCCCACACCATTTCTGGCGATGAGGATAGTATTCCTCCCTTCTAGAGGGAGAAGACATGTTGAAGACTTACTACCCGGTTAAAGTTAACCAGAGCCCCAGCATCACAAAATGGATGCTGCTGCCACAGACGCGAGTCTGACCTCCTGCTGCTGGGAGTCCTTCCAGCGAGGGAGGCTTGGACAATAGGTTTCCTGCCTTGGGAGGTGCTAGCACCACCCTAGACAGGCCTTAATGTATTGGGGCAGGGAGGGATGAATGAAACGAGACACTGCCTGGGGCACACAAGGTGTCCCATGCATAGTCCAGTTCAAACCGGTGCTGGGGCACTCCAGCCCCAGTCCTGGCGCGAAACTGGAAAAAGGGAAGGGGGTGTAACCACCCCCCCTCCCTGGTCCCACCCATAGGAGGGACCTAGCAGGTAACCCAGCCCTCCAGATTAGTATAAGAGTGGGAGCTGAGTCCCTAGGACTTTGGATTATCCTGATAACAAACGAACAGAAACTCTGGACCTTCGACATTTGACTACGGAAGAAGACTGAAGAATCTCCCTTGTGGCCAAGGAGTGGCCACCCTGTGCAAACAGGCACCATCAAGTGACCTGCCGTTTGCTTTGCCCGAAGTTCTACGAGGAACCGACTGCAGAGCCTGACCAGCGCCTTGACTTCCAGACTTCTCCGACCCTGATCCACATCCACAGCAAAGCTGAGATCCGTGGAGGCGACGAGAGACGTGGGACCGGCTACTTGGGGAAATTGGCTACTTGCTTCCAGCGCAGCTTCTGAGGCATCCTCGAAGTTGTGCTCTGGGGATTGAGAAGCCCCAACCCCGAGCACCATCTGCACCGAAGATCAGCCCTCCACACTCCACGAGTTCTGCGTGGGGCCCTTCTGCATTTTCCTGCTCGACGCGTCTGTCCGGTTGCTTGCCCGTTGGCTAGTGACCTCTGCGACGACAAACCTGTGACTTTCCACCGCTGGTTTGGTTCCTCCAGACTGGCCCTTGCTTCCCTGTGAAAGAGAAGCACCTCAGGCCTTCCTGGTCTGCAACAGAAGCAAATCCTTCATTCTGCGTGGGTTGCGCTTGCCAAGGCTTGTTGTGTCCCAACTCGACATAGACGCCGCTGACAGCAAGAGCCCTCGTGGGACAGCCCGCCTCCTGGTTCTGGTCGTCTCGACGCCTCCTGGTACCCGTGGCTGCTGCGACAAGCTTCACCTCTTCACCTGCATCTTCACGACATCGCCTGATTCCTTACTGGTTCCTTCACGGCTCCTGGCTGGTGACCTAGACTCTCTTCCCTCTCCTTGCAGGTATCCTCCTTCTTGATTCCATCCTTGGAATCCACCGGACACTCTTCACTGACTGCCTGTCAGCATCTCTTCTTCAGGCATCCATAGGAGTCGACGACGAAACCCGACCTAAGTTCACACCTATGCACCCGCAGCCCGTGGGCTAGGCAACTTGAGTACTCCAGTGCTCACAAGGGTATTGACTATCCTAGTGTCTAGTTTCCAAGTCTCTAACTCCTAGTTCCGTCCGAATTAATTAATTTCTAAATACTACTATTTCTATCGACTTTAACGCATTACGCGTGAGTGTTTCCACTCTGCACCTGAATCCCGTGGGCCTCCCACTGCCTAGCAACTGATAGGATAGTGTAGCCCCAGCGATTCCCTAGGCCTAGGCCTAACCTGTATTCGTGACAGTGGTTCTTTTACCACTTACTTAGTATATGGTTTGCGTGGCCCCTAGGGCCTAACTGTATTACTTACCTGTGTGACTTATGTATGCTTAAATAAGACTGTGTTGTACTTACCTCGAATCTCATAAAGAGTGCTGAGGGTATTTTGACTAGAATAAATACATTCTATTTTTATAATATATCTGTTGTGGTGTCCTTTCATTTGGTATTCAAGGGGTTGCAAATGGTAGAACAGCTGGCTTCACATGCCATACAGAGTTTAGCCTAAGACTGCTCTTGTCCATGCTACCACTAGGAACGCTGGTCTATAAGTTTGACTTTACAACCAATCACCATAAGGGTTGTTTGGACTGATACAAGGTGTACACTAGAACTAGTGACATCATATATCAGGCCAACTTCACACATACACCCCCTTTCCAATTTGAGAAGGTGGAACCTTTTCTATAGCCTGCTTCTGAAGAAGGACCCTCACCTCCTTTCGAAGCAGCTGTAACAGGTGAGGACGGTACATTTTTGGTGGTATGTCCTTTGGAAGCGCACGGAAACGAAGCACATATCCATTGCGCAGTATATTCAGCACCCAGCGATCTTTTGTGATGCTGTCCCACTCTGCCAGATGTTGTTAAGCACTTCCTCCCACTGGAGCGGGAAACGGCGGCAGAGGAAGCCACTGCTCATGACTTCCCTCCTGCTCTCGCCGTGGTAGAGGACTGCTGTTTGGTGGCCCCCTCTACCTCTGTTGGACTTTCCTCCCCGAAACTGTGACTTTCCCTGGGTCTTATTCTGGGACCACTGAGGGGTTTGAACCCTCTGAGGCTCCTTGCGCTGGTTGGGTCTGTAGCGGCGTCTGAACTCCTTTTTCTCCAACCCGACCGCCTTGAGGGTGTCCAACTCTGTCTTCATGCGACTCATCTCCTCATCTGCGTGCGTGCCGAAGAGAGAAGAGCCAGAGAATGGAAGGTTCAAGATTCTCTGCTGCGCATCTGGCTTTAGCCCTGTTAGTCTCAACCAGGACGATCTCCCGGCGCATACTCCATGCGCGTAAGAATGCACTGATAGCACCGCTCCATCTGCCGCCGTGCTAATCGTCTGATTAGCCACCAAGGATCCCTCAGTGACCATCTCCTCGAAATCCTTTTGGTCCTCCTTTGGGAGCTTGGATTTGAACCGCTCCAAAGAGTCCCAGAGAGCTCTGTCATAACGGCCGAGCAGCGCAGCCGCGCTGGAGACCTTAAGGGATGCAGCTGCCGACGTGCAGGCTTTGCGACCCCACGAGTCCTGAGATCTGCTCTCTTTATCTGGTGGGACAGAAGAAGACGCCGATACAGCTCGAGTCTTTCTTGCCGCCGCTACGATTACAGAGTCTGCAGGAGGGTCCATCTTAAAGACCGGGTCAGAGGTAGCCGGCTTATATTTCTTAAGGATGCGAGCCGGCACCGCCTTGATGGTTGATGGAGTTAAGAAGGTGTCCATGACAGGTTCCAGGATCCCAGGAACCAATGGAAGCAGAGGTCGAGATGCAGTCTTCTGATGAAGAGTCTCGAAAATCACTGTCGTCGTGACTTGCGGGACTGACATCTCAATGTTGAGTTTCTGAGCACCCCTCTGCAGGACATCATGGTATGTGTTGATATCGTCTATGGGTGAGACCCTGGACACCGGGCTGTCCGATAGCGTGGGGGAGTAATCCCTCTTTGAGGACCGGGTGGAGGAAGTCGAGGAAGTAGATGGTGTTCTTCTACCTCGTCGATGATCACGGGCCCGTGATCTGACTGCACGATCTTCTCGGCTGGGGGAGCGCGATCTAGGGCGCTGTCTCTCAGGTGACTTCTCGCGTGCTTGCCTGGGAGGACTCACTCTGTCCACTTCGTCCACCAATCTTTGAAGAGGAGATCTATGCGCCAGACTGGCATACTCTTGCATCCTCCTTGTCGCCCCTGAGTCCTGCCAGTGACGTACGGGCAGCAGCCATCTGGGTGACAGTTGAACCGCAGAAGTGGTCTCGCGCTGTCTTGAAGGAGACCTGCGGACATGGCTAGCAACTTCTCTACGTGAGAGACCTTTCGGAGTAGCTGACCTTGGAGAAGCCCCCTTGGATGAGTGCGAGGACGAATGGAACGAAGCTGACTGTCACTAGGACCACCGATCCATCCCCAGACCTCACCGAGGCCTGTCTCGACGTCGAGCGTGCTCTCGACGTCGATCTGGGCTCCCGCCTTCCTGCTTGTCGGGCCTCTTGTCTGCTAGACGTCGAACGCCGTGTCGACGGCGACTGGTGCCGATGAGAAGCAGGCGAAGAATGTTGCCTCGATGTCAAACGGCGATGTGAAGCCGACGACGGAGGGACTCTCTCTCGATGCCGAACGTCGTCTAGACGACGGCTGAGCTGCGTCCAATCTCGACGTCGACGGTCTGCGCGACGACGGCTGAGGGGTATATCTCGCCCTCGAAGCCGAACGTCGTCGAGACGACGACGGAGACCTCATCCTCGACGCCAATCGTCGCATGGTTGACGACGGCGGAGGAGTCTTCACTCTCGACGTCGATCGCTGATGGAACTGGGACAACGGAAGTGAGCCTGCCCTCGACGACGGAGGGGTGACACTCCTCGACACCGATCGTCGCCATGTTGACGACGGCAGAGGGTCTCTGCTCCTCGACGCCGATCGTGGCCGGGTTGACAGCGGCGGAGGGGTATTGTCTCTCGATGCCGATCGTCGCTGGGTTGACGATGGCAGACGAGTCTTCGACGTCGATGACGTACCTTTTCTCGACGGCGAGCCCGCTGTCGAAGGTCTTTTCTTGGAAATATGACCCATCTGAAGATCTTTTTTCAGCGCTGAGCCCGACGCTGAAGCAGAAGGACGCGAGGACTTGCTTCTAGAAGACGTTCTAGACCTCTTGGAGCCCTTCCTTACCAGAGATCTTCCTCTAGATGGTTTACCTGCCAGGCCATACAGGCGAATTCTTTCCCTGTGCTTCAAAGTTCTTCTGGACAGGTTCTGGCAGTGAGGGCAGGTCTTAGGATCATGGTCCTCCGGTAGACAAAGGATACAGACCCTATGAGAATCAGTCATGGCCTTCTTTTTGCCACAAGAAGGGCAAGGGTCAAAAAGAGATGGCATTTTAAGATATTAAAAAATGCCCAAACCTGTCAAAAAAGACAGCTTCTTACTTTAACAGATGAAAGACGTCGAAGTAAGGAATAAAAGTTGTAAAAAGTGAAAATATTTTCTGACAAAAATCAGAAAAGAGTGGAGCTGTGTTGCCAGGATCCTTCCTGAAGGAGCCGGAAAGAACAACTGACCTAACTGTCACCCCTGAGGCATGATGGGAAGCTGGGGGTCAGGTGTGTCTTAAAGGCACGGTGTCAGTTTATTGCTATGCAGCTACAGGTTAGCTTTCAGTCTTTTTAGACTCGGTGTTTGCAATGCAGCCTGGGAGCTTCCTATGCTTTCAGTGATTTATGAGGATTTCTACTGTTTGCTGAGCATTAAAACAGTTTCTAAACAAATTTTGCTATTGTTTCTCCTGTTTCTAATGCATGTTTTTCATGTATGGTAGAAATTCCTTATGGCATGATTCAGCTCTGGTGTTTATTAGGCTACAATCGCTTGTATATATATATATATATATATATATATATATATATATATATATATATATATATATATAGGTATATATATATATATGGATATATATGTGGGGCACATATAATATAGTGTTTCCGGGATCCCGCACATGGGCGGGAACATTCTAATGCTTATGACTATTGATGAGGATCCCCTGGAAGAGAAATATATTTACTATGATATATTGCAAATCATTACGGAATCAGTCTACATGTATTAGAAGAACTGGCCTCAAAGCCCCACTACAATGTTTCAGCTTGCTCATGACATTTGACATTATAATAAAAATCGCAAGAGCATATTTTCAGAGCCAGGGCTTGGCATGAAAATGTTTGAAGACCATTGCCACAACATTACAATATTTCGCATCACATCATGATACCGTTTAGCATACGACAAATTTTAACTGGATGGGAAAAGGTTACTTAGCAGAAACTACAGTTCTCCAGCATTTGCAATGTTTCCAGAGATTCGCATACTTAATTGCCTTCATCAGACGTGGTAGTCCACGGTAACTGTACAAATAACTGTAAATAGTATTAAGAACCAACATTTCTAAATCAGATACATTTTACTCTTCTCCTTAACCCAGCATTACATATTAGAAACACCATTTTGCACACAATACGGCACCGCAACCAAGCTACTTAGCTAAGCATTGCGACCTCAATTGCCCATTCATATCAGAACATGTTCATGCTTTGGTCTACACCAACAGAGCAGATGCATCTCCTGGCACCGTCATGCCAATGCCTCCTAATTTAATAGAACCCCAGCAAATTAATTTGGAAAAATACACCCATACACAATGCACAACAAAGATTTATGGCAAGATTGAGATCCAGTTGAGCCTGTATCCAATGTGAAGCATTGCCGATCAAAGCATTTGTAAGACACTTCCCAGCCAATGTGTATATGAGATAAAGCACTCCGTTTCATATAAGAATTTTGCAAGTGACAGAGGATTTCCTTTAAAGGGTCAAATAACTCTTGCAATATCCTTTTAACATATAATAAAAGAAAACACAATCACCCTTTCTACCAAACGCTTAATGCTTGGCGTCTTGCTCTTTCACATGCAAGCGGTAGTATGGTCAGGCATGAAGAAAAATGTAATCTGTAGAGGAGACTATCACTAAAAAGCTGCTTTAATTTGTAACAAAAATATATTAGAATCAGTGTCATGTATATTCAAGTTGAAAAACATACTGCATTTAAAAAAGTGCAGACGTGCAGTGAGATTTTGTCTTACCTGTAGCATTTTTATTTAATTTTGTATTTATAAGTTTTATATAGCGCAAACCTGACCCTAGAAGGGTATCAGAGCGCTTTACAGATAGTTCAATTAGTAGAAAATAGATAACCAAGAAACAAACGCTGACAATGTCCGTTGCAAATCAGTAGTGATGTACAGCGTTCAAAAAATAAATATTTGCATAAATATCTACAGTCAGTTGATCACTTTATAAAAATAGATCAGACGGAAATGCCAACTCTTGCTTTCCTGCTTTAAAAGACAGGTGCAGTTATGTACTGTGACCTACCTTTCATTTTGGCAGCAGGCATTATTATGTTACAACGCCACTGCATACGCTACTCGCGGAAAACAGCTACGTCGTTTGATTATGAGTGGTTTGAGATGGCACAACTGGACTGGAATAAGGACATAAGAGAAGTGGCTATTTTTGGGGCAAACTATTAACTTTACTATAGCTGATCTGTTCAGTCAGTGGATATAGGTGTTGCCTTAAGAATTAGCTGAACAGGCCTTTTGCTCCGAGTCAGTGGACTCGGGAAGAAGGGCTGAGTAATGATGGGGCTTGTGAAGAAGTCGTTCCATTGGTATACACCGGAAAACATTTTGGGTGGTTGTTCATCATAACATTGTGTAGAAATGAAATAAAGGGTCTTTTATCCTAAATACTTGCTTCTGCTCACAAGACTAGAGGTTGTAAAGGCAAGTACAGCACAGTTCTAAAGGAGAGAGACCAGGTCTCCGTTTTGAGAATCACTTCCATTGCAGGACTCCTCTAACAGAATTACACTTACAGCGAACCGACTCCTTGAACAGGACGGCAGGTCTGAGACTTGGAGCGGGATCAATTTTTTTACTGCTACTTCATATGTTTAGCAACAGAAATGTACCTCCTGCGTCGCCTTCGGGCGCATTTATCGCACAACTCTGAGTCACGACCTGCATCTGCTTTCTGCAGTCACAGTGTGGCTTGAATTCTGTCGTTTTCAGGGGAGACGTCATCCCCGGCGCACTGAGTCAACTCAAAGCAAGAAAGATGGGAGCACAGCTCTGGACCAGACTGAAAACGCACAAAAAGAACTGAAACCTGCGTGCAATGGTGGCCCTTACATGCAGCTTTATCCGGTCACTTCCGGGGCTGAATGACACAAGAGGTCACCTAGCAGTGTGCGGGATAACTGCTGAGAAAATTCTCTAGATACAGCATCTCACCTGGGGATTCGTTACGAGGAGGGGGCTGGGGGTAATGTGTAGTTAGAAGCATCCATCAGAAGCCATGGTTATGGTAGTATCTTCAAAGGCTATGCAAGTAGTGCCAAAACGGAGACTTCCTTTACCGTCCCATGTAGACTGCGCTTCATCATCCACCGTTAGACCACAGACAAACACATAGATGAAGTGCGGAGTGGTTAGCACAGATTTACAGTGAGATGCGCCACCTGACTAGATGGCACTGAACTTTTGGGACAGAACTTGTGATACAAAAATAATGAAATATAACAACTGATGTTCACCCTTGAGCTACTATGTTCACATTGTCCACTGTTGCTAATAATGAGTACATTGACATGGTTTCTGTTATTTTCAACACATTCTTCCAATGTCTTATGAAACTAGTTACTCAACACAAAAATTATTTTTTTACCAAAGGACATTGGGAAGAGAACAAGGCTTGTAACGTATGACCAAGTAAAAAGATGCATTTACTTTTAAACATATAATTTAAGTGAGATAGGAAAATGGTAACAATGACTGAATAAAGAATTATCACTCATACAGCATTAAGTCTGAAGACTGTACTTCAATAAATGATTGCACTAAATTGACACCAATAATTCAGTCGGTCTTCAAGCAGGCTATGCACAGTGAGACAGGGTACTTTCCGGTAATGGTGTTATATAAGGATTACCTGGTCCAGGTCTAGGGGGGAACTTCAGTGGAGCACACACAGATGCTCCATAGTTGGCATTAATTTTCATAAAAGACTGGCGAACAACATGGGCTAACACCCACTATACAGTCTATTTTCATCATCAACATAGCACCTTTGATACAGAGAGAACAAGTTACATACCTTCGGTAACTCTCTTCTGGTGGATACTCTATATAACCACAGATTCCTCACCTTGTGAATATCCCCAAGCACCTAACTGGATTGGGAGACTTTTCAGATCACTTCTCTGTGCACCAGCAGGGAGCAAAACATGTTTTATGACTTCAGGAGGAAGGTCGAATGCAGTTCATTGCTGCCATTCAATCTTCTCGCATGGAGTTGTAGATTTTTCAGGCTCAGGAGCAAGACTGCACTGATGCTGCGACCAGAACTCTGGGCAGGAGAGGCAGAGGTGGGAAGGCTATCAAGGAGTCCATAGTTCCACTCTAGGCAGAATGAGTCTCAGAAGGAGAGCCTTCTTGGGAACCCCAGTGCATAAAAGTGTCTTTCCTAGCTTGCAAAGATTCCAGAGATTCACAACCAGTTCATGACCAGGGAAATACCTTGTTGGTTTTGCCAGTTCCAGAGGTGCAGAGCCTCCTGGCACAGGACTCTACTCTGCCCTATGTGTTGAATTACCACATGGCAGTCGCATTGTCTGTGAGGTCTTGATCTGCCTTCCTGTGATGGACAGTAAGGTCTTCAACACCAAACAAATGAGCCACAACTCCAACAGGTTGATGTGAAGCCAGGTTTCTGCTGGAGACCAGACCCCTCTGATCGCCACCTCTCCCAGATGACCTCTTCAGCCCAGCAGTAATGTGTCTGTCACCAATGTCCGTTCTGGGCTAGGTAGTAAGAGGGATTTGCCACTGGTCCAATTGTGGTCAAGCAGCCACCACTGCAGATCTTTTGCAGTCTCCTTTGACACCTGGATTGAATCGTACAGCTTCTATTAGTGCTGAGCCCACTGCAGAGCCTACATGTGCCATTTGGCATAGTAGGCAGGATGTCAAGACTGTTTGGAGCCGCACTTACTGAGACCCGAGACTGAGGCTGAAACATCAAGATTATAGCCCAGATATCCTAGGTTTGTTGTACTGGAGGGAAGGCTCAAAACTGCATCATATCCACAATTGCTCCACTCAATGGGTGCTCTGCAAAGGAGTCAGGTGTGACTTCAGCATGTTGCTCAAGAGCCCCATAATTGTTGGGAAGTTTGTCGTCATCTGGACGTGGTGCACGACTGACCGGCGAGCCTGCTTTTAGCAGCAAGTCATCGAGCTAGGGGAGTGACTGGAACACCCAACCTCCGAAGACGCACAATGACTACTGCCATCACTTTTGTGAACACCCTAGGGGCACTGGAGCGGATTATGGGGAGCATAGAAAAACCAGCATATTCCTGGCTCCTCTTGAACCACAGGTAACTCCTTTAGGACTACAGGACTGGAATACGAAAATAAGCGTCCTGCCAGTATATCAAATCCATCCAGTCTCCTGGATCCAGGGCAGATAGAGCCATGGCCAGCATGAGCATCTTGAATGTCTTCAGGAAGAAGTTGAGGGTGAATATCTAAAATAGGACAAAGGCCTCCAGAATCCTTTGGCAAAAGGAAATAATGGGAGTAACATCCAGTCCCAATTTGCGATGCCAGGACTCCTTTGGCTAAACAAGCCTGGACTTCCTTGTGCAGAATGGACAAATGGTCTTCTGAGATCTGCTTAAGTGTGGGTTGAATATGCGGCGGGTCGGACAGGAATGGCAGGGCGTAACCCTGTTGCACTATTTGGAGAACCCATTTGTTGGATATAAAGCCATGATACTCTTGAAGGTGAAAATGTATCCTGCCTCCAACAAGAGATCATGTGCCGCTGAGAGAAAACTAAAAATGCTTGGAAGCTGGAGTGAGGGGAATTGGACAGTATGCTTTCCCCAATTGTCTGGGCATTGTCGGTTAGATCCCTGACCTCAGCCTTGAGAGGACTGGGGATTCTGTTCCTCAGGCATTAGGCCTTGGCGCGGTCTTTGAGCCACATCCCTGTCAAAGTCTCAAAAGTGGTTAAATTGCAGAAGGTCTAGGGAGCATACTGTGGCTCTGCTTTCTTTGATGTGCTCCAGTGCCAAGTCTGCCTTATCTTCAAAGAGATTGGTGCCGTCAAATGGCATAGCCATTAATAACGCTTGGATGTCACCCAAAAAAACGTGGGGGATCTCATCCCTGCGTGGCGTCAAAGCAAAACGTTGATACTGACCACCCGTATTTCACTGCATCTTGGCCATCGTGGATTATCTGCACTAAACTGATTCCAGGAATTGTCTGAAAGATCTCGCTGACCATATTCAATAATGCATGCCAAGTATTTTCCTAAGTGGCAGATGGTATTGGCAGAACAAAGTGTGAGACAGGTGGAAAGAAATATAGGTTTTCCAAATGCCTCCATACTTTTGGATTCCCGCTCAGGATTTACAGGATTCAGTCTGCTTGTAGATGCCTGACAACCAGGCCTTCAGGTGGAAGGTGTAGAGTAAGTAAGGTAGACTCCTGTGGACCGGTCTGTGGCTTCCAGCCACTTGCCTATTTATGGGCAGGCAAGAGTAAGGTTGTCCCAGGACCCTATTAAAGTGGCTGTAAAAGCATCTTTGAAAGGGGGGAGCATTCTGTAGATGTCTGCCTGGGCTGCAGAACCTTTACCAGCACAATAGTTCAACATGAATGGAGTGTAGCGTTAAATTGTCCAACCGATGTAGAAATTAATGTCACCATAATATTGAGCATCAACCCATTGTCATCTCCAAGGGTATGCTGGCTTTAATCAGTCTGATCCAAACAAGTTTTGAAGGATTTGAGTGATTCCCTGGAAGGTGCAGTGTGCGGTCTGGGTCAGAAGGAGGTTGGAGCGTGGTAGCATCAGGACTGGAGCATGAGGAGACTTTGGTTGAGGTTGGGCTGGATTCTGTTTGGAGTTGTATAAAATAATTTGTTTTCCTCAAGTGTCATTGTGGGAGGAACTGGCCTAGATCAAGGTGCCAGGTTCCTACATCAGGGTGGGCGTCTGTCCCGAACTTAGGATGGACACGTAGCGGGGGTCGAGAGGCAGTTTCAAGGACAGATCGGCCAACTGTAATCATA
Organism: Triturus cristatus; assembly: GCF_964204655.1. Lineage (NCBI taxonomy): Eukaryota > Metazoa > Chordata > Amphibia > Caudata > Salamandridae > Triturus > Triturus cristatus. The sequence goes on along the minus strand of NC_140583.1, from coordinate 787,391,235 downwards.
CTAGAGGTCTCTTCTGAACAGTGGTGCCCAAAAATCAGGAAAATGCCTCTTTAAAAAACCTCTATCTGTTCTGATGTTTCCGGCAGCCCAGGAATTTGGGTTGCATCAGGATAAGCTTGGGAATCAGCTCCTCGGTAGGAAATTGAGCTCAAGAGGCACCACTACCTCCCAATGACTTCTCAGGTCGAGAGGCAAAAACAGAGTCCGAGTTTGGCTCTCCTGAGACATTAATATGTTGAATCAGGAGCCTTTTAATCCTTTTGCAGTCTAGAAATCCCAGGTCTGAAAGGCTGAGTGTTCTTCAACAGTAGCCTGTCCTATTTCTGCAAATGTTGCAAGATGGTGATTAAATTGGGTGATCACTTGGAGCATTTGTCAAAGTCACATAATGAACACAGAATCTTCCAGGACAGCATGGTCAAATGTAATTACTTTAATTTTTTTTGCAAAAATGAATAAAAAAGGACAATATCACATTGAGGAAAATCTACCAAAGCTGGCAAGATCGAGATAAAATAGCCACTTGATACAACAATCTATACTTCTAAGTATATCACGCCTCCAGCGCTGTCCTCTGACACTTCTTCCTTTAAGTGCCTCGAAATAAATTCTTCCACTTGTTATTGAGGTGGAATGGAACGCTATGTGTCAATCTCTTGCTGAGGGTCACTACAGAATAGTGCGGTCACAAGTGGGGGAACAGGAGCAGAGGGTTGAGTTGGCAGATGGCCTACAGGTAGGATAATTAGCACAGAAGTTGTCTGTAAGAGAGTAGAAAAATGTCTAAAGGGTGCACAGTACGAGTAGAATTATGTTCCAATAGGTACAATATATGCTTGTGCCATTTTCATCCTTCTCTTCCTCGCAGCATTCTAGAAGGTAAAGTGCGTTCAATTTATTTTGTGGACTGTAAAGCGGTCTCCTCCTTCCTCTTCAGTTTCCATAATCTGTCGCAAGGTTCAGTTGCTTAAAACATCTGTGTAGTAGAGGATGGTTTTAGCCCTTTGTTGGTCCGTGCCTTAGCTAAAAGCTGCTCAGCGAAGTTGAAAAGACTTGCTTAGGTGAAAAAACAATGAAAGTACACATTGTTGCGGAGTGACAGCCATCAGACGATGTGTTTGCCTGTTGTCAAAGAGGCATCACAGACCAGGGTTATGTCAATGAAGGAGCCATCCATTGAAAAAAGTTCCTCGACAACTAGGTTGACAAAGATTTACAGAATGACAAGGGTGCAGTTACTGAAAAAGATGGTGGGCCCTTTGAGGCACTGGTTGACAAAGTTCTCAGTGATGTAGATTTGGGCTTGAGGTTTTTTTTTTGTTGACGAGGCGGTACAGGTCAGTACGACAACTGGATTTTTTGTTGTAAATGCGTTTTTTTTCCATCTTTTGAGAAGATTTTTTGATTTGGACGAAAAATGAGACATATCCATCAATGACACTTTTCACGATACACCTTTGATGTAATTATGTCTACCTGACGCCACCCAGACAAATTATGGTGAAGCACGAAGCCCTGCAAGCTTAGTCCATGGCACTCTTGGCAAAGAGAATGCCTAGCCTTTGGCAATCAGGTGAGGACTTTTCATCCAACCCCAAGCCCCCGTTCTCCCAGAAGCTTGAACACCTAAAGAAATAGGGAGAGGTTTGTCTAGTAGCCCATTGAGCTCTACTATCTGCAACACTGGTTCAGAGTACCCCTTAATTCCAAACAACAAAGTAGATGCTAACATTGGAAAGTAACAATCTGGTGACAAGCAGAACATTCCATTCACAACGTTCCTACCTCACAGTCGGCCCTCTTATTTTCTACTTTAGTAATTTGGTCCATTCTTCCCATCTCTACTGCCCCCCTAGGTTGCCCATTTAATGCAAAACCGAAAAATAGTGGTTTAATAAGGCAAATAAGTAACCAACACAACATAGCCAGATAGTATGTAAAATGGTAAACTGTCTAAAAGGCAAAATCAAACGGCCCAACGAATCCTTGGACAAAACAAAGTGATGTAGTTTGGGAAGTTGCTGTACAGTGCATCCTTTGCTTTAGCATAGAGGACATTGAATGTGTTGCACTGCTCATGAAAGCAAGAAACAATGAAACGTGGAGTCAAATGGGAGGGGACTGAAAGCTTACTTGCACACAGTGTTCTAATGCACTGTCCCCCGTCTTCTCTTCGCCTAATTACACTCGGAGATGTGCCTTGGGAAAAAGAAGTGTCCATCAGTTGTTTCTCTGCCCTCTCAGGAAAATGAAACTCATCGCCTCTTACTAATTAAAAGCTCCGCATTCATTAAAGATATCACATTTGCTGCTCTGTCAGGCCTCTTGACAAGAAGCGTTTTCAGGGCATTACTTTTTCCGGTTTGACGACGAAAACAAAACCAAAAAAAAAAAAAAAAGCCAATCTGTGCAGGAGAAAATGAGTAGTTAAAATATCATTTAGGAGAGGATGATTCTTGCAATACGCAACGTTTGCAGAGAAACCGGATATGGTTGCTTGGAGAAGAAAAAGTTTATCAGGTCCCAGGTTAAGCCTCTAGAAGGTATGGAGGCTACTCCTCTAAGGAGTGGAGGAACGTCACCCCACCACTTTTTAGAAGTGTAAATAAAGACAAAATAAACTTATAACCCAATGTTGTTATAATTTTATAATTTCGTGCTACAGCAGCCTATCGGGCGGGGCTGCTCTGCTGACAGGGGAGGAGTGGTGGGCACTCAAAGTGCGCAGGAATGTTTGCCTGACCCTCTTAGGCCAGCCAAACAGTCATGCGCACTTTACATGTTCCCCACCAAGGCTGCATTACCTACTGCCAGGCTAGAGAACATGCCCATGCTCCCATTCCCCATCTTGAGTGCAGAACCACGGCGCTCAGACCAATCACAACGCTGCATTACTGTGTTGTGATCAGCTATGGGGCGCCTGGGTTGTTCCTGTTCCTGCCCGACTTGGAGGACAGACGCGGCGATCAGGTACGTTTATTTTTCTATTTTTAACCCACCACCTCCCTGCCTCACCACCCCCGATCTATGCTGGCTGCCACTAGAGGACATGTGGACTTACATGCCCCATTCACCAATAGCAAGCTGATGTGATTAGGAAAAGGATTGAGCCCAAATACTGGCTGATTAAGTTAGTTGGTCCATGCCCAGATTCAGCTGCTTAACTTAGCTCTGTTCGAAAGCACAACCACTTCTAAGAACTCTGGATTACCTACTTAAGGACGATGTAGAAGAATTCTACCCCCTACATGAATGAATGGGGCAAATTACAAATCAAATTTGAATTCATTCTACCTGAAGAGGCTGACATTTGCAAGTTAGAATTTTGTTTTGAAGGGTGACTTTTTTTTAGCCAGGAATTCTCCCTATAAAAATCATTTTTCCTCATAGCTTTTCACATTTGTGACTGTACCTGTATTTCACGGTTCCTAGCACTGAAAGGGTTTATTGCTTATGTTCAAGTAGGATGTATCTGTCATATAACAGGAAGAGAAGAGGTGAACACTATACACAGCTGTGAGAAGGAAAAAAGCTGACTTTAAAAAAAGGAGTGGGGGTGTGTCCTGTAGGCAGTCTCAAGGTCACAATTTAAATGGCGATGGATGGAATGTTACAAAACTTTCTGTATGTGGTTATGCAAGAAAAACCGATCAAGCCCATGACGATTTAGTGTAAGTACAACGGTATGATGGATGCGTTTGGGATGGGTTTGAGTGCTAGGGACAGTAATCGAGCGGCAAGGGTGGGTCATGTTTACAGGGGTGGAAAGAACAAAGTTGGGGTAATGGGCTAGATCAAAACCTCTTCGGGAGAGCCTTTAGTGGAAATGACTAAGATGCAAGTTTGAATGAGGTCACAGAAAAGGTTCAATGTGTGGAATTACGTGTTTAGGAAAAGGTTGGGAAATTGAAGCGGTTTCTCCATAAGATACTTTGGTGAGAAAATGCTGTACTTATCGCTCATAGGGTAGGCAATGTAACTTTAGTGGCAAGAGGGGGTTAAGGAAAGATTTGCAGGAGTGTCACAATCCTGATGAAACAAAGTTTGCGATCGATCTATCCAGTTTTATTAGCCAGAAAGATTAACATGTCTTTGACAAACTGACATTATATTTTAAAGATGACATCGATATAAATGGGATAATTTTTAGTGAAACGAACACGTTTTCGTGAGGTAGCAAGGGTTTTGAAACAAAAAGGATTGGCTATAAAATTGAGAAATGCTAATCTGAGGAAAAAGGTATTGCCTAACGGTCTTCATTTACACAAGAAAGGTGTATGCTCAAAGGAACGACTTGTAAAAGTAGTATGCATAAGGTATTTCTTAAGAGCAAACCTAGCCAAAAGGCAGCAGAGCGCTGTACATTGTCAAAGACAAGCATAAGGTCAACGACTTATAGAAGAGGCAGCTGGTTAAGCCACTGTGATGTAGTGTTCTCGAAAGAGGTGAATCTTCAACTCTTTCCTAAATTGGGGGAGCAGGCCTGATGAATACTGAGATGCTGTCCCAGATCGGGAGTGCATAGATGGAAAGGCCTACTCAGTTTTGTGGTGGTGCATTGTGGGGATGTGTAGTAGGGCTCAAAACAGGGTCACCACGGATAATGTTGATATAAGAGAAATGAGGTGCAAATTGGGAGTAGATTTTTGGTGGCTGCCTTTGGACAAAGTTGTAGAAAGTCATGAACAAGACTCCAAGGCATGCACTGAGTTGCATGGAAAATAGTATCATGTGCAATACCCTAATGTACCTAGCCTTCGTTTCTTTAAATAACACTAGTCTATTTAGTATGTCCTGAAGTGGTGACAAATATGCAATGGTTCTTATGGTCATCAATCAAAATGGCTGGGACTTAGGTTTGTAGATACAGTGTCACACAGTGATGGAGGTTTTTGAGGTACATATCTGGGAGAGAGGGAAGGTGTGAAAATTAGGAATGACAGTGTACAGTACACTTTGAATAAGATGAATGTTTTATGCATTTATTTATTTATTAGGTTTTATATTGCGTGAACATGACCCGTGTTTTGGCTGAGACTGCAAGAACGACCATTAGGATTTCAATGCATTATCTTAAGAGCAACAGGATGCTACAGCGATTCAACAGGACTAATAAAGCAAACATTCAGTTGTTGCTGAATAAAGGTTTCAAATAAACAGTTTATGTGAGTTATAGTAGGCAAATCCACAACACTTTAGCACAGGAATCGCGCCTAGTTCTTGCAGTCTCTTCATCTCAGCAGGCTGGCATCTAAGCTCAATTCAGACTAGATGAGACACCAAGATTTGGCAGAGCACGTTGTTGTGGGGATGGCTGTGAAGGTGGAGTTAAATCAGTAAGAACAGAGAAAGTGAAAGAGTGAGATGAAGTTATCAGTAGGGATGTGATAAGAACAAAGTGGGTTAGGATAGACGGTTTAAAATTTTAAAAACAGTTGATTGTCGGGTAGGTGGGAAGTAATATTGTTCTTAACAATAGGTAAGTATAGGATGTTGAAAGAGTGGGCAAAGTTATTTAGGGGCAAGTAAGATATTTGGAGGTGGTTAAGAAATAAAAATGTGTGTGATGTCAGTAAGACCACTGTTTGTGAAGACAAAACAAGGCTACTAAGAATGGAATCTCAGGAGTGGGAGGAATCTTAAAGAGTCCTGGACAAGTATGCAAGTCTAATAACGTTCATTAGGTTAATGGTAGAAGGAGGAAGTGTTCTTATCTGCCTTGAAACTGATTATGTCAATTCCACTTCTTTCTGGAATGTTTGCATAGGGTCATACTAAAGAATGTAATGTGAAAATGTGTACAACTGTTTCCACCCACGTTCATGTGTCCACCCCTGTGCTCTGTTGGTCTACCATTAAACTTCTTAATCTGACACGGTGGTATAAATTATGTGAGTTATTTGAATCACTGGGCTGCAGAACATGGACACGTGCCCTCATAGTGCCCTGAATGCTGGTGTGTCTTGTTAGACAATGCAAGTATGACAATTGGTTTCAGTCTGTGTATATTCATTAACTAAATGTGTTTCTGGGGTTTCGATTATGGGTGAAGAAAGATTTAAATCCTCAAATCCATTAATCATCTCGCTTCTTTCGTTTGGATCAATACTATGAGTAGATGTTTAAGCCCCCAAGCGCATTTATTCCCCAATCTGTTTCTGGATTTCAGTTAGGGTGGAGCATAAATGTCAGTCGCTATATGCATAACATTCACAAATTGCTTGTGTGGTAAATTGAGGACAAGCTGTGTTTGAATCTCTGCGTTCAATGCCTATCCCTCGGCGTCATTTGAAAGCCAGTGGGCATTTATACCCATGTGTTTCCGATCTATGGCCTTGACCCATAGCCCTTGTCTTGTGGATCAATCTAAGCAGCAAAGAGCTAGTTCTGTTCCCATGTGCACACCAATCCTTTACTTGTTCTCTGGGGATAGCCTAGAAGCAGAAGAGAATTTGTCATAGATTCGCTTCTGAGTCTGACCACTAAGGTGCAAACAATCAGAAGCGTTTTGTAGCTTCTAGAAAGTGCGTTTGAACGATTACCTTATATTATAATAGATGCGAGCTGGATCAACTAGATGATCCGAAATTCTCTTCCCCCCACATTACCATCTTAAAACGTTCTACATTTCAACCAGGTGAATGATTCTCCCTCTGGTGAAAGAGATCAGCATCAAGGCAAATAAGCCACAGGGTGAATGAGAATTATGTGGACAGTGCAGAGGGACTGATAGTAAGAGAGCTAACAAAAATGAACTAGATAGAGTACCTTCACTTACGACGACAGTCCCCTGGCACAAATCGGTGGCATATTTAATTGCATTATATTATGGCCCATGAATTTTGAGAGCACATGGATAATATGGTCATTATATTTGCTGCAGGCACAAGTATTTAATTATGTTCTAATTTCTCTTGCTAAGATTTATGGCTGCTGTAAAATGCAGAAACAGCCAGTGTCAGAATAAGCTATTAAAAAATTCAAGGTGAATGATGTTTGAAAAGGTTGAGCAGCAGGGTTAGAAGATTACTAATACACATTTCCCTATCATATTGCTCACGATAACGCCAGTTCAAGCCCTCAAACAATACTATTTTCTGTCCATGATGAGCACTTTTATTTAATTTCTTACAATATGGCATTAGATCTTTACCATATGCTTACAGAGCGCTTGCACCGATACTTTGGTTACTAGAAAGAACCAACGATCTCCCGATCAGACCCTCTGGTCACACAACAACCTCCAGGCTATGCCTACATTGGCTTCTTAATCGCAATGAAAGCTTCCCAGGTCTTCAATTACACACCGATATCGGCTCAATTGTTAACAAGTATTGTCGCAAAGCTGTGAGTACCTGGCTGTTTATTGTACCTGCATGTACGATCCTAGTCCAGCAAATGAGGTGCCAAGCGCATTGAAGCTGCGGGGATCTAGTCCTATAAACATTCCCATCAGGAATTGTGGAAACTGGTCCATGCTCCATCACACCACTTTACATACAGCACGGGCACACAAACATGCACCTTCATTGGCAAAGCATTCTCATGTGTGCTGTCACAACCACCAACACACACACCAGTGTGCAGAGGCCAGTCACGCCATGGCCCCAGTCTGTGCTGCTATAAGGACAGCTGTCCCCGCATGTCCACCCCACAACGCAGATGTGTGTCGCGTCAGAAGGATCTGCAGATACCGTAAATAGTTACTTGCAAGGCAAGGACCGTGCTGACACTTCGATTCTAATGTATGGATATTGTCTGACTCACTCTGGTGCACAATATCCTGGGCTTGCTAATACTTTGGTGGGGTAGCTGTCATCTCGGACACATTTAGCCTCTATGGAAACAAGGCTGTTATGTCCTGGTGAATTAGAAAATAAATTAGAGAGAGGAAAGCAATCCAGGCAAGGCGAGCAGGCCTGTCACTCACGGCCACGGGCGAGCACGGAGGCAGCAAGCGATAACGAGAAAGGCCAGGTCCCTGAACTGTCGCTACAATTAACAAGAGCCAGACTGATGCCGCTGGAAGCTGTGGGCAGCTCCGTGGGTACACAGGCCCCCGCTCCACCTCTTATCTCCACGCGGTGGCATGGTGTTCAGCTACTCGTTAGTAGCAGCCGCTGCTGCGATCCGTAGTCGACTGTGCTTTACATAAAATACAGCCCTTAAGTGGGACTATGTGGGGGGGATGGGTTTAGGGTTTGGGCAGAGCGGGTGTGTGTGTGTGTGTAACAAAAATGCTTTTATTTTGGATGCCTCCCGCCTGAAATTGCACCTCCTTCAATAGAAGTAAATGGGATAAATGCAGTCCCACGATTATTATTTTTAAATCTCCCACTTTCCTCTTCTAAAATGTTGGCATGTATGCACAATGTACGGACAGGCAATACGTCGGGTGTTCGCAATAAATGTAAAGTATTCTTGCAAGTGGCGCTCATTTCTGCTGCTCAAGGGACAAAGCAACTGTCATCTGGGGTTGATGAACTACATGCTGCCATCTCTCGCACATCAATCCACTTAACTCTAAAAAGTAATGATTTAGAAAGTTCTGAAGGCTGGAATTGCGCACTATGCAAGTACATTAGTAGCTAGCTCAAGAAATGGGAAGCGTAACTTTTCCACTGCTTAACTGGCTGAAATGTCGTATGTTCTACTCATCGGTTAGCTGCTGGTGCTCTTGTGGGAATTGTATTGGGCTGTTGGTAAGAAAACAATAAAAAATGTTTAAACAAAAAAAAAGCTAGCTCAAGAAAACAAACATAGGCTCTGGGGAAGTCAAATAAGCTGGTAGATCAGACGGTGGACATTGGATTTTTCAGCAATGGAGGACTTCTGAAAGGTTAGAATTTATATGTCATGCAAAGGGCCAATAGTGGCTTCCACCTGGCCAGGGACTCAGAATGTGTTAAACACAAAGCAAATTGTTTATTCAAACTGTTAAATCTCCTAAGTGACCCGCTACGTCTCCCTACATTGTGTATTTACCCTGCCTGCTCCAAATTACACACCTACAGCACAGGGCCTACTACAGATATTCAAAAACAAACATCTCCCCGGATCTAAAATCCTTGAACGGGCTACCATATGGGCCAAGAATACAACTAAAAACTGCTTGCATGACTCGCAAAGCAATACACCACAACACACCAAGATACTTGACACAAAAATGAGAATTATCTGGCGGATGCAGATCCTCTCAAAGCACCAGCACCTTTGTTAAAACTACAGATATTCCACAAAAAGAAAACTAGCAACAGAGTCTTCTCGGGAATTGCCCTGAAGATTTGCAATGCCCTACCTCTGGAAATCAGACGGATACCTTCTAATGTATCCTTTAAAAAAATACTGAAATCTCTACTTATGAATACATTTCGGCTCTAGGTTCACACTTTTTGATTCTTGAGCTTCACCCATGATTATAATTAGTCTGTTGAATCATGTATATTTTCCCATTGACCTGTCCGATGGAGACCACTTTCCTCAATTTACTATTTTACATAGTTTGTGCCTTTCTATTGTATGTGACTGTTCTCTTGTTTCTTACTTTTACTTAAGATAATCTGTAAAGTGCTCTGATACCCTCATGGGTCATGTTCGCGCTCTATAAAACCTTATAAATACATTTCATTTAATTTTTATGGTATTATTATACAGCAACCAGGCCCCAAAGGGTGTTAGAACCCTGTAAAAAGATTAAAAAAGAAAGCGCCGATATGTGAATACAAAATAGCAATATTGCACCTAACAGAGAGGTATAGCAACAGATAAATACAAACTCTAGTTCAAACCTATTTCTATTGGGTGGGCATGGTCAAGCAACATGGCCAAAAAGACCTGGTGCGTCTGGACTGTGGCTTGGGGTTTCGGCCTCCTCCCACTATCCCCCTCCACTGGGAGTGAAGTGGAGCGATTAGATCAAATCTGCAGAGAACCCAGGGCCTATAGTGTCTGCTAAAGCGGAGGGCCCTGCTGTGCATTTGAAGACCCGCCGCCTTGCAAGGCACTGAACCTGGGGTGAACTTCAGTATAGTGCGGGAAAAGGCAATGAGGGAATCGCAGCAAATGTGCATAGAGCACTTCACAGGGGCTAAAATGACTGCTGTGGTGGGGGAGAGATGCGCACCTCCACCGACTGGCACAGAACCTTCAGCGATGAAGAGCTCCAAGCTGATTCTTGATCACCAAATGGACGTCATCACTGAAGTAAACCTGCTGCGCTCGGATCTCTGGGGAGTCCGAGCGGTCTAAGGAGACTGAAGGGAAAGTGCAGGTGCTTACACAGAAGTTAAAGACACTCACAGCCACGGAACAAACCCTGGCGGAGCAGGCTACTCGCTTAGATGAACGCCTTGAAGATGCAGAAGGTAGACCTCAGAGCTGCAACATGCGCTTTGTGGGGTTACCGGAACGAGTGGAAGGGGGAGGCTACGGAGCTCTTCCTAGAGGGGTGGCTGACCGGACTGATGGGGGACGAGACCTTATTTAACTTCTTTGTGATTGAACGAGCGCACAGGGCATTGGCAAGATAGCTTCCGCCAGGCCCCTCACCCAAAAGGGCTATTATCACCCAAATCCTTAATTATAGGGACCATAACGCTATACTTCAATGGGCCAGAAAGAACGGTGACCCCAAGTTTGAAGAGTCCATGATATGGATCTCCCCTGACTACACCCGCAGAGCCCAAACCCAAAGAAAGTCATTCTTGGCTGCAAAGCAGCAACTTGTATCCCTTAATCTGCAGTATATGTTCCTGTATCCAGCCAGACTGAAAGTGCTGCAGTGGGGCCATACACACTTCTCTGGCTACCTGGAAGAAACATGAAACTGGTTAGACTGCAGGAAAGGCATTCAGTCCAACTTCGAGAGACTTTGTTAGAAGGGCAAGACCTTGGAGTGGACCCAGCAGATGGGCTGAGCGGTGGAAATGTAGAATGACACTATGGAGGGACACACGCATCACAGTACAACGATATGGCATGCTGGACCTGGACGAGGTCTGAGAAACCTGGGGCAACAGATGGGTCCTCCCTCTCGCTGTCGTTGCAAGCCGCTGTTGTCTGACTGACGTATTGGGGGGTTGCTTGTGGGGATGTGTGAAAGGGCACCTGGTTGCTGGTGGAGCAAGACTGACCATCCTGTAATCTGTATGCCATACTGGTAGATGAGAATCACTAAAGACTTGGTAAGTAGTGCGGTTGCAGACTGGGGTACCAGGAAGGAGCCATCCATTTTCCCACTAAGTTTCACTACACAGAAGTTGTAGCAACAGTTGGTATTCTGGGAGTTGGACTACAGACCTCTCGTCTTCCTTGTGAGTGGCTGTTCTGTTGACATGAGGTTGAACACTTGCGGGGCTAGTGGGAGGTGGGGCGGGGAGCGAGAGGAGGGTGGAGGTTACCCATTTGGGTGTTTTGAAGGTTACATTCAGTTCGTAGCAGAGAAGGGCACACACAGACACAGACACAATTAGAGCACGGGTGGCGGTATCTTGGCTAAAACCACACGACCAACTCGACACAGGTTAGACCTCGGGAAGACATGGGGTACTTCATACTGTTTTTGGAGGTTAATGGAAGGGGTAGCAAGTCGAAACAGGGTTTGGTTGCGTGGCATATATGACGCCCAAGGCCTGACAGTTTTTCTCCAGGAGACGAACTTGCTGAGGAACCAGCAGTGCTTTTTAGGTAGGAGAGCATACATCCCATTAGCGCACGCAGGGTTAATTTCTGGCTCAAGGGGAGGGTGTGGCCATATTGATCATATAGAAACCCCCCTGTTATAGGTGATGTGGACATGGGTAGACCAGAACGGGAGCTATGTGGGAGTCCTCGGAATGAGGGGGAGGACATCAATCACTCTGGTACATGTCTATGCATCCTATCCCCACTGCAGGTAACCACACTGGAGAAGGTAGAAGCCATACTCCTGAAGGCCAACTCTACCTTACACATTGTGGGAGGGGGTTTTATTGACATCATGGTTCCTGACCTGTACCTTTCTGGCACAAGTGAGGTCCCCCCAGGGACACACCCTTGGCATGGATTGTGGTCAAGCTGGGACTTCCAAACCTTTGGTGGCATCATCCGACGGACAGAGGCTATTTATATTTTTCCAGGATTATAGACCATTCTAGGCTCAACTACATTTTTGCCCTGGCGGGTGAGGTAGCCACTGTGGACAGGGTGGACTACTTGACTTGAGGACTATCCGGCCATTCACCTTTCTAGATCACGGTGGGTGGGAGTATAGCACCAGGGCACGGGCTTGACACTTAAGGCATGGGACTTGTGGGATGGGGAGGTCGCTCGGGAGCTCCAGATTGATTCAGAACTCTACTTTATGGAAAAAAAGGGGTGGGCTCAGTAGTAGTGCTCTTGGAAGCCTATAAAACAGTCTGTAGAGATAGGACACAGAATGTACTAGCCCGTAGGAAGCAGAGAGACAGTGGCGATAGAGGACATTAAGACCAACCTGATATGCCTTGAGGAGTCCCCCAGGTCCTAGACGAATCCTCAGGTTTTCTGCAAAATCGAGGTGATCCATATGGAATACGAGGATCTGGCGCAGGGGGAGGCGAAGAAACAGATGTTAGCCACACAACACCGCTTATATGACACCTTGGGCAAGACTGGCAAGTTGCTTGCATTGGTGAGCAAGAGAGATGTGGAAGCCCGCTGGGTGTGGTGTGTATCATGGAGTATGGGGCTGCTCACTTGATGGATAAAAAACACAGCAGAGGGCTTTGCAAGGTATTGTGCTTCGTTCTATAGGGCCTGTCTGTGGGTGGACTCTGAGCACATCACAGTTTACCTAGACACATTGGTCATGCCAGTGGTGCCGGCTGAGAGGATCACACTAACAAATGTCCAGACTGCGAAATGGAAATAAGGGAAAACTTCAGGGCCCAACAGCCTACTGACTTAATTCTTTAAGCGATATGAAGGCTTCTGGAATTGCACATGCTGGAGCGTTTCTAAGACGCCTGGGAAAAGGGGGAATTGCCCCCTGACATGCAATGTGCTACCAATGCTTTGATCCATAGGAAGGGTAGGCCGGAGATTTCCTGTGGCCCCTGCCACCCAGTTTTCTAGCTGAATATCAAAATAAAGGTGCTGGACACAATCCTTGCCACCAGGCTCCTCACGGTGGTAGTGCTGCTTATACACAGAGATCAGTCTGGCTTTACGCCCAGCAGGTCCACTAGACTCAACCTGCATCTGTTGCATATTTGGATGTCGGAAGTGGGGCACAGGGAGGAACCACATTTATTCCTAGAGTTGGAGGCCAAAAAGGTATTTAATGCAATCCTTAACTAGACACTGCAAAAGTTTGGTTTTCGTCCTAACTATAGAAATTGGTTAGTGCTACTATACCAGGCCCTCAGGGCCTCTGCTAGGTGAACAGCACCCTCTCGTCGACAATCCGGATTGAAAGGGGCGCCCCTGTATCCCCTACTCTTTGCCTTCCGCATTGAACCCTTGGCCTGTATGGTCTGCGCATGCCCCTCTATCCAGGGATTGACAGTCACAGGCGCCAACTTGGAGGAGGAAAAGGTCTTGCTTTATGCGGACGATTTACTGCTCTAGGTCACTGAGCCGGAGAAACAATTGCAGTCATCTTCCAGATGTTTGAGACTTATGGGGCTCACACTGGCTACCATACCAACTGGGCCAAGTCAGTGTTTTGCCCCCCCTGCGGCCCATTTGATTCGATGATTGATGGTGACGGTTATGATAGGGAGAGTACTTCAACACCGTATGCCGCATTATTAACCCTGTGCTTTATCGTTTCTTTGAGGATCACACTATGCCTGGTCTCTACATCTGAAGAGAAGACAGAGGGTGTGAAGAGATGGAAGTCTGGGGACTTAACCATATCCAAAGTAAAGAAACCTAGCTATATTGGATCAAGCATTTGTGGACATTCACAGCAATTGCCTTAAGGATAGTTGTCGATACAACCACAATAGACGTTTAAAAGCATACTCATGGCTGGGCAATGTTGAGTGACCACAGGACCAGAGGATCCAATTGAATTTCCAAGAAGAGGCAGAGTGCGGCAGTCCTCTGCCCCTAATGCTGTTGGGGAGGGTGACCATTTTGAAAATGATAAATGCAAAAACAACAATTGATGGACAGAATGCAGAACAATGTCATATTGATTGGTTCTGATGCTCCGTCCATCACCACCCCCTTTTGTACCGCTTTGTTCGCCATAGGTTGGCAGGGTATGCTCAGACGTGAGTCCCTTGCTCACTTTGCCACTGGATTCAAGCAAGCCTGGCTGAAGACGGCTGAAATGCCAGAAACCGGTCCTAGGAAGCTTGTTTTGTCCAGGGAAGGCATGGCTTGGCAGTTCGGGCTGGACTGTTCCCATAAGGCACAGGGTCAGACTGATTTGCATATGGCCATGTCTGAACTGGGGTGGCAGAGTGGGCTAAAGAACGGTGATGGATCAAACCCAGATCTGTTGACTGGGTGTGAGTGTTTGATTGGTTCTGATGCTCCGTCCATCACCACCCCCTTTTGTACCGCTTTGTTCGCCATAGGTTGGCAGGGTATGCTCAGACGCGAGTCCCTTGCTCACTTTGCCACTGGATTCAAGCAAGCCTGGCTGAAGACGGCTGAAATGCCAGAAACCGGTCCTAGGAAGCTTGTTTCCGGTCCAGGGAAGGCATGGCTTGGCAGTTCGGGCTGGACTGTTCCCATAAGGCACAGGGTCAGACTGATTTGCATATGGCCATGTCTGAACTGGGGTGGCAGAGTGGGCTAAAGAACGGTGATGGATCAAACCCAGATCTGTTGACTGGGTGTGAGTGTTTGATTGGTTCTGATGCTCCGTCCATCACCACCCCCTTTTGTACCGCATTTTGAAAATGATTACACTCCCCAAACTTCTATATGCCCTACAGAACACACATTATCCAGTACCAATGGACCAATTTGCCAAACTATAGGGAGCCCTGAGGACTTTGCTGTGAGGTGGGGGACAACCAAGAATAGCGCTAAGGACGCTTCAACGAAATCCGTATGATGGTGGGATCTTCCTCCCACACATTAGCGCCTATTACTTGGCAGCACATATGGTCCCTGTAAATGACTGGTAGTTCGCAATGCAAGGAAACCCCACTTATAGGCTAGAACGAGTACAGTTTGACAATCTGTCACATCTGCATTACATGGAGGGAAGGACAATTGACTGACAGCTACCCTCTGCAATGTAGGTGGCATTAAAAGCCTGGAAGAAAGGCACTAGATGTATAGGCTGGGCGAGTAAGGTGACCCTGGTAATGCACTGTCTAGGAGGGGACGTGGATGCGGGATCTGGGGAAACTTGGGGACTTCAGGGCATGAGACCTACTTGGGAGCACCCAGATCAGGAATCTCTTGGGAGGATGGCAACCTGATGCCCTTTTCCTCCGTTCAAAAGGAATACCAAATGAACCTGAACCAATACCTAAATTATGCACAGCTGCAAAATGCTTGGCAGACATGGGGATTGGGGGAGCACTAGACATACCTAAATATGTCCCCATAGAAGGTAGGTTGCTAATAGAAGAGCTTGAATCAAACGCGATCTCGCTCATATTTAAGATGCTCAACAACATGCCAGACACACTGGGTAAGCTGAGCCACAGGTGGGTGACGGACGTGTGAGAGATGAAGGACGAAGATTGGGAGGCTGCCCTAATGCACCCAAGGGAGGTGGCCATAAAATCCAGGCTGCGCCTGAGCTCAAGAAATTACATTGGGTCTACTAGGATCATGATTGGCTACACAAAATTGGGAGACTGGCTTCTCTCAACTGTGTGAGACGCACAGCGGTGAGGGGTACATTTTTACACAGGATATGGGAGAGCCCAGCTATTCAGGAATATTGGTCAAAGGTGGTGTGGGAACTTAGCAGCATACGGGGAGCAGATAGCTCTCTTTAGCCCAGATATATACTACTTTGTGTCACGACGTAGGTGGAAGTCCCCCGAGCGAAACTACTCTTTTGTAACCTGGGGCTGGTGGTGACTAAAAGAGATGTAGGGTGACACTGGGGGGTGCCAGAAGCCCCGACCCTATGGGGTGGAGAGCGGGGATGGATCTTTACATGACGACGAGAAAGTCAACTACAAGAGTTGGGGCTGCTCGCGTATATTTTTCAAGGTTTGGGGGAGCTGGCTCAACTATTATCTGGACCATACTGCGGATAGGGCAGATCCTCAGCTGTGATATCACTCCACAAATATACTGTAATGTCAATTAGGTTATCCACAAATGTTATCCTTTTCGATGCTATTCCTTGTTGCCATGTACTGAACCTGTGTATGCAGATGTTTGTGTTGTCCTGCATCCCTCTGCTGTTAAACAACTGTTCCGGGTGCAAGTTTGCATCCTATCTTTGCTGTATAACAGGACACAAATAAAATAAAAATATACATAAAAAACGATTCTATTGAGCAGAACACAAAGTACAACAACGTCACATTGAAAAGGGGTCTGGCGATTCAAATTTCAGGGTTTCATTTTCTTTTTTTTTGCATATTTTCTCACTAACCAACAAATACAAAAGGTACCACTTAAAGCAGACATTGTATACAGACATTTCCAGATTACACCATACATTCTAGCTAGCCCTAGGTCGTAGGCTATGCATCTTCCCCATTTATTAGTCTTCTTGTGACTGTGGCAGCTTCAGTCAGTAGGAATTAGTGGAGGTGCCAAAGTGCCTTTCAAGTGTGTTCCCTACAGGAGTAACTTGCTCGTATAGCTCCAAATGTCAATTGCAGTGCACTACGTCTGATAGCCGTTGCTCACATGTCGGCGATCCTCCACGTCCCCAGTGACGCGTAACCTAACATTTACCTAACAATTAGTGCGAGGTCTGTGAATTTCCGCTTTGCACATAGCAGGGTCTTCAACCAACTTACCAGTGCCACTTGTGTGAGCTGGATTGGTATTTCAATCATCTTTTGGAGTGCATTTGATATTCTCTCACAGACCTCCAAACTTTAGGAAGCCCCATGCTAGGTGTAGGAACCATGTCACCTCAACCCAACATCTATCACATTGAGAGTCTAGCCTAAGGGCCCATTTGTGCAAGGACAGATGGTACAGTATATTCTTTGGTGAATCTTAAATGAATAAATCAGCCTACTACTAACTAAGATCTGAGCGGTTTGGGAACAGCAATATTCGCACATCATCGCACTTGCCTCTGGCAGATACTGGGTATGCACGGACAGCAATTTGCATTTTGTGTTAAGCTGGTTATCAAATGGTGATTTGGCCGCTGTTCTCTGATACAATTGGAATGAATGAGCCTTCATTGCTTAGGTCTCCGCACTCAAGGTGTAGCTTGCTAAGTTGGGATTTTAAGTTCTCCTCAATGGTCATGTTGAGACGAAGGCGTGGCAGTGGGATAGGGTATATAATGGGTATATCGCTCTTTTGTGTTGAGCTTTTCCAGGGCCCTCACTGTGACATGCACTATGTTAATTTCCGTTGGTCTGTGGCATTTTCAAGCACAGGGTTGAAGCAAGTGTAATGGGGTCAGCAATGTTCTTTTCTGCCACAAGGTGGGCTATGTGTCATTGGGGGTGAAAACAGTAGTATACAAAGTGAGCTTGTGGCATAGATACTATAGCTCTATATTGGGAGCAGTAAACCCTCCCTTCTGTTATTGTAGGTTCATTGTCTCCCAAGTTATGATCTTCGTCTCTCAGTTGTAATCCTGGCCAGGTCAGTTTTAATTAATAGCAAAATTAGCATCTGGAAGAATATTTTAGTTAGGGGGAGATTGGAAAATTGATAAAGTAGCATAGGAACTTGGATACAATTACCATTTCAGTTAGCCCAAGATGACTTGCCATTGTGAGAGGTAATTTTATCCACCTTGTGACTTGGGCTTCCAGTTTACCAACAACCACTCCATAATTGAGCACATGAATCTACTCTTGATCTAGACTTATGCGTATGTCTAGTTATTTAACTGGGCCCAAATACCATTCCAGTGGAAAGTCCAATTTCAAATCTTTTGGTAATTGGAGTATATCAGCAGTTTTCCCCCTGATGCCAGTCTACAGAAAAGCCAGCCATAGATTCAAATTGCATAAACTCTCTAAGGGGTGTTCAGGTTCTCAGAGTTTTGCATGAATAGCATCATGTCGTCTGCTTAGAGTGAGATTAGAATCGGTCTGGTTTTGAATGGGAGTGCACACCTCGCATGGTGTTGCATTAGTTTAGCTGCTATTGACTTGAGAGCAAGCACAAATAATATTGGGGAAAGCAGGCAGCTTTGTCTTGTTCCTCTTGCCATTGGTTTGAAATGTAGCAGTTAATGCAGAGCTTGGCTGTCGGGGAGGTGTATAAACGTCTAATCCAGTTCACGAACGAGTTTGGCATGCCCATTCGGGGTTAATACAGCCAATAGATTGCCCCACTCAAGGGAGTCAAGGGGTTTTGTGACATTTAGTAAGACAGTCACTGTGCTCATCTCTGGGTTCAATTCATGTACGAGGGTGAACAGAGTGCCTAGTAGGCTTCCCTTTCACCTTCAGTTCTTATATCCTCTCTGACCCTTTGACTCTCACCGAGAGTTGTTGTTACCTCCAGCCGTTTTATCTCCTGTTCCGGCTCATCAAATAGCTCAGTAATGAGGAGAGATCCGATGGTGTACAGGTATGGTGCACAACTCTCTGTCCATAAGCATACATTCTGCTTTACTAATAAATCATCTAGTTGGGCCCACAAGTGTGTTAGAAGAGCAGGTTCCCTTCTCTTTTCATTAATTTTCTCATTCATCAAACAACTAGTAATTCATGGTTTGAGGCTATGTCTAAATGTAGTAGGTACAGCGAAGGTATGTTTGATTGGTGTTTGCGATCTATTGACAAGTGGGTCCAACACTACATCTAAAATTATGAGACAGCGATTGCATTCTACTCAATAATTCAATGAAGAACCCGGGATCATCTGTATTTGGGCCATAGTTATCAACTATGGCAACAGGATGTCTTGAACAGTGCCTAATGTATCCAACAGTGAGCCGTACACGTTCCGTGTTAGGAAGTTGCACATCCTTTGTGTTTTTTCACTTGTATCTATCGGCGTTTATATTTTTTAATGGGCAATCATGAGCCACTGCTGGGGTGTTTCTAAGCAGTGTCATCTACAGAATGATTTAGGATTGTCTGTACTGCGTTGTATGGAAATGGTATCTAGTACACATCCATTTTCCTTCCCTACTCCTACATCAGCTCCACCAACCTGCTGGTGAATGCATGAACCCTTCCAATCACAACTCAATTCCCTTTCCTTTAACAGTAACCTGAAGATAACAATGGTTTCATCAACATAAGTGCTAACTAACCTGAAGTTTACCACATGGGAAGCCATTTGCACTTTGCCCACAACAATCGCAACTAGGGGAAAAAGCAGTCTTTGAGTTGCCCCTCCTGGTGGGGGTTTTTCGTCTTCCCCTCTGTTAGACATGGCATCTTTTGGCGTGGGTTCCCCTGTATTTTTGCTTCTGGCCTCCTGTTTTTTTAATGTGTGCCGAGCTTCGGTTTTGCTGGTGTTTGGACTCTAGGCACTTTACCACTGCTGACCAGTGCTAAAGTGCATGTGCTCTGTACCTAAAATGCAATGACATTTTGTTTCTCCATGATTGGCATATTTGATTTACTAGTAAGTCCCTCGTACAGTGCACTACATGTGCCCAGGGCCTGTAAACAAAATGCTATCAGTGGGCTTGCAGCACTGATCGTGCTGTCCACATGAGTAGTTCTCTAAAGTTTCTCAGGCCTGCCATTGCAAAGCCTGTGTGTGCAGTTTTTAACTGTCAGGTCGACCTGGCAAGAACACCTACTTGCCAAGCTCACACCTTAAATTTTACTACATGCAAGGCACCTCAAAGGCAGGCGGCCCTAGGTAGCCCCAGGGGCTGGGTGCTGTGTATTTAAAAGGTGGGACATGTGCTTTTGAGTGGAGTACATGTCCTGGTAGTGAACATCTGCTAAATTCACTTTTCATTACAGCAAGGCCTGTCTCTACCATAGGTTAGCATTGGAGCTGCCCTGTAGCATTTTACACCGGTATCTTCGAATTGGGAGCAGATAGAAAATTAAATTTGAGTTTTGTGTCTCTGGACTCAATTTTAAAACACATCTTTTAGTGAAGCTGTTTTTTAAATTGCAGGTCTGAAAATGCCACTGTTAGAAAGTTGGATTTTCTAACTTTAACCATTCTGAGTCTCTGTCTGTCCCTAGAATACATGTCGGGGTTGGATGACAGTTGAGCTTTGTGAATTCACTCTAGACAGTCGCACACAAAGTGTTGAGGTGTTTCCTGCATATCACGACAGCCCATCACCAGGCTGATGAGTGAGGATGTGGTGTAATGGCCAGAACTGATGACCTCGGAGCCGGCGGGAACCAGGCTTGAGTCTTGGTGTCAACATCCTGTTATTTGGGTAAATCACTTAATCTCCTCGTGCCTACAATTCAGCGCCTTGAGACCCTCACAGGTGATTTGCCACGCTATACAAATCCTGGATTTATGGGTCTTCCTGAGCTAGAGTGGTGGGAGGAGTTGAGACTTGTAATCAAGTAGGGCTGTGCCTGTCCCCACACAAAGAACTGCATACCCCCTGTAGTGTGGATGGAGCCAGGGCCTGGAAGTGTCAGGTCTTGGGCACTACAAAGACCTTTCTTCAAAGGCCAAAATGTGTAGAAGTACTGGACCTCTGACATTCATCGTAACAGTAGAAACACTTCAGCTGTGTGGGACTTACTGGAGGTAACAGGAGGGCTTGTTGCCCCCAAAGAACACACTGTAGAAAGGTTATCTTGCTTTATTACTAGCTTGAGGAAACCTGCATCCCCCATTCAGCTAGGTTCTTTACCCCTCAGCAGGTAGAAACATCCGGATTTCCTTCGGGTCAAGTTCCTCCAGAAATTGCCTGTCTAATACTGAAGTGACAGTACTTGAATCAGTTTATGTAACTGCCTAGGAAGAGCCACAGCCTGCTAGGATGAAGCCGCATAGTCAGTACACTTGGGTGCTATAGGAAGGATTGAGAGTGATGGGAACCAAAGTATTTAAAAGAGAAACAGGAGAGGCTGGGTATAGAACATATTTGAGGGAATCATACCATAAAGGACTGTCTGACCTGACCGTTCCTAGAAAGAATCTTCTGTTGAGTCAACCAACATTGCCTCTCAATGCAAAAGACAGTGGGAATGTTGTCAGAACTGTTAGTCGCCGACAGAATCAGCCACTTGACTTAAGCTTTGTGAATTGTGCTTATAGGCACAAGCGGAACCAACATCCCACGGAGGGAGACTGAAAAGTTGTCTAACCACCTTCTCTTTACACTCCCCAAATTCCCATTAATCAAGGAATGCCTGACTGCAGCCACAAAGGCAGCACACCGAGTGCTGCTCATCATTGCCTGACTTCCATAGCAATGTAGAAACGAGGTATGGTGTGCTCCAAAACTATTGCCATCTCTTGGTGTCTACAGATGCTCCTGCTTTGCTCCATCTTCTGCTGTACTCATATACCAAAAGCACTAAAATAATCCCTCTGTAAAGAAACATCCCTGCTGCAAATCCACCAATGTCAACCAGGTAAGAATTTGGGTACGAGGTGCGAGTCTGCAGAGAACACGGGCCCAGCCGTGAGGCCCTCATGTTAGTCCTAGTACCCGCTGAACTTGCCAGAAGGCCTTTCTCAGTGGGTTCTCGGGATAGCGATGCTAAGGACAGAGTGTGGACAAAATCCATTTCCTGTCACTACAACCCTATGGGGCAAATGAAGGTGCTGCACAATGTGTCTCTTCTTTCTAGTGTTCAGAAAAGTTGAAAAGCAGAGTGCCTCATCTGCATTTCCGAAAGGAGGTTCTGGAGGAAGGTGGACTCATTTATGCTCTTCAGAGGGATGAAAGTGGGGAAGACGGTGGATCTGGAACAATATTTGGAGTGAAGGAGCTGCAATCAAGGTTACATCATGAATGTCACAAAGGATAAGCTTAGCAAATGAGCCATGCCCAATAAGCAGGAGAGTAGTAAAGGTTTTAGCATGTAGCTGGTGGTGCAATTTGGATCATAATGTTGCAAATATTACTAAGTCATGGTGTGGTAGCACACGGTCATTTACAGACAGCCAATTTTCTATTGAAATGGTACCGAAATTCACACGGACGTGCAGTTTTTCTAATAAAACTACATAGGGCACAAACAATGTAAGGAAATTGGGTTTCTGTAAATATTTATCATTTGTACATCACCAAGTAAAATGTCTTGATTTGTTTTGATCCTATTAAAATGTTTCTTTCCATCACACTTCAGAATTACAAAATAGGTGCTTCATTTGTGCTTTCCCAACTGATATATTGTGAAATATTTGTAGAGTTTATTTATAGGTATTTAAGTGTTACGGTGTGTTACAAAAACAATGGCATTCTACAACCTTTCCTTTCACATCAGAAAGATTGTCAGGTAGTTCATTTTACAAAATTCCCTGACTTTGTAGTCAGAGAAATAAAAGTAAATGCAAATCTACATGTTAAACGAATAAGCAGCAATTTGAGAGAAGACACAGCCTAATAGTTGACCTCTGGGTTGAATGCACAGCAAAGGTGACAAAACAAACAACATTTTAAAGCTAACTTTATTGCTCATTCACCTTCTGAACTCCAGCAAGTTTATGCAGGGGGTGCTGCAGCACCCCCACCCCTCCTACTTCCAGTGCCTATGGGGGAGTACGGTGGGAGTTAAAAAAAATATAAATTTTTTTTTGTTCATTCACTGAAAAAAGGTTACAGGGATGTTATAGTTGGACTCAGATTTCCCTCGTACAAAACCAGTGAAATTCAGCAGTTATAGTTATGTGAGCCAACTATAACTTATGCCCCTGCAATGCACTGCTTAGGACCTCTCATATTACTCATGACATACTCAGTGACATCACTGATAACCTCGAGGCCCGCACAGTCCCTGCTGGCTCCCCGCCTCCTGCAGGAGCCGGCACTGCATTTAGAGAGGGAGCTGCTAAAACGCAGCTCCATCTCTGTAAAAGCAATTGTGTTCCGCTTTGAGCAAGCGAGAGCAAAAAACACTCTTGCATACTCAAAGCGGAGCACAGTTTGCTATGGCTTGGCAGGAGAGGTAAAGCTCCCGCCAAGCCACAGCAAATAGCTATGTCCCGAGGGTGGGCACCCTGGGACACAGCAGGAGCTGGACCTGAGGGGTGGCGGTCCCCAGGTCATGTACAGTCCAGGAGAGGGGGTCACTCTGCGCCCTCCCACTTCTCAAATTAAAAAAGAGGTTGGTCCCAGGAATGAGGTAGTCGCTGGTCAGGGGGTCCGTAAGGCCCCCCTATGTGAAAAGTAAAAAGTCACAGGGAGGTGGTTGTCTCCAGGGCGTGAGTGAGGCCATACAGTCCTCCCTGCAATAATTTCAGGAAATAGCCCCGGGGAACCGCATTATAAAAACTGGCCCTGGGATTTTGCCCACCTAGGGACTTCAACAGAATGACATGCGGGAGCCTGTGCCTCTTTTCTTATATTATTCTGCCGCAAATCCAACCGCAAATTCGCAGCAGAATTCAATAAAAAAAATGCTTTTAACCCCTGGCAAAGTCCCTGTGAGATCCCCCACACCATATCTGTATGCCTACAAGTCTCTTGGCCACTACTAGGCCAAGCACCGCAAAGCATCCACTGATCCTCTTTCGGTAGTAGCCCCAAGATGCATTGGTCAGCTGTATGGGGAATTTCCCATCCAGTCACCCTCTGTAGGTGAGCTAGGATCTAAACCCAAAACACGATATGCAAAAAATCAGCCCCCTCCAGCCCACACTTAGGATATCCACTTCACCGGGAGGGGTATATCGCATGCAGTCTCTTTGGGAACAAGTAGGTCATATGAAACGTATTGTATCAGTTTAAATAGGTCGCGTACCGCCACCGTACAGACCCCACCATGAATCCTAGACCCGTCTTTGGGACTAAGGGGTGCAGTCACATACTGTTGCCATGTGTACTAAACCTAGAGCTGCCTGGGTCGGAGCAAAGAGCCTGGTATAAATGGAAGAGGAGTCTGCGTCCCCCCTGCCATTGCCAAAAGTGCCATGAGGGTGCATGTGGGTTCTGGAGACTCCGGGAATATGGGCCACAGTTGTCGGGCCATTGCAGCTAACTTAGCGTATTGCAGGAACAGTCCCTGTTCTAAATTAAATGCTGAAATTGCGTCTCCAAAGGACAAAAAGCAGCTATCAGGGTACAAATCAGACAGCGTAATACATCCAACCTCCTGCCATTTTTCTGCTGACATCGCAAAGGCCACCTGCACAAATAAGTAGATTAACCAGAAGTGGAGTTCAGGGGCAAACGGCACCCTTCTAGAAATGCACTTCACCACACTCTCCCAGATTCGCCCCATCAGGCGAACCAAGTATGGAAAGTGAAATAATAACCTTTGCCCTCTATATATAAACTACTATAGTTGGTCATCTAGCTGCAAACAGTCAATGGAAATCCTGCAATGTTTTTCTATCAAAGTAAAAACTTAGTTTGAGAAAGCAATAGTGTCCCTTTATTACACAACACTACATACGTAGCCCAAACTCTGCAATAGTAGTAGTATGTACTGCATATTGGGCCATGCTCTATACCCAGTGCCAATATTTTAATAGCTTTTAAAATCTCATTCAATGGTAGTCCGATTTATATTCAATATTAAGGAAAAGTTACTTTTAGAAAGATACCTGGCAGTTGATTTGTATTAGATCTCCAGCTCTTCTCATCTTGTGCTCAGTCCTAAATAGAAGTGAATGAGGGTGATACATTTCCTAGAAGCAAACTGTAGGCTGACCTAAATGGGCAGAGAGGACTCCTCTGAACTTCACCAAATATTCAAAGTGGAGGCACAGAAAAGTGAGGAAAATGATTTCTTCAGCTAAATTTGAGGTTTGCAGGGGATTTTGGGTAGGAAAATGTTGCGGGATCCACACAAGCCATACCTCCCTGGACCCCGCCCCCCACCCCACCCCCCGTCTCTAGTTTTCAGAAATGTGTGAGTTTGGTAGGTTTCCCTAGATGGCCGCTGAGCACGGGGTCATAAACCCAGGTGACCCCCCTTGTTTTGGGCCCATCCCTCCCATGGGCACTTGGCCCACCCACCCAAGTGAGGTGCCATTTTTATCGGGAGACCGGGGGAAACGCTGTTTGGTAGGAAATTTGTGTCAGCCCAGTGATCCCACAACTTTCACACACAAATATGTGAGACAAATTAGATTTTTTTCACCTAAATTTGAGGTTTGCATAGGATTCTGGATAGGAAAATGTTGGGGGTCCACACAAGCCATACCTCCCTGGACTCCCCCGGGTATCTAGTTTTCAAAGATGTCTGGGTTTGGTAGGTTTCCCTACATGGCCGCCGAGCGCGGGGCTAAAAACCCTGGTGAGCCCCTTTGCAAATCCAGGTGTGGTGAGTAATTTTGATGTCTCCACAATACGTTTTGGGCCCTTCCCTTCCGCGGGCACTTGGCACACCCACACAAGTGAGGTACCATTTTTATCCGGAGAGTTTGGGAAATGCTAGTTTGGTGGAAGTTTGTTGCTGGCCTAAGACTCCAGAACTTTCCATCACAGAAATGTGAGGAAAATGTGTTTTTATTCCCAAAGTTTGAGGTCTGCGAGGGATTCTGGTAACAGAGCCTGGTGAGAGACACACAAGTCACCCCATCCTGGATTTCCCTGGATATCTAGTTTTAAAAAATGTATAGGTTTGCTAGGTTTCCTGAGGTGCCGGCAGAGGTAGGGTCCAAAATCCACAACTAGGCACAATGCAAAAAAGGGTCAGTTTTCACTGGAAAAATGTGATATGTCCACGTTGCGTTTTGGGCCATTTCCAGTTGCGGCTACCAGGCATCCCCACACTAATGAGGTACCATTTTAATCGGGAGACCTTGGGGGATGCTGAGTGGGTAGAAGTTTGTGGATTTGCGCAGATTCTAGAACTATCACAGAAACGTGAGGAAAATGTTTTTAATTTTTTGGTCTAAGTTTGCAAGGGATTCTGGGTAACAGAACCTGGTGAGAGGCACACAAGTCACCCCATCCTGGATTCCCCTAGTTTTCAAAAACGTACAGGTTTGCTAGGTTTCCCTAGGTGCTGGCTGCTCTAGAGCTCAACATCCACAGATAGGCACATTGCGAAAAAAAAGGCCAGTGCCTAGTGGGATTTTATTCCGGGGGGGGGGGGGGGGAGTGGGGGTGTAGATCATGGGCTATAGCCCCGATATGCCCCCAAGGGGTGCAGAAAGACTAGCTATTTTTTTTTGGGGGGGGGGCATTGGTACATATTAAAAAGCCAGTGTAATACCTGGCGTGTAGTGTGTTTTCTGCCCTTCCCCCGGGGGAGATCCTGGAGAAGGGCAGGAAGGCTGTGGTAATTTTCTTTTTTTGGGGGGGGGGGGGGGGGATTGGCATGCCTATTCAGGGCAGCCCCCACCCACTACGTATTAAAAGGAGTATGCTACTTACCAGTATGCATCTGTTCTTGGCATGTAGAGCTACAGATCTACACACTTGTGCATAGATCGCCATCTGGTGTGGGGCCCGGATGTTTGCAGTTTGTTTTTCCTCTTGGAAAGTCTTTGGAAGTCACGAGGTCGGTGACTCCTCCTTTGGATCGTATTGCGCATGGGCTTCGGCTCCATCCTCAGATTGTTTTTCGCCAGCAGGGAAAGATGGAGCGTAGTAATCACAGTGAAGATGCCCATGTGTTTGTTATCTAAATGAGATAAACTGGAACAGATACAGGTAGCCGGGGAGGCGGGTGGGCCTGTATAGATCTGCAGCTCTACATGCCAAGAACAGATGCATACTGGTAAGTAGCATATTCCGTTCGAGGCATATGAGCTGCAGATTACACACTTGTGCATAGATTATATAGCAGTACCCACCGTTGGCACCGACCACCTGTCACTATTGCAGTGGTTTGAAATAATGTTTTGAGTACAGCCTGGCCCACACTAGCTTGTTGCTTAGTTTGCACATCTACACAATAGTGTTTGGTGAAAGTGTGCGGTGTTGACCATGTAGCTGCTTTGCAGATGTCATCTAATGGGATGTTTCCTAGGAAAGCCATTGAAGCCCCTATTTTACGTGTAGAATGGGCTTTGGGGGGAATGGATAGCGTTCGTTTTGCTTTGTGGTAGCAAATCTGAATGCATTTGACAATCCACCTAGCTTGGAGACGGGGTTGCCCTTGTGTGGTGGAGAGAAAGAGACAAACAGTTGTTTGGTCTTACGGAAAGATTGTGTTCTCTCGATGTAGTAGAGTAAGGCTCGTTTGACATCTAGTGTGTTTAGAGCTCTTTCTGCAACAGTTTGTGGTTGCGATTAGAATACTGGTAGTTCTATAGATTGGTTTAGGTGAAAAGGAGAAATGACTTTAGGGAGGAATTGTGGGTTGGTACAGAGAACAACTTTGTTATGGTGTATTTTCAGAAACGGTTCTTGAATGGTAAATGCCTGTATCTCACTGACCCTTCTGAGGGAAGTGATGGCTACGAGAAAGGCGGTTTTCCAGGTTAAGAATTGGAGTTCACATTTGTGCAAAGGTTCAAAGGGAGGCCCCATTAGTCTGGTGAGAACGATATTTAGGTTCCACACAGGTGAGGGTGGCACTCTGGGGGGAATTATTCTTTTAAGGCCTTCCATGAAGGCTTTAATGGCAGGCACTCTAAAGAGTGACAGATGTTGCCTACTTTATAGATAAGCTGCTATAGCTGCGAGGTGTAGTCGAATGGATGTATAGGCTAGATTACACCTTTGTAGGTGTAGTAAATAGCCTATGATGTGTTGGATGGAGACGTCTAGGGGATTGATGGTGTTGTAGTGACAATAGACAACAAAACGTTTCCACTTGGCGGTGTAGCACGCTGTAGTGGTGGGTCGTCTAGCTGCCTTGATGACGTTCATACAGTCAGGGGGAAGATTCAGATAACCGAATTCTAGGACTTCAGGAGCCAGATCGCAAGGTTGAGCTGAGCTGGGTCCGGGTGTCTGATCTCTCCATGGTTCTGGGTTAAGAGGTGTGTAGAGAGGCGTAATTTTTGGTGCGGTACTACAGATAGTTCCAGCAGTGTGGTGTACCACGGTTGTCTGGCCCAAGTTGGAGCTACTAGGATTAGTGTGAGGGAGTGTTGCTGTAGTTTGCGCACCACTAGTGGAATGAGTGGGAGAGGCGGAAAAGCGTATGCAAATCTGCCTGACCAGTTCATCCATATCGCATTCCCTTTGGACAATGGGTGTGGATATCTGGCGGCGCAGCTTGGGCATTTGGTGTTTTCGTGGGTGGCGAAGAGGTCTATCTGTGGATGCCCCCACATTTGAAAGTACGGGTGTAGAACTTGTGGGTGGAGTTACCACTCGTGGATTTGTTGCGTTTGTCTGCTGAGCAGATCTGCCATAGTATTTTGGACTCCTGGGACATGCTGAGCTAGGAGAAAGATTTTCTGGGGTATGGCCCATCTCCATATGCTCTGTGCTAGCTGAGAGAGCTGTGGAGAGTGTGTGCCGCCTTGTTTTTTAATATAGTACATGGCTGTCATGTTGTCAGTGCGAATTAGGACTGCCTTGCCTGAAATCTGTGTTTGAAAAGATTTTAGGGCTAAGAAGATTGCTAGTAACTCCAGATGGTTGATGTGGAGTAACTTTTGTTGAGGTGTCCATGTGCCCTGCATGGTGAGATGTAATAGATGAGTTTCCCAGCCGGAGAGCGTGGCGTCTGTGGTTAGTACTATCTGGGGATCCGGGTCCAGGAACGGTCGACCTGTAGAAAGGTTTGTGGTGGTCCACCACTGCAGAGAGCGATGGGTGCGACCGTCTACCAACATCAGATCTGTTAATTGACCCTGGGCCTGGTTCCATTGGCACACTAAGCACTCTTGGAGAGGACGCATCTGGAGTCTTACGTGAGGTACTATGAAGATGCAAGAGGCCATCATCCCCATTAGTTGCATAAACACCCGAGTTGGAAGGGAGTGTTGTGCTATGAATTTTGCGCGTAGAGCCTGAATGCTTGCAATCCTGGCAGGATTGGGGTAGGCAAGCGCTTTTGAGGTGTCTATAGTGGCACCTAGATATTGTTTTATGTGGGATGGTTGTATATGGGACTTTTCGTGGTTTATCGTGAAGCCTAGCTGGTGAAGTAGCTGGATCGTGGTGTGTGTGTGTTGTACACACTGATTGTATGAACTGGCTTTTATCAGCAAGTCGTCTAGTTATGGGAAGACATGAATGTGCTGTCTTCGCAGATGTGCTGCCACCACTGCGAGGCACTTGGTGAATACTCGTGGTGCGGTTGTGACTCCGAATGGGAGTACTTTGAATTGGTAGTGTTGGCCGTCCACTACAAATCTGAGGTACTTCTTGTGAGCATTGTGCACTGGGATGTGGAAATAAGTGTCTTTGAGGTCTAAAGTTGTGAGGAAGTCGTTTTGGGAAAGTAGCGGAAG
The DNA here is from genome assembly GCF_964204655.1 of Triturus cristatus. Lineage (NCBI taxonomy): Eukaryota > Metazoa > Chordata > Amphibia > Caudata > Salamandridae > Triturus > Triturus cristatus. The sequence continues at coordinate 787,361,715 of NC_140583.1, read as the reverse complement.
TACCTGCTGAAGCGTCACCATATGAAAATGGTCTGAGTGTATGTATTTGTTTAGGGGCCGAAGGTCTAGGATGGGCCGTAGAGTCTCGTCCCTTTTTGGTATGAGAAAATATAGGGAGTAGACCCCCATATTTTGTTGGTTGGTAGGAACATATTCTATTGCCTTTTTGTGTAGGAGGGAGATTACCTCCTGTTTGAGTAGCAGTAGATGTTCTGGTGACATTGGGTGTTGTCCGGGTGGAATGTTTGGGGGGGGTAGATATTAGTTCTAGGCAGTAGCCTGACCGAATTATTTGTGTTACCCATTTGTCCGAGGTGATGGTAGTCCAGACCGGAAAGAAATGTTGGAGTCTGCCCCCGACCGGAGTGGGATGGTCTGGGGGAAGCAGAGGGAAGTCATTGGGTAGGTGCGGTGGCAGAGCGGGAGGTGTTTGTTTTGCCTCTGCCTTTGTAATTGTTGCCCCTGTAGCCGCCCCTTTTGTAACCTCTTGTGAAGGTGGAGTGAGTAGGGGATTTGTATGAAGTGGAAGCGGTGTCTGAGGAGTAGCCTCTGGAGGTGCTCCGAAAGGAAGAGCGGCGAAAGGAGCGTCTGGGAGGATGAGATTGTAAGGCTCCCTTAGACTTTGCCGTATCAGTGTCCTTTTTCATTTTCTCTAGGGCGTCATCCACTTTGGGGCCAAACAAATGTGCCTGATCAAAGGGATGTTTGAGGATGGAGGCTTGTACCTCCGGCTTAAAACCTGATATCCTTAACCAGGCATGGCGACGGAGGAGGAGGACACTAGTATTGATGGCCCTAGAGGCTATGTCTGCTGCATCTGGCACAACGTATGGAGGTGTTAGTAATTGTTTTGCCCTCCTGAATTAGCTCATTGGCCCTAGCTTTGTTTTTAGCAGAGAGATGGTGCATTATGGCTTCTAGCTCGTCATAATGGGCCCTGTCATACCTCGTTAGTAGTGCTTGTGTATTGGCGATACGCCATGTATTGGCCGCTTGAGATGCAGTACGCTTGCCTGATGCGTCCAAGAGTTTAGACTCCTTGTCCGGTGGTGGTGCGTCACCTGACGGCTGGGAGTTGGCCCTTTTCCATGCTGTGGATACTACTAGGGAATCTAGTGGCGCTGGCCCTCTGATGTAGGAGGGATCTGTTGGGGCGGCTTTATACTTCTTTTCAATGCGCAGGTTAATGACCCTGGCCCTAACTGGGTCCTTAAAGATCTCCGGCGCATGTTTTAGAACACCTTTTAGCATAGGCAATATGGAGGTGGTCCTATGTGTGGTGTCAAATATGTCTAGAAGGAGATCCTCCTCCACTGGGTCAGTATGTAAATCTACCCCGAGGTAGTGTGCCGCCCTTTGCAGTAAATGGTTAAACGCCAAGGAGTCTTCTGGTGGAGAAGGTCTGGAAGGGCAAAGATCGTCTTGTAGGACGTTAGGGATATCAGGGACATTATAATCGTCCCATGGGTCTGGGGATCCTGTGGGGGTGGGGTCCCCTGTGGGTATATTTTGGGGCACATCCCCTATGTCATCGTATAGATCCTCTTGATCATCATCATCATCATCCGGGGATGGGGTCGGGGAATGATGAGGTGGGGGTGGAGGAGGTGGCGGGGAAGGTGGCGGGGAAGGTGGAGGAGGTGGGGAAGGTATTCTGAAAGGGGAGGTAGCAGAGGCCTTCCTTTTTGGAGGTGGAGGCGGAGCAGGTTTCTCTAACTGTCTCTTTTTAATAGAGAGCATCAAATGTCCAGTTTTGGGATCCTTAGTTAATGTTTTTTGTAAAGGATTCGGTGTGAATAGTTCTGGAGAGGTTGGTTTGTCCGTCGGCGCCGAAGGCGTCTGGGCCGTTGGTTTCTTAGGTTTGTCGGTGCTGGTTCGTTGTTTGGAACCATGCTTGGAAAGCTCCGATTGTTTAGTAGGCGCCGAGATGGATTTCAGCTTCGAAGTGTCGGTGGCCTTGTGTGCTTTTGTCGGTACCGAAGATGGGGGTCGGTGCCGAGGAGCTGGGTCTTGACTCCGAGTGTTTCGGTGCGGGGCTCGGTGTCGAGATGGAGGCTGGTTTCTTTTTCGGTGCCGAAGAGTGTTTATCGGCTCCGACGGTGGGCTGGCTCGAGCCCGAGCCGCCTGAAGGCTTAATTAGCTTCTTTACCGGTCCGGAAGGTGCGGTGTGGGAAACAGTGTCTTTGGTCTTGCTTAGGCCCGAAGGCGTGACCGAAGTCTTTTTCGGTGCCGGGGAGGGTGTGGGGGGAGGTAGAGTAGTACTCACGACCCTCTGCGCCGGGGTGATGTCCTCCGCCATGGTTCTTCTGGCTCTTCGGTCCCGAATTGTTTTCTTGGACCGGAAGGATTTGCACGCCGGACAGTCTCAAGCCTCGTGTTCAGGGGCGAGGCAGAGGTTGCACACCTCGTGGAGATCGGTGTGGGGGAATTTGGACCCACATCGAGGGCACTTTTTAAATGGAGTCCTTTCCATTAGCCAGGACCGGAGCTTGGGTAGGCCCGAAGACCGCCGTCGACGACTGGAACCGAAGGTCTTGCCGATGAGAGGCGCGTCGAGTGGGGAGATGGCGATTGAAACAATACCACGAATTGGGGTGAGGATTGCGCGTTGATCGTCTAACTGGAAGCTGTTCGGAACTGGAGCGCGAAGATTACATCGGAGCCCGATGGTGGAAAAGAACAATCTGAGGATGGAGCCGAAGCCCATGCGCAATACGATCCAAAGGAAGAGTCACCGATCTCGTGACTTCCAAAGACTTTCCAAGAGGAAAAACAAACTGCAAACATCCGTGCCCAACACCAGATGGCGATCTATGCACAAGTGTGTAATCTGCAGCTCGTATGCCTCAAACAAATAATTATCCCTTGTGTCTGCCTGTGGGTTTTCTGCCCCTGGGGTCAGATCAGGGGCTACTTTCCCCATCTGCCTCCAGGTGGGGGGTGGGGGGGGAGGAGGAGAAAGACTGGTATCTTTTTTGGGGGGAGAGGGTATTCGCATACCCATTCTGGGCAGCCCCCACCCCCGAGTTTTGATAAAATGTATCCCTGGTGTCTAGTGGGTTTTCTGCCCCCCGCTGGGAGGGGGTGGGGGTAGATAAGGGGCTATTGCCCCCATCTTCGTCCTGGGTGGAGGGGCAGAAAGTCTGTGGCAAGTTTTTGGGGATGGGGCACTGGCATGCCCATTCTGGGCAGCGCCCACCCCTACGTATAATTTATAAAAAAATGAATAATCCCTGGTGCCTAGTGGCCTTTCTGCCCCCGGAGAGGCAGATCAGTGGCTACTGCTCCCATCTGCCTCCTGGGGGGGAGGGAGGGGGTGCAGAAAGTTTTTGGTCTTTGGGGGGGCAGGGTGGGGGCATTGGCCCCCACCCATAGCATATAAAATAAATCCCTGGCGTCTAGGGTGCTTTCTGCCCTCCAAGGGAGCAGAAAGACTGGCTGTGGCTAAATTAGATGGGGGGAGCAAAGGCCCTTCCCCAAGGTGCCGCTCCCTCCTTCCTGGTGGTTATTGGGGTGGATCCCTGATTGGGGATCACCCTCCTGGTGATCCCCAGGTTCCGTCATGGGCACACTTGCGCTCATGACGGAAGCATTCCGTCATGAGCACCGAAGGGGTTAATACCCAATACTTACTTACATTTTAAACACATATGCCTTTACAACGAAATTCATTGTAAAAACACTGGTGGTAAAGGCATATGTGTTGTAAACAGAAGCATGTTAAATGTTATGTGGTAACGGTACCTGTGTTGCAATTACCGTATTGTACTTGCGTGGTGATAGCCTGGTTGTAATGACTGTTTCCCAGGCAGGAGGTTTTGACATTTTATTCGCCCCCAAAAATATTTGAAGATCGAGTCTTCGGAGTATCCTTCTAGTATTTATGTTAGTGTTGCTGATCACAAGTACCATATTTTATATATGCTAGACATACATATTTTGCCGCGCATGTGTACAATAATGGTCTTTCGCTGTAACGTGGGATCCCAATCAGCATGTTCATCACTAATATTATTTAGAATCAGAAAATTATCTTGTCAGTTAAAGCCTCAACACAGACACGGCAGATCATTTCACGCCTCAAGTCTCCTGCCCTGCACAGTCACCGTATCTGCTGAAGCTCAGCAAGAGAAATCAAATCTCGCGTCGTAGGACATCACTCATCCAAATGCACTCATTTTACTGACCTGTATTTCATCTCTAATCGTTTCAGTAAATGAGACTTCCACTTCTTCAATCCAAAAGGAGAGGCTGGAGGACCCAACAAGACCAAGGAGACGGGACAAAGAACGCTGGGGGAGCTACACATAACAAACAGAAGAGATGGAGCAAAGGAGGCCGACCATCATACACATGGATTACACATCAAGGAAGCACAGGGGGAGGAGTGGGCATCTCACACAGGAAGGACATGGAGAGTTGATAACTCAGACATGCAGTAGAATGAAGCACATGGGAAATGTCACACATTTAAGTCTGCTGGGTAGGTGTTTGGTCGTCTATGTTTAACTATTTGGGAATATCAGTAGAATTTTCGATGGGATTGTTAAAATGTCACTAACCCACCACCACACTAATCAGAGTGGCCCCCTAATTGGCCTTCAGCAGATCAGCCTGGAAATTAAAGGGTACAGAATTTCAGTACAAGAAAGGATACACAACTGGAACATGGTGAGGCCTTCTATATCCATGATAGTACTTCTAAGCTTTACTGAACGCACAATCACACTGATTACATTTTGAATGATAACACAATTAGGGACTGCTGCAATCTGCATTGAGCCATCATTTGTGCTCATGTTTTCCTTCCAGCAACATTTATAAGTTGTAGCAGTAGACATTCCTGCTGTATTAATAAACGATATACACATCCGCTCGCCAGAGCTCGCTGGCCTGCTCATCAGAGTTATTAGTCGAGCCTTGGCAGAACATGTGCTGCTCTGCGAGGCATGCTGTATTCGAGTATGGACTTGAAGCCAAACCCACTCTCTGCCCATATTTTATATTGGCTTGTGTCATTGGCCTTTGTAAATGCTGCCTTCGATTTATTAATAGGCTTGTTAGTCCCTCCTTAGTACCGCATTGTCTTCATTTCTATCCTCCCAGGAGGACTGGCTCTTTTACTTCTGTTGTTACATGGTAGGTCTTATTTTGACTGTAAGCACTATTTTCTTTAACAAGTTTTTCCATGTAGGCATGACATGCTTTGCTGCAACATTCAGAGTGCCATGCATGCTCTCGAAGGAATGTAAAGCAGCTTGGTTTACCAGATTATAACCTCCTGAATGACCAAATGAAAGGAGAACCACACAAGGAATATATAAAATATATGTATTTATAACTAAACACTCTCTACTAACCTCTTTATGAGATTAGAGAACAAAGCACACAATATTAAATCACTAGAACGACAGTAAGTAGCACAATACACAGTGGGCTCCAGGGGGAGACCAAACCAAATACTGTGAAAGTGGTATAACAACCACGGCTTGACTAGATACAGTGCCTAGAGCATGTAGAATCGCTGGGACCCAAAGGAACCACCCAAGGTAGTGACACAGGGGGCCCACGGAGGATGGGTGCAGTGTGAGAACACAGACGCGAGTTCCGTACAGCTCTATGGGAAAGTCGCGGTTGGAATTTTAAAGATTAAGGACACTTCGGAGAGGACTTTAAGCAAACCCAGTTGAACATAGAAGGTTCTAAGGCCAGCACCCTTGAGAGCACCGAGATACCAGTGTTACCTATCCCAGAGGAGCCGGGTGCATAGGGGTCCGTTGATGTCGGAAACCTTCGTAGTTTTCAATGGCGTGATGCAGAAAAGTGCTGCTGCCGTGGAAATGAAGTGTCCGGTGCAATCCAAGTCTGGATTGGAGCGGAGAAGAACCTGAAAGCAGAGGGGACAGAGTCTGGGTCACTTCACAGTGACCAGGAGCACGATAGACGAATGCCTACCGATGTCGGGTGTTTCAGGTGAGAAGAGGTGAAGCTGGACTCTGCAGCCATGGGGACCAGAGACGTCGACCAAAGTCCGGGGTGAGCTGTCCCAAGAAGGATGTCGAGTGCTGGGGAGGTGAGGGGGGGGGGGAAGAGGGGGGTGTCAGTGTCTGGATTGAACACCAACAAGCCTTGGCAACTTCAACCTACGCAGTCAGAGGAAAGATGCTTCGGTGAGGACCAGCAAGGTGCTTGGGACTCTCCATGCTATAGAGTGTCAGGGCATGTCTGGAGCAAACAGGAAAGCCCACTGAAAGTTAAGGATACCTTCACAGAGACCCACAGGTCGACGGACCAGGGATCGCGAAGGGACCTCGAGCTGAATCACAAAATACCAGCCCACGGAACACTTGTGGAGTGTAGGCCGTAAATCTTCGGTGGAATTACTGCTCGGGGTCAGGACTACAAGTAGCTCAAAAACAACCTCCGGGGTCGCCAAAAAGCATATGCTGCTGCAAATGTACGCGGTGCACAGGGGTTCAGGTTGCATGGTCCCCACGAGGGATACAGGCCTCAATTACTGAGAGCACAGATCAACCTCAGAGACCATGGGAACCCACCTCCTGTGTTGCAGAAATCTTCGGAGTCCTCAGGAGCTCGGGAGATGCAAACCAGTCAGATGCGTTTCAGGTGCCTGCCTTTCAGGGGAGTAACTCCTTTACTTCAAGGGAGATTCTTCAGTCATCCAGCGTCGTGCAGATCGTCGAAGTACTTGGTTTCTGTAGCAGAGTTTAGTCCAGGTAAAATCTAAAGACCTGTAGTCAGAGGTTCCTACTTTATACCCAAGGAAGGGGTGGGACAAACTCTGGGGACCGACCTATGGGAGGGTCAGGACAGAGGGGCGGCTACACCCATGTCCTTTGTCCAGTTTCGCGCCACAGCAGGAGCAAATGGCTCCTGCAACCGGTTTGAGCTGGACTATGCACAGGGACACCAAATATGCCTCCAGTGCAGTCATCACCCAGCCTCAATACACTAAAGCCTGTCTGGGAGGTGGTCACACCTCCCTGTGACAGGAATCCTATTGTCAGGCCTTCCTCTGCTCGAGTTTCGTCCAGCAGCAGGAGGGCAGACCCGTGCCTGTGGCTTGCAGCATCCATTTTGTGATGCCCGGGTCGAGAAAGCTGGTACCGGATGTATACGTGTTGTCATATTTCTCCCTCTAGGAGGGTGGAATCAGGTATGATTCCAAGGTGTTTGACACCAAACACAACATGTTTCCATGCAGCTGTTTGAAAGTTAGCATTTACCGTGAGGTTATAATGCACTTAAGTATATATGGTTGGCTGCATCACAAACAACCCCGGAATATAGGTTCCGAAGGCTGCAGTGGGGCTCTGCTCATGAAGGTGCACCCTCTCACATAAAACCCAGCACCCTGCCTTCAGGATTGATAAGGCCTGCTATTGGGGTGACTGATAGGTTTATAAGTGCAGTTATATGGAGTAGATATAGTGAATCTATATCTAAGTAAGGGGTGCATGCACCACCTTACACAGGCTGCTGTAGCAGACCTGTGGTGTCATTTGAATGGTCTCCCAGGGGTGGCATAAAACATGCTGCAGCCCCCCGAGAGGCCTCTAGGGTACCTAAGCTCTGGGTACATAGTATACCATATACTAGGGACTTAAAAGGGTACCCCAGAATCCAATCTGGATTATACCTAAAGTACATGCAATCAATTTAGAGGAGAAAGTAGCTAGGCTGGGGTCCTGGATAGCAGGATCCCAGCCAGACTAATTTGAAAACAATGAAACAACAGCAAAAAGTGGGGGTTACTATAAGGAGATCCTACTCTCCTACAGTATTGTCATTTACAATGAGTAGAGAGGTGTGACTCACTGGTTAGAGGCGGCAGACCCGTAAGCAGAGAATTGGCCAGGGACCAGGGTTCAATTCCCGACGCGGCAGGGTTGTGGACCAGGGTCAAAACAGACTCGATAATTCTCACCTTGGTACCTACTCTAACCAGGAACACACTCGGCAACTCTGGGCATCAAGCTTGCCTCATCTCTACAACGGCCCCCCACAGACGCTGGGGATGCCTGGTTTCACCTTGGAGATACCCAGAAAGGGACCATCTCACAGGGATAGCCAGGACGGGTTCCCCAGCGGTCTATAGCGCCGGGACACCTCTTCGTGAGGTAGCTGTTCGCGCTTTACAAATATCAGTATTATTATTATTAATAGCTGAAACTCTTGCAAATGCAAGACCTATTGCGTTGCAAATGCTTGTTCTGGATGGCATTCATGAAGTGAAACAGCATAGAAACAAGGATGCTACCTCACAACATCTGCAAAATGAATAAAAATGGAATCTTGTCTGAGTTAAGCTTGTACTGTAAACACAAGGGTGATGTTAATGGAACAATCCACATCAGATTCTTCACTTGTATGTCAAGCATTTAAGCGTACTATAAAAGCTTTGTAGCCATTACGGCGCTTTAATAAAAAAAATTGTCTACCACTTAATAAGACTTTCCCTTGTTGATTCTTTCTGCGAAACAAGGCTCGCGATATCATAACACATTAGACTCTACTTCTCCAGTAATGTACTGAAATATCACTGGTATCCTGAAGGAGGTCACTCAAGGACAATTGACTAGTCAAAACAATTGCCACCGGCACTGAAGAGCTTCAGAACAACTAATTTTGACATTATAAACAATTTGTTGACTTCATGATCATCGTATCAATGAGCCTCAGGCAGCCTGGCCTGTAATATGAATTACCACAGCATACATGCGCACTAACACGAAATAGTCTCGCTGTTCCAACACCGATACAGCAATATGTGATCAAATTCATGCTTTTAAAGAGTCTTGGTTTTAGAGAATTGTTGAACTGAGTACAAACAAAATAACTGTATTAGTATTAAAATGATATTCATGCACTTTGGCGAGATTTTTTTTTATTTCTCCTTAATTTAATTTTTAAAGGTGAGCAGAAACATTATGGACTCCTGCAACTAAAACAGTCTTCAGCAAAGATGTTTATCTCGCCCTTTGGCTTGGCCAATGCAGATGTATCAGCGTTGCCAATAGTTCTTGACAATCATGTGCGCTTGTATTACACACACGTCAACCAAATGAGACTGAAAATTAAGCCAATCAATTGCAAGCTCTGGTTTGCGCTACAGGCCTGTGCAATTATTGGTATTGTGCACAATAGGTATTGACAACAACTGACCGGTAAAAGCCGTTTAAACGCAAGAGGAAAAAATAATATAAAATGCCTTTGTTAACAAGAAATAAGAATTGGCAAATAAAAGTGGTAAAAAGGGTTGGGTTAATGCTTACAAAATAAACAATCCACATATCCAGTGCACACTTTACACTATGGGCCAGAAGTACGACCATTCAGTTTAGCGAGTCGCGAATTGTGCCTCGCAATTTGCAACTCGCTAAACTGAATGTACAACTGTGTCTCAGACACTGTTTGCGATTGCCAATGTGGTTGCATATTGCATGCTTCATCTATATTCATGAGGCAAGCGCAATTTTCAAACCCATTGGGAATGGCAGCACTCCCAGGGACGGTGGCCAGCTGGGGTCAGGAGACCACCATGACTGACTGCGTTTTCAATAAAGTAGTTTTTTTTTTTTTTAAATGCAGCCCGTTTTCCCTAAAGGAAAACGGGCTGCATTTAAAAAAGAAAAATGAAACATTTCAGTTTCATTTTTTAAGGGCAGGCAGTGGTCCCTGTGACCACTGCCTGATCTTAAAAAATATTTTCGCACCCATTCACAAAGGGGGAAGGGGTCCCCTTCCCATTTGCCAGTGATTTACCACCTACTTGAAGTAGGTGGTAAACTGCGAGTGTTTTGTGACAGCAAATGTGGTCGCAAAACAATAGTAAATGGCATGGAGTCTCGCTATTAGGAAGGGACGCACCTTCCTAATAGCGAGAGTCGCAATCGCTATTTTGTGAGTCAGTGACTCGCAAAATAGCGTTTGTACATGACATGACCCTTTTTTGCGGTCGCAAACGGGCCGATCACCCGTTTGTGAGCGCAAAAAAGGATTGTACATCTGGCCCTAACTGTCTAACCCAGTGTTTCCCAAACTGGGGGCCGCAAGACGATTTTTGGTGAGTAGAGTCCAAGCAATAAATACAGATGTCTTTAAATTCTGAATTTATCATGCCATGGGCTGCTCTTCAATGACAGTGGTCAAATATCAGCCTAGGTCTTCGGACACATTTGCTGCTTATGTTTTTTACATGGGAATTGGTGGTTATAAACTCTTCTCGCTTTGCACTCAGAGAAAGTAAAGTGAATTATGTGACAATCTTGCTGGGGTACAGAGCGTGAGAGTAAAGCAGGTAGGATATTTTATGTAACATCAAAGTGCAAATACCGGTAAATGAACCCTACACATTCAGCAGTTCAGAAAGCAAAAACGAAGCTCAGTTCATTTGACAAAACCTCCCCGTGTGACTATCTTTCTGGCATGAAAGGAAAGTCTGTAGAATGTCTGTGTTTTTGTAACCCACAGTAACATTTAAATACCTGTAAATAAACAAATATTTCACAATATGCCATTTAGGGAAACACAAAGAAATATTTTTGTAATCCTGAAGCACGATGGAAACAAAGATTTTAATAAGATCAAAACAAATAAAGACACTTTCAGGGTGATGTACAAATAAGCCACTGAGACCCAATTTCCACACATTTTCATTTGTATGCAATATGGTTTTATCAGTAAAACTGTGCCGCTGCAAATGTAATGCCAAGTCAATGGAAAGCGTGCTGTGTGTAAATAATGCGCTTCCAAACGAGGCTGTAGTTTCGTTAGGTAGGTCGCGAAAGTGGATCGTGGTTCTGAAGGTTTGGGACGTACTGGGCTAGCCCATTCTGCAATGTATGTGTGTGCCATTCTCACATGGTAAACATAATGAAACACATTTTTTTCTTTAGAGTTTTGAAACGCGGGTGGTAATTCTGAATATTCTTAAGACAAAAATGTGTTAACCAACTTCTATTTTCAAAAGCCGTTGGAATAAAATGCTATCACAGCGGTAGCTAGCAGGCCTTCAGACACGCTTTCCGTTTGTTGGTAACAGCACAGATTAATTTTACTACACAGCGGTGACAACGCCTGGACTAAAGGGCTGTAAATGTTAAGAGGTTTGGCAAGCATTCCCCAAGGACATCCACAATTTATGTTGACACAGAGATCTGGGAGGAACTTTCCATTACCTTTCGAAATTGCCCATATTTTATGCCTCTCTAAATAACTAACCTGGTATGCAGCGTTTGCGGGCCGACTTGACAGGAAAAGGATTTGGTGTGTAATTAATCCGAAGGTCATAGTCGAACTCTATGATGAAAAACGGGTTTGCAGAGCGGTCTCATGAGTGGCAGTGATTAGACACGTGCTCTAAAATCAGAATGAACGGTAAACAATTCTTGTGTTAAAAAAAGCGTGCTCATTTTAACAGTAAGTTCATATTTGGTGTGGGGGAGGGGGGGCAAAGTGGGACTGTGAACTGCGTTTCTTGGGTTTTGCTGAAACTCTAATAGAGATGCGGACGTGTCTGGTAGCAAAGCAATCGGTCTTAAGAGGCGTACCTGTGATCCAGGGAGTCACCGAGGGGCTATTTAATTAGTTTGTGTAGTTCCCGGCCACCCTCTGGCCACAGAGGGGTTGGCTTGGCGCTCGACGGGGCAGGTAATATTCGCGGACAGCGCACGAAGGCAGCCAACATCTCCCCGTGTTAACGACCTCCAGGGACTCTTTAAAGTACATTTCTAACTAGCGGTGAGGGGGCGCTTCCCCGCTTGCTACCACCCACATGGATTTCAAGTCAAAGCTTCTCCAGAAGCCTTTGCCCATCGTTCCCTGGGGCATAGCTAGATTTAAAATCTGGCTTCAAAGGGTCTCGTTAGTGCGAATTCGTCGTTTGAAAGACAGCGGGAGCGACAGAGACGTGTAAAAAAACCTCCGAAGAAAGCGTATGCATGCTAAACTGGTAAAACACACATGGATAAAAGGCGCGTTGAAGCCTTGAAACCAGAGCACAGCTCACGCAGCCTACACAGAAGCCTCTCGGTGGAAACAAAGAACACTCCCTGGTATCTGTAGGCCTGGAAGCCTTCCAAAGAGCGAGTAAAGGCCTGGGACTGGGTGCTGCAATGAGACGCCAGTGCACTTCTCTGCCAACCAAAGCAGCTACAGCTTGCCAGTGTGTCCCTGTCCCTGATGCTGAGAAACTGAATGCCTGGAAAGGCAAACACATATATAATTGGGGTGTAGGAGCAGAGCTCTGAACCCCTTAGAACCAACCGGCAGCATCCATCCTTAACCTGAAATCTTCCCCATGGATTAAAGACATTGAGGCAAACATTAGGGCGAGTCTTCTTTACTAATACATCTCTAGCAGCAAAGTAAACAAGCATTGGCATAGCCAATAGGTCTCGCCTTTGGGACCTTATAAGTGTTTAGCCATGCAACAGTTGCATAGCTAAATACTTATAAGGTCCCAAAAGCGAGACCTATTGGCTATGCAAAGCGGCCGTGCGGCCGCAAAAGTGATCGCGATCAAACATCAAAGCGGTCGTGCGGCCGTTAAAGTAATCGCAGTAAAGCGCGGCGCCCGCGCACATGCACTGTAGCTCTAGGCTGGCCTGGTAGCACTTTTTGGAGCCCTCTCAATAAGTTTCGCCAGACCAGCACATGCGCTGGGTCAGGCGAGACCTAAAAATGGAACACAACATGGATGAAAGACATTGAGGCAAACATTAGGGCGAGTCTTCTTTACTAATACATCTCTAGCAGCAAAGTTAAAAATATAAACACAACATGGATGAAAGAAAAACTTTACACAATACAAATGGACCGAAGTCAGTATTCTAGTGCCCTGGTGACCTCAGACCCAAGCCACCAATCCGTTACCATCTGTCATTATAGCCATCTCTGCAGAGCAGCCAACCTCCTCTTTGTTTCTCCGGCAGAGCAAAGTATTACGTAATTTTTCTTAAACTATGAAAAAGGCTTTTACCTAGTATTTGAATTATAACTGAAGCTATCCATACTGCATGACGTTTTACTCTTTAGTTGCAGTACCTCAAGGTTGAGACTCTTTTACTTTCAGATTTATTATTAAATACAGTCTCTATAGCACTATGTTTAGTTTGAGCGCACATCTATTGACAATTTGGCAGGCAGCAGCTTAGCACTACATTCCCCTGCCAGGCTGTGCACCACTCTTCCTGCTTTATCCATTAGTGGAGTGCTTGCACCTGGGTAGGAAGTCCTAACCCCCTCAGGGAGGTCACTTCCGGGGCAGCATCCTCTTCCTATACTTCAGGGGTCACCCTTTTTGGGCAAGCAAGCAGTGTAAACCCCACCCTACCCCTTACCCTCATTGACTGGGTTGTGATTAATGATGTAGTGTACGTGTTGTGATTTTTTATTTTCTCTTGTTCTGCGTTGCAGGCGTAGGTACAGGGTTATCCAAAGGACTTTGGTGAGAAAAGTCATATCATCACGGGCTACCCTTGGATCGCCTGTAAGTGAACCTATCACTATACCAAATAAACTTGCAACATAACTTTCTCCAAACAAACTGGTTTGGCCCAGCCATTCACTTGTTGACTTCTCCTTTACATGCATTTGTTGAGTGTAATCAAGTGTGTGTGTGCCTGGCAATGGGACACCCCCCATAGGCCCTAGCTTCTCGAGAATGCTCCCTGAGCAACAAGTTTTTTCAGGCAAGAGGCTGAAATTGGGACAATACATGCTGACACTTAATTGAGACTAGTGACATTCTTCATTCTTTAGATTCTACATTATTTTCTGGCTTTCTAAAGGGCACCCAAGGGACTTATTTGGTGTATTAAGTGCTTGATTATTTATCTTCCCTGGATTACTCATCTTTGAGTGCAGTATGGAGGGAACATATAATGGTGCCCTAAATAAGCTTTTTGTTCCTGCCTCCCCCTTTGAGTTCTGAGTTTCAAGACTATGATGCCACTGTGGCAGAGGACAACCCAGAAAGGCACACTAAGCAGGAGTCTGCTGGTGTGGGGAAAGTAACTGAAGAGAGGTCATCCAATCAGCAGTCATATCTTTAATACAATCCATTCAGAATGCAACATCATTCAACAAGCTGAGTAACAATCTCCCCTCCTTGTCCAAGAGAAGAAAGAGCCTTTGAAAATAAACAGTCATCTTCAAGGAAAAGATGTGTTGGGAAATCTTGAGCTCAGATTCAGCTGTCTCATTTACTACATTTGAACCAAGAAGCTCATAAAATTTCATATAAGAAATCAAAGAAAACTTCCTTCTTGGGAGTTTTTTTCTCCGGCGTCAAGCAGAGAAGAGTGGTGCTCATATTGACCCCACTGACTCCGATTTGCTCTGACTCGCCTATAGTCCATCCTGAATATACACAGGATGATGCCCTTGGGGATACCCAACCAACACAAGATCAGGCCGGCCCTAATCCTGCTTTTACCAGAGTACTTTTAGAGTCTTGGGATGGGGTGGACATTTTGATCCTGAGGTTATAATGCATCCAAGGTCAGGTGATAGGCTCCTTCAGCATCAGTTATATCACTCTTAGCCCACTGGAGGAGAAAACTAGGGCAGAGCAGAAAAACTGTGAGCTAAATACCCCAGGCCTGTACTGCCACACAAGCTATCATGTAGACCAAAGGAGGAGCCATTTAGGATTGCCTTCTTATGAAAAAGGGTAAAGAACTTATGAGAAGTATTGACAAAGCACTTTCTCAATGCCAAGATAAGCTTTTAGATGTACTGGGTCCCCTTTCTCAGAGCAGAAACGAGTGTCCCTCCATGACAACACAACATACTTGGTATGCTCCTACAGATAACACAACAGATGTGATGACAACAGTAAATCCCCCACATTCGTGCACTCATCCTTCCCACCCTCCTCCCCCATATCACAGTTATCATTGTTATTAACATCCTCTTCAACCCACAAAAAGTGACCTTCGTTGGCGGTTTTCTCTTCTTTTTTTTCATCTATGGACAGTCATATTCGCCCCCTATCCCGCTGCGCTCATTAGGCATGGGTGCCTTAGATCGCCTTATTAGTAGTATTTTCAGAACCTCCAACACACAGGTCAATGTCTAGTGAACCTACCCAGCTGTTAAACTTTATTTCTCAACTACTAACTATGATGTCTTATCATCTTTGTAAGTCCTTATATGATTTACCTGTAATACGCGAATGATATTCAAAGTGGATGTACCGTGGACAGAGAGTACAAAGTTAGAAAGGAGTGACAACATATTATTCTTTCTTGTTCTATTTACTATACTTCTTATATAACTAGGATGTTCACACGTAATTTCTGCACTAATTTATCTTCTGGTATGCTAATTGTTTAAATAGGATTACATTGTCGGACAATGCTATAGCATAAGTATACACAGTTGGGCTTTTTGATTGACAAACCACAACATTCCCTTTTTCTAGACTGTATGCAATTAATACTGATATAGTATGTTTTATTAGAAGATTGGAATGTTGAGCACACCATTGGCTGGTAGAAGACCGGAAAAACAACATTCCAATGTTGTTTTTGTGCACAGCTTCTGCTGTGAACAAAGTCCTCTCAGAGCCCTAGGGGGATTTACACCCCCTGGGGCTCTGTGAGGCCTTTGTTTTTATGAATTAGAGCATTCTGCACTGTAGGGGCATAATGTTCTAATAGCCTTAGAGCCCTCCTAGCGGGCTCTACCGGCCATTAAAGGCCGGCCCCCTGTTAATGGCTGGAGCAGGCCTTTAATGGCCGGTAGAGCCTGCTAGGTCGGACTCTAAGGATATATTATTGTAAACTTTGAGAATATGTTGGTTTTAAAGCAGGGTAAGCAATCTAACCCATACATTTAATGTCCTGCTGATTATAATCAATACAAATCTATTACAAATATGTACTGGGCCCCCTAACACAAATTATAGATTTAACTGAGGATGCTGCCCTTACTGAATCTCCTGTGAAGTGAACCTTCCAAATATAGGCAAATGGAGTCAGAGTGATCTGCGGGTTCAGCAATGCCAATGCGACTGTTTCTGCTGAAAGTAGAAACATAATACTAATGAGGACTGATCTCAAGTTAGCTGATCTGGCAGAGAAAGAATTAAGCCCTGATGTCTAAGGACACCGTTTTGGTGACCATTTCGTTAAAGGTATTTCAGCATAAGTATATATATACCTTCACATCGCTTGCTAAGGCACAACAGAACTTAATTTTAAAAGGGTTTTCCCCCTTGTGTTTTTACAAGAGCTGGTCGAGGAAAAGATGGCACTACAGGCATGCCAACTCAGAGCTCCTTAAAACCAACATTGTATTCTCCGACAGGCAGCCATGTGGCGGGATACAGTGACAGGCCAGGTTACGCACAGTGTTTCCCACAATCAGTACAAAGGCAGGCACCAAAGAGGAAGAGGCCCGGCACTTACCAATTCAGTTTGGTATTATCAACGGAAAGATTTCCCCACCCCAAAAGAGTCGGGTGACAGTCTCGCCCCCTTTCTCCACAATCGAAGGCTAATCAGTTCGGATCAATGAGTTAAAAAAGAAATTCTGGGGTACAATAGAGCCCTATCCTAGAGCGTGAATGGGATGTAATTGATTGGGTTGTGCCCCAGGCTTCCGCAAAGAGGAGTGTTTTTAACTTCTTCCTAAATGGGAGTGCCTGCACATGTTGGCGACAGTACCTAAGCTCTTAAAGTTTTAAAGAAGTGCCAAACAGGGTCCTGTGAGTGAGACCGGACTTTGGCTGTTCAGGGTGCTAACGGAGCTCACCAAACTGTTGTTCTCACTTTCACAGGCCAAAGTGGGGCGGACAAAGTAGATGTAGTGCCTGAAGCACCAGGTGGTTAAGAAGTGCCCCTTCTGATGATGAACTGTTGCTGTGATCTCCTGAGTCACCAGCATGGACAGTCACACTTGCACTATGAGAGAAGCAGGAGACTAGATAGGATATCTGAAAATGGCAGAAGGCTACCATGGGGGAAAGGTGACATGGGACAGGCCTAACGGCCCTTCGACCAACGGTGAATTGAGGAGGCTCTTGCTGCGGCTGGCAGAGAAGGATTATAGAATGCCAGTTGGAGCCAGCACCCAAGTGATGCTGACAAGGCGGCCATATTACTGAAAGTCATTAGTAGACTTATGGCAATGGTTATGAAAGTAAGCACAGTGTCAGTGCGAAAGGACAGTCGGAAAAGCCTCCTTTAAGGAAAGATGTGATAGAAAGGCGAGTGTGTTGGACCTTTAAGACTATTCGTATACTCGCTCAGAAAATATGTTCAAAATGAAGTTGGTTTTGAAAGTGATCCGTGCACAAACGTCAGCAAGTGAGTGTGGACGAGGCAAACGTGCAAGACCTAGACAATTGTGGAGTCCCTGCTTTCTGACCTTTTTGGGAGTGCTAAATACTCAGATATTTATTGATAAACAGCGAATCAGTCACTTGAGCCAAGGTCTCCCCCAGTGACCCATATTAGTCAAATAGTGGCACAATTTTCGAACTACCAAGGTCATACTATGGCGCTTCACCTGGGAAGTGAAGGGAAACTCTTGTAAGAGGCATGCCCACCTCCACATATCCTGAACGAAGTGTTAAATGTGTGATGATTTATCTGGCAAAACTGAAAATGTGGTCTTGAAACAAGCCACAGATCTTTACTGATAGCAAAGCAGTGGCAAAATCTGTGACAACTCTGTCAAAGCAATAGCAAATGTACATCATTGAGGGAGGACCACACGGAGCGGAGAGCAGTCGCCCACCAGAGAGATAGACTGAGACTGTCGGCTGAGACTGTCGGCATAGACTTGTGGCTTGCATTTGGATGGCACCCCGGACCTGAGTGGGACTGAAAGTAGAGTACTGTGTTGGAGTTTTAACTGAAAGCCAATATGTTTCTTGATAGTTTTTGTGATG
The DNA here is from genome assembly GCF_964204655.1 of Triturus cristatus. Lineage (NCBI taxonomy): Eukaryota > Metazoa > Chordata > Amphibia > Caudata > Salamandridae > Triturus > Triturus cristatus. The sequence continues at coordinate 787,343,789 of NC_140583.1, read as the reverse complement.
TAACATGTTTAAAAAGCTATGTGTTCTCCTGTCAAAACGTTTAGCCTTGGAAGTGCGGATAAGAACGGTAATGTTACACTAGAAGGGGTAGTATCTGTCATGTGCGCATTCATAGTATGCAAACTATTGTGGAGAAAAGGCTGAGATATAGTTGGGGGGGGGACATACAAGGATGTTGCAGTTGGAAGTTGCAGTTCTTGGTGTTTGACAGAGATGTAGAGTAATATTGGTAGACAACCGCATTGGCATGACAGTAGATATGAGATTTATATGGTGGCTTGGTTTCGAGAGAGACACGGAAGTGAGATTGGTTACACTCATGTCACACTGGTGAACAGGTATGATATCAATATGGATGACACTGGCTTTTTTTAATTTATTTTTTAGAATATGCATGACCAGACTGCGCACATGCAGAATCTTGAGGGGTCAGAGAGTTAACTTTAATGCCATACTCGATCCTTTGCTTGAAAAGTCCAACCCCATACAAGAGCCCAGCTTCATCCAGAACACTGGTCAGGCGGTTAATATGAACTAACACATGATTGGCTACATATAAACCCACTTATCTCAGGGTATACCAACTACTAAAGTGTGCATGATACCTCCTTCCGTATCGATTACTGGCTCCTTGCTAGAGTTGCGTGTTTATAGGTTGGGTCAGTAAACATTTTGCTCCATACAGACTATCTGATCACCTAAGGTTATACTAGGGATTACTATAACCTGAATGAAATATACAGAAGGGCATGATGCCTCCATTCGTAGGCACTGCTGCACATAGCTTTTAAAATGCAGGTAAAAAAGGCAATCCCGAGTACTTAAAGATTAATACCAACCCATGCCCAGTGTGAGATGCTTTTAAGGTATACGGCAAGTGGGTCTGCATGCCCAAATAGTACGGGGTACTTTGGGCCCTGTATACCACTTTACAACGTATCAAGAGAGATCCAAGATTTGGAAGCGGATTATGCCTTCACAGGGGACAAAGAGGGATTAAAGAAAGTACATAAGCTACAGGTGGGATTTTGCGAGGGGGCGGAGAGGGACCAAATTACTTGGAAGTATGCAGTGGCTGGTCAAAATGGCGAGGGAGGAATGACAAGGCAGGATGCTGGCATGGCTGATTCACCCAATTGGGCATTCCTTAACGTCCTGGAGATAGACAGTGACCCAGATACATTTGAACATACAAAGCACAAGATACTGTTAGCCTTCTCCCAATACTATAAGGTTGTGTGGTCACATTAGGTCCAGGCAGTAACACCACCATTTTACATGCAAACGTTTAAAATTGACCTATTTTTTTCAACTTTGACATTTAACACACTTTTGCTTCCGTGCATGTATGGATAATGTTCCATGAAATAACTTTGCTTACATTTACACATCTTTGTAGGCATATTATCAGAGCCTTGAACATTGTGTAGAAAAGCTAAATTTCAGTGCAAAAAATGATGTTTATTATTGTTCGCTCGGCGACAGCTTGTCAGGATATGATCAATGATGACAGCCCAACTGGGACTTTGGCGTGGCAACACGGGTGAAGTTTATTATATAAACAACATCACTCCTTAGTTTAGTTAGAGGAGCACATTGTTGATATCGCTGAGGTCGCCCCATGCCGAATTTGCGGCCTAGGTGAATCCGGTTTACCTCCTGGGAAGGATGGTGCCCAGCTCTACACCAAGACAAAACATACCCACATGTAACTGGGGAGTTAGATCACCCTACAGGAATTCTGGCAGTCACCCACCGTAGACATACGGTGGTAGCCCTAGGATAGGTAGCACTATGCAGGAGTACAAAATATAACAACTCATATGTAAACGTTAGCACAATGGTTGGATTGTTGATTTTCTTTACCATTCTCGTAATGCCGATTATACTGTTCTGTTAAATTCTATTAGTAATTGCAGTGCACACATTTTACACAAGAATCATATTGCTTCAATAAATATAGAAACACCATGATGTATATTTCTTGTGCATCTCTTTGGGTATGCATAAGATACCAAACAAAAGGGTTCTATATCTGTTTCCACAATTTCCTTGGGGAGCCAGGTTTGTCATGCTCTAAGGTTGCACATACAACCGGTTATCTTGCTGGGTTAGGCGTACAGATGGTGCACTGTGAGCTAGCCAGGATTTATGCCAACATATCCTGATGTTGTGCGTGGACTCAGTCTCACACAGTTTTGATGTTTATGTTGCCCAACAAACTTACAGTTTAAAGAGGACTCACCTAGCAAAGGAAGACTTCGTGGGCATCGATAGCACCACTGTGATTAGAGAGAAATACAGGAAGGCAACTGCCGAAAATCTACAACTCAGATCGATGGATAGCCCTTCCTCTCTCCACGGTAGGACGTATTGCATTGATTCATTTTATATTGCCCAAGTTACTTTATCAGTTTATAAATATCCCCATTCTCCCGATCCAATTCTTCTTCAGAAGGATACAGTCAGTGATGATTAGGCTGATCTGAACAAACATTCACCACTATCCTTGAAAATGCTTGCAGGTAGCTGACTTCAGGCACTGGAACTGTATTTTATCCAACACAGGTGTATCTTGCTAAATACTGGTATCAGCCGTTTCTGAATTAGTCTCACATGGTAGTAGAAAAACATTTTGCTGTACCTTGATCCTTAAACACGGTTATTGCATGCCCAATAGCCTGGCCAACTGGACAGATACATACAGTGGAATTCATGATGCGGACATGGCATCAGCTTGCTCGATAAGCTGGCTGCTCAGATAAATAGCCACCAGAACCTCTGGTTTTAGATAACCCATGGGCACCACCACATGGAAAGTAAACCATGGCTGATTATTTCACAGCGTATGCGCCATGGTCCTTATGCTGTTCAGTCTGCCTCTGGAATGCCTGTATCACAAGCAGCCAGATGTAAATGGAAGTGAACACTCAGATTTTAAACGACTGATGAACAGTGGGGATTCAGCTGCTCCCAGTCAGGACAGGTCTGAATAGCCATCATTAGCTTAGATTTCTACATCAAATCTACTATATGCTAGCAAGCTAGCATGGGTATCGGCGTAGGGTGGAGCCATGCTTTTTGCGCTGCTAATGCATTACAGCTGACCTCTGACATCTTGCCTGGGAAATATTTACAGATACTGGTAGGATAATCTACCACATTCAACAAGATGACAGGAAACAAATTACAGCCCTATCCACTTGTGGCATTATTTCGGTATGTCAAATATATACCAAGCTGGCTTCAGAGGTTCACCGTTATGGCACCAATAACGGTAAAAGTGAGGTTGGTCGGCAGCTCTGCCCTCACTTGAGAAATGGTTATCAGATATGATCTACTGCAGAGTTTCTCAACCCTTGAACATCTGTGGACCCCCACTGAAATATTATTGGAAGCGGAGGACCCCGCCTCTGAGTAATTTTTGGAAGCCCGGGAACCCCAGCCTAAGCAATTTAGGAAATGAACTTCAAAACACAACACAAAATTACAAAAACAAATATACTCCAAACAAATACCAAAATATTGAAATATTTTGTTTAATTCACAATCAAATTTAGGAGAAATTTTCAAATTGTCAATTTTGCTTCTTTATGTATACTTTATTAATTTTAATGTTTAATTCTATAAACTGTCGGGGATCTCCTAAGTAGGTCTTGTAGACCCCCAAAGGTCCTCGGGCCAAAGGTTAAGAACCACTGATCTACTGTAATGATGCGAGCGAGACATAAGCTACGCTGATGCCCACCACCTTCCACTGAAAGGATATCTGGGAACCTCCTAAAGGCTACTTATAAGATAAGGTGTTAGAGACCTAAAATTTTATACAAGATTAATGTAGGGACCCGTTATTTACTTGGTTGTCTGCATTTGGGACAGAGTTATGTGGAATATGTAGCGTCATCTGGTGCTTCAACATGGGATGTGAAAGCGACAAAGAGGGAAGCACTACCTCTTGGGACATTAAAATGGATAAGAAGACTGCTCCCATGAGGAGTGACTGCTTCCATGTGTGGGTTCTGCCTGGGGACAGCTCTAGTGGGTGAGCATATCGAAGCCTGCTCATAATATTTATAATATACATTGAAAGGAATGTTTGTAACATGTCTTGAAATGCTTAAGATGCTGTTATTTATCAGATTGAATTGCACCACTCTCCTACCACCAACTTATTTCTGCACTCCATTTGAAATATAAAAGTTGGTACAATAATATCCTGCTTAAGCCTGTCACTATTTTGTCTTCTTCCCTCAACATCATCATATTGAACCTTCTTGTATGTATAGCTAGGCATTTGAGTATTTAATTTCTCCCCTTCAGCTCTCCAAACAGCAGCCTTTGCCGCTTTATCCGGAACTTCTCCCCAAATCCACCATTGCCACTTCATTCCGAACCTCTTCCAAATCCAACACCACAATTTTCTCTGTTCAAAACAGTTCCCAATATCCACTCAAATTAGTTCCTACATCCCCAACAACTTCAAACAACCAGCTTCATCCCTTTATTTAAAAAGTTTTCTATAGCGAGAACATGACCCGTGAGGTCATTAGAGCGCTTTACAGGTGATCTGAAGTAACAATTAAGAAACAAGGGAACAGCCACATAGATTAGAAAAGTACAGACTGTAAAATAACAAAATCTCGATCCTTAGTGGATTGGTGTGGCTCACTGGTTAGAGGCGGCAGACCCGGGAGCAGAAGTCGGCCCGGGACCAGGGTTCGATTCCCAATGCGGCAGGGTCTTGGGCCAAGGTCAGCGGACTCGAAAATTCTCGCCTCGGTGCCTACTCTAACCATGGATCCCACTCAGCAACTCTGGAATCTCCACTTACGGCCCCATCAGCGCCGGATGGGGCCGTATGCTTGTCTTCGCCTTGGAGATGCCCAGTAGGGACCATCTCACAGGGTGGGTTCCCCAGCGGTTTACAGCGCCGGGACGCCCCGTTGCTGGGGCAGCTGTGCGCTTTACAAGTCTACAACATTTACATTTAACACTAATCAACTTGGCCACTTTGCCTTACTCATTATCTATCGAAGTATTCTTTTACTATTCCGTGGATCCCTCATCATGTTCCAACAAGCATCTCTGCCATTTTATCTTTTCCAATTTCTGCCAATATCCACCTTAACCACCCTTCCACGTTCTACCCTTCCTCAGTAAACATATCCACTATCCAAACCATATTCAAATTATCTTGTTTGCTGCTTTCCCAAGTGTCTCAAAATATCCACTTTCATTTTATTTTATTTATTTATAAAGTTTTATAAAGCGCGAACATGACCCATGAGGGTATCAGAGCGCATTACAGGTGATCTGAAGTAATTAACAAGTAAGAAACAAGAGAACAGCCACATACATTAGAGAGGTACAAACTATGTAAAATGGTAATTTGAGGAAAGTAGCCTCCATCGGACAAGGCTATAGAAAAATATACATGATCCAAAAGACTAATAATAATCATAAGATCAAGAGTCAAAAAGTGTGAACCTAGAGCAGAAAGTTGCTCACAAGTAGTGAGTTCACTTTTTTGAAGAAAGCAGTAGAAGGTATTGGTCTGATTTCCAGAGGTAGGGCGTTCCAAATTCAGGGCAATACCCACGAATGCTCGGTTGCTAGTTTTCTTTTTGTGGAATATCTGTGGTTTTTAGCAGTAATGTGCTTTGAGAGGATCTGCCTCCACTAAATAATTCAATTTTTTGTGTCAAGTATCTTGGTGTATTGTGGTAAATGGCTTTGTGAGTCATGCAAGCAATTTTTAGTTGTATTCTTTCCCCTTATGGTAGCCAGTTCAAGGATTTTAGATCCGGGGAGATAGGTTTGTTTATTATTGGTGCAATGTGATTTTGAAATTAATCATACTGTTTAACGCAGTATTCTGAATTAGCATTTTCTAGCATTTCCTATGGTGACATTGGTTATATAAACCCCTGGATTTGGGGGTCAGCCATGAGACTGTAGACACTTTGGTTTCTACTATAGATGCAGTCATATTTTTCTATTATTTGCTGCACTTTGGGACTTCGTCCATGTTAATGATTTTGCTTATTACTTTATTATTCCTGTTACCGAGAGACTTCATGACAAATTCGTTTTATGATTTAACGAGACTGCTGTTGCGTTTTTCTATTTTCTGTATCACACTTTAAATTGTAATACACCTTCGTGGTTTTTCCTACATTTTTGATCTTCAACTCCTTTTTTGAGTCAGTCCTTTTTTATTGAATGTGTTTTGAAATGCTGCTATGAATGATGTCTCCAGTGACACATTACCTCACAGCTCTTGAGATCAACAAAGTCCCAGACCCCGCAATTTGGGGACTGTTGTCATGCAGATTATACAAGCGTTATGGATTCCTCATCCCTCACTCAGTTTCATGGTGAATAAATGACTTTTGCTTCATTTTAGCTTGTGATATACGGATTTTTTTCTAACCAGGCAGAAGAACGAGTCCATGCAATCTACATCCTCCCGCTCACAGAGATCACCCTATTCATTATAAAAAATGTAACAGTTCACAATACAATCGCCAAACAGCATGAATAACTGAGGTGCAGTGAAAGAATAATACTTATAACAAATGACTAATACATATAAAGTGTGCGGTTACACCAAAAAGAGGGTGTCCTGGCCTCTAGTGTAACTCATCAAGTGGGCACATTACTGCTCTTGGAACAACCAGGTATTCAAAGACTTTCTAAAAGAGGAGTAGTCAGATATCAGTCACATTAGAATCTTCCCTAGACAACCCATGAGGGGCCTGCAGTCTTATTCTTCCTTAATTACTCTTTGTTGTACCTTGCTGGTATCTTTTGTTCGTACTACAACTTTCAAGGTACCCATTGGTAGAGCTAGAAGGTCACAATAATGCAGTAGAGGCAGATAGACAACTCTAAGTATCAGAATAGTGCCAAAGTGCATAGCAGAAGAAAATAGCTTGGCCTCCAGAATCAAGTGTAACCAGGGGCCTTTCTAGTGACATTTGTATGTTGAAAGAACAATTTGTACAATACCAGTATTTACAGCGGACTTGGAACGTTGCTGAATAGCGGTTTACTTTCTTGACAATCGCATACCCAATGCAAAATCAATGGCTAGCCTTTATCCTAATGGGGTTGTCCCTCCCTATAATCACAGTTCCTTCACCTTTTCTTTTTGATTGGATGACTCCCATCTTTTTACTGCTTACATTCAGGGAACTACTTACTTCTTTTAGTATCAGCACTACATGGCAGTGCATGTATTTTCTTGCTCTCTCCCCAAAGAGCTGCTTTCCTTTCCTCTCATCCACAATCTCCACCATACTTGTGGTTTCCACACCCCAGCGCGATCACCGCTTCCCCCATCACTCCCTAGGTCACTTGGCTTTGTACTCATTTTTCTGACTACCATGCTCTTCCCTTCTCACTGTAGCTCAAAGCTGCTCAGCAACATTGATTTGTACCCTTGCCATCACATTTTGTTTATGGAGGTGCCTAGTAACGGCAATTTGTTAATGGGTTGCTTTTTTTAAAATTATTGCTCGTTTGTGCCTTCTTTTCTTATTTTCAAATTTAACGCTACTAGGTGGGCGTCCATCATCTTGGAATGAAAAATTAAAAAATGACTGCAACAGCCTCATGATGCATACGCCAGTATGCCCATATACAGGATCCTTGTTCCGCCAGGAGACAGTATTCAGCTGAATAGGTGGTCTAGCTTTGATGGATATTATACATCAGAGAGAAAAGACCCGAGACACAAATAACTGCCTTTGCAATAGGGCAGACCGCTTAAGAAAACTTGGAATGCAAAGCAGTGGGGTTATAAAATACAACCATCAAAGGATGAAGGTATCTTCCCTGTGACTTGGCCCAGAGGCATTGTCCCATTATTAACATATGGATTTGCTGCCACCTACTGATAGACCAGAAGAACGAGCTACTTCGCTTTGGTAACGTTCTTCCTGGTGTAAACTCTACTGAACAGTTGATTCCTCACCTAAGAATACTCCCTAGGTGCCACACTGGATATGGAAAACGTTTCTATAGAAATGGTCCAGCACAACAATAGGTGGATCTATGAGGCTCTGCATTGGCTCCATACCTCCCCAGAAGTGGTGAAGCAGAGCCATATTTAAGCACCACCCTGTGTGATGGCATCAGTTTCTTGCTGGTCTCTTTGCACTCCTTCCAGGCATGGAGCGCGATCAATTGGTAGTACCAGCATGCAGATTCCCAACTAACCTTGTTAGATGTTAAAAAGAAGCCACTTCACAGAATGGGGAGGAAGGAGAGCAGTGAGAAATCCGAGGTCACAGACTGTCCACCAGAAAGCAGGTTACGAAAGGTAAATAACTTGTCCTCCTGATGGATACTTCTAACCACAGATTCCTCTCCATAGAATAGTTACCAAATCGGTGCCTTCTCAAGTGGAGTGAATTCAAACCAAAAAGTCTTGAGGGCCGAGCGTGCAAAATGTCCTTCCCACCGAACCTGGTTATCAAGTCAGTAGTACTTTGTGAATGTATGCACCAATGCCTATGTCGCAGCCTGGCAAAGGAATGGTCCAAATGGCGAGCTCAACCATGTATCAGGGGAAGTGTGAAGCCTACTAGCATTGTGTAAATCCATGCAAAAATTATCAGAATGAGGGGGTAGATCATCCCCAACCCAGTCATTATCATCTTGGGGGGTGTAAAGTTTTGTTCAGAATTCGAGCCAAAAAGATAATGAAGCCAGATGAGTGTCCACCCTAATGGAATCAGAGTTAGGCTGAATGGTGGCTGGTTGAGAGTTAGTAATTTTGTAGTGAGACATTTGTCAGGAGCGGGCTGAAGTTGGTTCAGGTTAGACATTTGAAGCAGCACTGGATCCTCCTCCAGAGTAGGCAGTGGAGTCCGGTTGTAAGTCTGTACCGGAGTCAGAACAGGTTCACGAGGGTCAGAGTACGCAGAGGACGTATCCCTCCCTGGTGAAAACCCGACTGAGGGCCCCTGCGGATCCTTGGACTCGAAAGAGAGAAAGTGCACTTGATACAACGCTCAAATGGCCAATGTCCTCCTCTTTTTCTCAAGGATGAGATTTACCTTCTCCTCTGGGATACGTGCAATGCTCTGCATGTATTCCAAGCAATGCTGGAGGGACACTACATAAATGGTACACAAACAAAAGTTGGGCATGCACTGAATGACTTTTTCCAAGCAAGAAATACAAAGGGTATCTGGGTATGCTGCTGCAAATGGTCGGCTCAGTTTAAGCAAGATAATGAAGGGAAAAAAAAACACAAAAATGATCCAAAACATTGCAATCAAGGTTATCAGAAGGATTGCCCCACATTAAAAATGTGCTATTTGTGAAAGAAAATGGTTTCAATGTATAATAATTGTGAAACAAAGGGGAACTGTCAAGCGCCTGCAAACACACTGGGGAAGTGGGCATGCAGTTTATGGGGTGTGTATTGCATATGGCAAACCTCTAAATCAACAACTATAGAAGGACTCTGTAGCCCCATCACCAGGTAGCCGGTAATCAAACAGATTAAAAGGAAGAGAACCCGGACATAAGAATTCATAACATTAATAGGGACCTGTTTACTCGTGCACTACTGCCATACACGCAATTGCAACAATACCATGGAGCGACTATTAAAACCGTGCATTTCAAGCCATAGTCCAATTTGCGGCATTTGTATTTCAAGCATTAGAGCATGGCTTAATCATTGGAACAAAAACTGCTGTTAAAAACACTTTCTGAAAAGACTTTTTTTCTTGACGATCTCCATTATACACCTATGTGTATGGCTGAATACCCTACTGAGCAGCTCAGACAAGTCATCCCAGCTCGTGAAGAGAATCCTTTCAAAGGGCAGAACTGGGAGACAAAGAAAGATGACAAACTACAGAACAAGAGCACAAAGCTCATACTAGGGCTGACTCACTTTAACCTTGACGAAAAAGGGCTGGCTGTGGGGATACTGAAACACTCCAGTACAGCAGAAGCAATATTTAGCATGTTTAATGATTTGTACATGTATTCCGAACTGTAAGATTAAGAATTGACAAATTAAAACCGTACTGTTTGATGCTGTACAACCACTGTTACAATTAAGTTCCTCTTCAGAAGTGCGATCTAAGGAGGGGGCCAATTATGAACGCACACAAAAAGTAATGGTGAGTGAAAGAGCCTACTGTTTCAAGAAAAGATGAGCTTGGCAGAGGTGGTTACTAAAGGGAATGGTGGTAATTCAAGGGTAGCACGCTGTTTGAGGCCTTACATAATGAGGGTGGGGCTTTTGTCTGTATCCTGATACTGGAAGTAAAGTTTAGAGACTTACATCTGGCTTTGGATGATTCCTGCACTATCTGGTATTTTGATCTATTAAAGGATCATATTTGAGGTCAATTTCTTTAGCATAAGCCCGACTGTGGTAATGCTGCACTATAGCCTAATACCCCGCTGTAGAGGGCTACACCGGTTGTTAAAGGCCCTCAACCCGAGCTATAGCGAGGGAGAGTATCCTTAAAAATCGGTATAACGTAGTGCAGAAGGGCTATTAGAACACTCCACCCACTGAGGGTAGAATGTTCTAAATTAGAACGGGAGAAAAGGGAAGAGAAGCATTGGAATGTTGGAGCATATGGCTTATACCAGCCATTATAAGCCTATAGCCACTCAAACGACTTCAATGGAGCTCTCAATATTCCAATGTTCTAATATATATTAGAAACCAGATCACATTTTATGTACCCCAGTGCTGCTTGAAATCTGCCTCCAAACACCTAACCCAAATGTTACTGTTCAAGAAATTAGCTAGGGAAGAAAGACGCTGATCAAATAAATTCTTCCCAAGTGAAATACATAGAAAACCAAAATAATTTATAGAATGGAATGTGTGAATTATTCTCAAACTTGGGGCGGAGTTCTAACCTCATCTTTTTTTGCTCACCATATTACTCCGTATAGAGAAAAGATACCCTCAAGTCAGGCTTTGCCCTGCCCCACTGGGAACAGACCGTCCTGAAGAGCCAGGGCATGTCGCCTCTAAATAGGAACACACGCAAGCCCACATTGCTTGCTACCCTCTGGGCCTCTTAAGTGAGGTACAGTTGAGTCCTATAGTAGAGTGAGCAAAGGACCAACGTCTGGGTGTTGCCATAGCATTTAGGGAGTCACCCATAGGAAGACAAAAAAGTGATGGGTGGACAATGCAAAATTAAAGCCAAACGCTGTTATTAATTTGGGGACACATTTCAAATCACATTTTTTTCCCTGCTAGGTCAGTTCAACAGAGACCACCCTTATGCAAATCAGACTTGGTCCTGCCCCAGCTGGAACAGTCGGGCCCAAAATATTTTGTCTCACTCGGACAGGCAGAGTACCCAAACAAGCACTGGCATAGCCAATAGGTCTCGCCTTTGGGACCTTATAAGTATTTAGTTATGCAACAGGTCCCAAAGGTGAGACCTATTGGCTATGCCAATGCTTGTTTTTATTACGGGTGGGATCTTTTATCTGCTTTTTTCCGGATGCCAAGAACCCGGAGAGGAGTCACATGTTGGCCTCATGACAATTGTGGATCGGGCTGGTTAAAATGAATAGGTCTAGTTTAGTGTACTCTGCATAGGGTACATTAATATTTGCCTAGAACTGTAACTTGTTGGTGAAGTAATTGTTTGTCAGTCATTAATTTTCACGTTTTGGAAAGTATGTTGTTGTTAATGAAAACGGCGAGAGATGTTTATCTCTAACAAAAGAAATCCGCTTCAAGTCAGTTCTTGTGTTGGCTGGTTGTTGACTGGGGCTCCACACGGCACTTCCGGGGTCCCGTCCCTTCCTTATGTTACAGTGCTTCAAAGTTATGAAATCCGTATGACAGCTCAGCTATAGAGCACATTTCTTCAGTGTAATGTGACCTAAAGCCCACGATTTCTAACAGCTGCAAGTCCATCCTTCCAAGGTCGAAAAACTTAGTATTACCCAGCTAGATATTAATAACTTTTTAAGAGACGGTAAATGAAGGGCAGAATTCAAAGAAATTACCCCCTCTACACACACACACACACATAAGTGCTGCTTGGATGATAATACAAAATTCAGGGTAGACCCTGAAAGTACAATGAGCGAGCTATACGAGGCAACGCGCTCTTCAAAGAAGTAAACACACGTCTTTGTAAGCACGTATAAAAGCCATAAGTGGATTCCAGCCGCCATGCAGGTGGACAACAAACTGGCATCTGTAAGAGCGGCCCCTCTGCTATCCCTTTGTTGGGGAATGCTATGTTATGATGTAATGAGTTGAGCGGCCTATGGTGCGGTCTAGGTCATGCAATGGCACTGCATGAGAACGTGTTCCCTGGCGTCCATTGGAGAGCCTTCTGTTCCTTGGTCTGAAAGAGGACTGCCAGTCCGTGAATTTATCAAAGGATTATTGGGTATTTCTTAACTGTAAGGTACGTTGTTTTCCTTCATTGTGGGTGTGTAGCCGCTCGAGAACTACAAACTGGAAGTAGGTGGTAGAAGGGCGTCTCAAGTTTCAAGATTTTATTATCAGAGAGAGGGAATGAGAAGGTATGTGGATGCTGACAAGCCCTGCAAATAAAACGTAATTATGCTTTATAGCCCAGAGAGATAGTCACACCCCCTTCCTCGAGTGTGCGGTTCTGTTGCTTCCGAGAAAGTATGTGTACTCTCCCACCCCCAGTAAGGGAGGAGAACCAAGGGTGCATACGTCCTTAAGTGTGTGCTCGCCCCCCACAGTGTGTTTGTTCCTATAGAGTACGTTTTATTTTCGAATTCCACCGCTGCTCAAGTCTACTCTGGTTGCCACTTGCTGATTTGATGCATGAATTCCTAAAGTTCCCGGACCCCACTACCCCGGCCTCAAGTCCTCAAAAAAAGTAGTTAAAGTTGCAAATGCACATGCCACAATCCCTTTAGAATGAGGCATGACGTCATCATTTTCGCTGCCTTTTCAGGGTTACGCGAGTAACTTAGATTTCTCGTTTTAGTTACTACTTCAGAGCTTCGCTTTTGGTTATGGTGGCAAGTTCCCTTTGTTCCTCAATTAAGCAGGAGTCACAGATGTGCGAAAAGTAGGCCGCGGGTTGAAGGGTGCGTGCCCCGTATCGCGCAAATTGAAAGTGACAGACACCTTGCCCTGCCACTAATTTGCCTCCACGTTAAAAAGTGCCTAATTGGTTTGAAAAAATTTCAGCCTGGCTCTGTCTCCTGGGACTGTTAGAGTTATTTGTGGAGGAAATGGTTAATTGCAGCCCATCCTTGAAGGAAAGCACGGAGAGCCCCCCCCCCCCCCACCCCGCCCCGTTCGAGAATAGCACCAGGCTGACAGGTCAAGGGGGTCAAAATATCAGCAAACAAATTTTAAGCAAAAGCACATGAGTGCAGAATGTTTGTTTAAAATTATACGAAGACCACACAAGGTAGCAGGCACAGATCAAAAAGTATTACTGGTAAACAAGTGGGAGGGGTGAGTGGAGTGCGGCCGAGAGCACACACAGCATTTCCCTTGCGGGAGCGAGCCTTGGGCACCATCTGTTTGGAAGTTAATTACAAACAGATGTTGCTAAAGCTCGCTCCCGCAAGGGAATCGCCAAACGTGTACGCGTTGCCATTGAAAGCAATGCAATGCGTGCACGTTTCTGGGCTAAAGAGCAGATTGATTCCAAGAGGTCTCCTCCTAAAAAGCGCATGTGCGCTGCGTAGGTGAGACCTAAAAAACAGAATGGAATTCAGGCCCTCGTAATTACGAGGGGGCTGAAATTTGTTCAAGCATTCAACCCAACATCTTTTCCATTTCCAACACTGACGCCATTAGCTCGCAAGGGTGACACGCCATCAGAGACATGCATCGGTTTAGCAAATGTCACAAGGTGAAAGTCGGTTATGGACACAGTCGAAGGAGCTCCCGCCAGTAATTTTTGGGAGAGCTAGCAGTCTGCCAGAGTCCAACTTAGATTTGTCGCTCATTGCAACTTGAAGACACGTGGCGTTTTCTTACTTATTCCTTTTGTAGGTTTACTTTTACCCACGTTTACATTTACCTTACGCTTCGATTGCATGCATTAATGTTATCTTAAAGTCACGTTATATACATGTTATTTAGAATTTACAGGCAGGATCTCTAGTGCTGCTTTAACATTATCTTTCTGGAATGTTAGGGTTCTAAATCATTCAGTTGCCTGGAAATATGGTGTTAGCAGCACTTCTGTGTCAGGGTCATAAACTAAAGTGCGTTTTAATTAATCCTTGTTATTTAGATAGTTGCTACAATTTTTGTGACGAGGCGTGTCCCTGCAACCTGAACAACAAAATCGCAGAAGATGTCTCGGGTCCTGTTCTCACTTTATCATTTCAGGATTTTTTTGTTCCTACCTACGTAACTATGTTGGAAACTTTAGAAAACGTTTTGAGTGCATCCTGGTGTGGCAAAGCACTTTTATGAAATAAAGGAGCGTTTGCTGACATTTCAGTGAGCTATATTGCGGTTTAGTTTGGGGCTTATCGTTGACATTTGGAAGCTCCCGTAATGGCCCTTTTGGAACGCATCCGTTTCTCTGTGCGACATTGCGTGAGCGTCATTTAAAATATAAAAATATTCTACCAAGTGTCTTTTCTATGCGTTCTGAATTCCCTCACAAACTGTAATGAGAAAGATTACCGCAGTTTACGTCTGGCAGAATACTGCTCTGTGGATTTTCTACATATTTCCGTGTATTCTTAAATGATAAACTATATGGCATCTGTTTTAGCTATTTCTGCAGTATTTAATGGCAGCGAGCTACGGTGTCATTGTGTTTTGGGAGCATATAAGTTTTATGGTATTTTAGCATAGTTCTGGTACACATTTTTCTTAGTGTTGCCACTGCACTCTTTTCATCCCCATTATTACATGCCTAAAGTGGTGAATAACAGTGAACTAGTTCGAGTCTGATGGCGCGCACCTTTAAAATCATAATACACATTTATTGATCACAAAAATGAAAAGCTAAAGTTGCACATTGCACTTTTAGACAGTGACACATGAGACGAGTAGTAGAAGCACCGTAAAATCGTATTTTAAAATATAAGCTGAAGAAAACATATACATTAAATAATACGAACATATAAACGAGCCGTAATAATTAATTTCTTATCAATATGTTGTTTATGAACATTCATTGATAAAAAAGCGTTGCTATTAGTAAAGTCACCTGATGTTTCTTTTTTCTTTTTATGTGAATGCACCATTTAGAAAACTGTTCAAAATCGTGCAGGAAATATATAGAAGCTCGATAATACTAGAGATTCTATAGTTTATGAAAATATATAAAACAAATTGTAGGGTATGCCTAACGTTCGCCATTTTCATGTAATAATGACAGGTGAAAGTGATACATAATCTACATTAATTGATTTTATTTTACATTATATGCGAAATTAATTTAGAAGTCATGTTCATTTAAATGAATAATGCTAACTTAAAGGCCTTTTCATAAATGCTTTCCCTAATTTAATACAATGGAACATTTACTGCTAGGGAAATATTGTTCTTTTGTCCTGTACTTGTGCAGAATAGAAGCAAACCACTGGAAGATGGCGTCTACTGGGAAGAATTAGAGAACAATAATCTAGGGCCAGCAGAGACACACTTTTCGCTATGATTTAGTAGATTACTTGCCTCCAAGTCCTTTTATGAATGAATTGGACAGAGATGCAGAAAAATGTACTCATGGAAGTATATCAAATGCAACGAGAACATTACACAGACCACAACAATTGGAATAGTGCCAGGTTCCAGTAATCAGGAGTAAGCCAGAGTTTGAAGCAAAATTGTCATAATGTTAGCCTTGTAGCCCACCGTAGCCATTAGAACATTGGAATGTTGGGAGCTCCATTGAAAACAATGGAGTAGCTCCGGGCTTATAATGGCTGGTATTAGCCCAGAGCACCAACATGCCAGCTGTGGCTATGAACAAAGGCTTCAGGGAGCCAGAGGGGATTTAAACCCCCTTGCACTCCCTGAAGCCTTTGTTTTATTTGTCAGAACATTCTGCCCTCTAGTGGCAGAATGTTCTAATAGCCTTATAGCCCTTTGTAGCTGGGCTATATCGGCCATTAAAGTCCCGCTCCCTTGTTAAAGGCTCGTCTCAGGCCTTTAACGCTGGAGGGGGCCTTTAATAGCTGGCATAGACCACTACGGCGGGCTATAAGACTATATTAAAGGCCCACTCTAGAGTTAAAGGTCTGAGTCGAAGGCAAGGGCCTTTAAAAAGGGAGCAGGACTTTAATGGCCGTTATAGCCCAGCTAACGAGGGCTATAAGGCTATTAGGACATTCTTCCAATAGAGTGCAGAATGTTCTAACAAATAAAACAAAGGCCTCTCGGAGCTTTAGGGGGCTTAAATCTCCTCGGGCTCCGAGAGGCCTTTGTTCACAGCAGCAGCTGTGATCAAACACAAGGTGGAATGTTGCTCTGCTGGCTTTTACCAGCCCGTAGAAGCCTGGAGCACTTCATTGCCTTCAATGGAGTGCTCTACTTTCCAATGTTTTAATTATATTTAGGTCTCAATTGAGATACAAAAATTAGAAGAGAACGTATATTTAATAACAAAAAAATTGACAAACCTCACTTGTGTATTTCTATGCCCAAAGTGATGGAGTTGTTTTTTTTTATTTAGACAAATAAGTAGAAAAAGTTATGTGATATGGAATGAAAAAGTACAAGTAAAATCTGTAGGTGGAACTGAATATGGATGACAAGTTGGAGGATGATACTTTAATACCAGCATGATATCTGAAATATTTGTATTTCTGAAGGTACTATTCATGAGGTAAGGTGTGTAGGTTTTACCAACATTGATAAACTGAGAATATCTTTAGTATCAAAGAGAATTATTTTCATTTTTCAAATTGGAAATAGAAAGGAGCATTGAGTAATGATGAAACGCGATCAACTTCTACCTTTATAGTACTTTTAAGAATGTGAATCCTGAATCCAAGAGATGAGAGCTTGTTTTGCGTTCGCAAACTAATGTTGTAATAGATTTGCCAAATGACGAGCAGGACCAATGGCAAATAAAGCAGACACTCGGTGTAACAGAGTGCACATTGACACTTGTATTGTAGGCAAACTTTGCTACGGTCGGGCAAATTATTTTTCACTAGATGGGGTGAAACACACCGCAAGGCATGCACATTTGGACGCTTTTCTTAAAGGTCCAAAACAGAAAAAAATAAAACATGAAAGGGCTGCATTAACTTATGACTACGATGCAAAGTAAAGCTACAAAAGCGCTTAAATAGAAAAGAGCTCGCTCCATTGAACCATTTTGGCAGAAACTTACGTTAAGACGGAGGCAAGTTGGGCATTTAACTAGGCCAATACTGGGCGTCCTTCTACAGGACGAGAGCCCTGTGGTGGAGGTACACACAACTTTAGGAATCTCAAGTTGGCTGTTGGCGGAACGCCAGAAGCCCCGAGAACAGACCTAGATGACCAGAGATGATGGTACTTGAGTACTTGCGCACCTGGGGCAGTACTCAATAGTTGTTCCTTGCATCCCGGTCCTGATGAGGCCCAATCAACAGGGCTGAAACGCGTCGACAAATGAAGGAGGAGGAATCCATTAAATCATAAATATTGCGCTAAAAATGGACATGCCCACCAAGAAAAGTACCTCAAGGGTGCAAAGGATTACCTCAATGTGGACCGCAGTGAACTTTGAAAGCGGATACTTTCTTTGTAATTAGGGGGTTAGGAAATGATCCTTTTGTATATAATTATGTATTTATCTGTGTTTATGTTGTACTGTGTTTGTTGATTTGATTGAGAACTAATTAAGAAAAATGAATATACGGTCTCAAACAGAAAACTAATTAAAATAAATGAATAATAGTTACAACCAGGAATAAGCGCTTGGTATGTGACTTTGTTGAAGTACATATTAATGAGATGGGACTACGTAACAATATAGGAGTAATTTAATGTATTTTGGGTGTTATTTCTTCCTCCACATCACTGTTTATTTTGTTGATATTTACTGCCCAGACAGTGGAGGGTGATTTGGGCGAACCCCATTCATGTTATGTAAACAGAAATAACTGCAGAAAATATTCAGGGAACATTTAAAGGAATGGAGAAGGATTTAAAAATGACAATTAAGAAAATATATTCAATTTCAGAAATATTATCAATGGCTTCCAATGTGATGAAAATCACTAGAAAACTACAGACTTAAACATGATTAGTTTAAAACAATATTTCGGTTATTAGACATCTTTTCAGGAACTGAAAGTGCACAGGGATCCATAGAATCTAGTTAATGAGGTGAAATATTTCATTTATATAAGCTGATCAATCATCAGAAAAGGCCAAGTAGGTGAGTTTCTACTTGTAATTTGGTTACAGTTAGAGGATGAAATATCTTATAACCTATATTAAAAATCAAGTATTACTGGTTCATTCATTGATTCATTACAATACCCTTCAGTGTTTTTTTCTTCTCAATTAGAAGGGTTTTACATAATGAAAAATGCTGGGTGGTACACACAACGGGGGAACTCATTCTTAAAATATACACAAGAAATGTCATATTAAATGCATTCTTTATTTAACGAACAATCCATATGTTTCAATACAAAAGACTGTGCAAACCGCAGGAAACATCACTCACAAATATCTTTGTGATGTATGCAACAAAACAGCAGCTAATAATGTTGGCAAACAAAAAATAAAATATAACTGAGAAAAATAGTTCTTATATCGTACGATTCACAGAAAATTGATTAGTGCTACATCCATTAAAATGAAAAGTGATAAATACGCTTTGCTACCCAATCCATTAACAAGATCTTGTATGCACCCCTTAATACACTGACAAGCATATTCCCTTTGCTGTCAAAGCAATTTAAGAATCAGTGAGTGATTATTACAAAGTTCAAGGTATACATAGTGCAAGTAGGATAGCAACATTATTACAAACATAACCCCTTCATTTATTAAAATCTTCGAATCTATGTTTATGTATGCAACACAACAGGCTTAACACCTAAAATCAATAGGAAAGGGTATGCTAGGAATATCTAAAGACATTTTGGGTTCAGCTTTGCATACACTAGGGTGTATATTTTCAGTTTATGTCGCAAGATTGCCTCCAATCCCAATAGTGGGTGCGATTGCGTGGTTTGCAATATTGATTTTGAGGACATATTAACAGACTTCACACACCAAAGAAGCAATTCCAAGTGTGGTAAAGTCAAAGTTGATGAAATAGGTTAGCCATCAACACACACCAATAAACTACACTAAGCTGAAGACAATTTGAGTGTTTCTGATCTCAAAGTTGTTTTCCTGGGAACATGTCAACGGTCGAACTAGGCACTCTCAACACTCATTGAAGAACAATCTCATAAGGCAATATGGTCTGAGTACTACTATAAGACCACTGAGTACTACTATAAAACCAACTGAGCTTTTCTTTTTGCTCCTGGAACCTTCTCTTTGGATTACAACTCACCACGTTCACGTAAACCAACGAGAACTGCTTGTCATTATTAAGGAATAATAATGCACCCAAGACAGGAAAACAGTAAATCTGGTGTTGTGTGTGGCACAGCTTTTCTGGTAATAAATGCAAGCAAGTGAAGCTGGATTGTATGTAAAATAAAGGGTACTACTGCTTTAGAGCTTGTATGTGCAAGACTTTTGCCCTAGAGAACTAATATTCTAAATTGTGATGTCAGCTGACAGTGTGTGAGATCACCATATTATTTCAGCTGCAGTATGACATTAGTCGTACTAAGAAAAATTACACAAACACAGCATAAAGAAATCTTCCATTCTCCAGTCTGCGTTTAGTGACTAGCTCTGCAAGGTAATAGGGCCTCACTTGGCCACCCAAAGGGGCCTTGCTGGAGGACGTGGCCAAAGGCTGTAACAGCAGGGGAGATGGCTTAATATGATCAATATCAATATGATTAAAGCCCTAGAAATTCACTGGAAAAAAACAAAGGTTAAAGTGATGCCTAGTCATGTGAAGACTTTAGGAGGGTAACCGCATTAAATTGACTAGAACATTCTCCACGGGTAAAGCTGTTGAATTATACTCAAAGCTGATAAAAAGCACGCACATATGTGGGGGAGGTATGTAGGTGTGTATGTGTGTGTTACTTACAGGGTGACTGCGTAAAATGGTTCAATATTGTCATCGAAGGCTTCTTGAGACATCACCACTTGGACACCCACGGAAGCCCTTGGACACCAGAGCCAAAGGCTAAGGGGTGTGGTCTGTAGAAGCCACCAGAAACACAGAATCCAGAGATGGCAATATAGGACAATACAACATGTTTACTGGTATTTCATTTTGACATTGCCTGTTTATTTTGGCGTAGTACGTATTAAGCAGTTTTCTTCAAGGTGAGGCTATGAATGGCCTCGGATTGGAATCAGAAGGTTTAGTTTTTGTTGCCCTTGATTAATACAGTCGCTAAATCAATTGACAATGGAGAACACGAGTGGATTATCCACATAATTACGATTTACACAATTTTACAATATGAATATTTCACAACAAAATGTTTCTAAGTCTAATGGAGTAAAATAATACCAACAGGGAACCTGCAGCAGAATTTGTGCTTTCCGCAACATAATTCTAGATGGCCGGACAATTGTGAATACAGCAGCTTTATCCACGCAACACATCTGACACCTATTCCCACTCTGTCTAATACATGCCATATATATTCCCAGCTGACAGAATCAAACGCCTTCTCTATATCTAGGAAGGGGAGAGCATATCGGTCTTGGTCCAGGCAGGGCACATGTAGCACACGAGACAGTCGTCGCAGGTTGCATTGGGTGTGTCTGTGGGGGGATAAACTCTGACTGATCTCTCATGGATGCAAGGAGCTTCTCTCTCTCTGGGGCTTCATGATATACTAATAGCAGTTTATCTGCCATAGACTGAGAACAACCTGTAGAGCTTGGTGGGCAATTGGTCTGCTCCTGGGGCGTTTTATATCCATTAATATCTTGTTTGGTTAATAGACCCCCTAAGTCCACCTGTTCAATTCCCTCCAACCGCACCATTTGCAGAGAGCACAAGAAGGTCTTTACCAAATGGTCTGAGCCCCACAGGGTGACGTATAGGCCCTCCGGAGGTTCTCCATCAGCGTCTTATTAATGGCCTGTTGTGCATGTACCTCCCTATCCGCATGATCTCTAATCGCCAGTATGAGTTCAGCGTGTTGATCCTGCTTAATCATCCACGCCAATAAACGATCTGTCATGTCTTCCTCCACCTGGAAGCATGTGCGACTCTTACCCGTCTGTAAGAGTCGCATATGCTTTTCCAACCTGTCCCACAGGGAGTAGCCTGTTTTTTAGGTCTCGGCTAGCGAAGGCTGCGCTTGCGCAGTCTCGCTCGCGAGATTTAATGACTTTGAGAAGAGGGGCTTGCACCCGCCCCTCTTCTCTCCTGTTCTCCATTGGCTGGCCTCTTAAATGCTGGCCAGCCACTGGAGAAGAGGTCAGTCACTCCGATTATGCCCTGTCCTTTTCGGATCGGGGGGCGTGTTTTTTGCGAGAAGTCTCAGGGAGGAGACAACAGCAAAACACGCCCCCGAATCCGAAAAGGACGCTCCCTTTCTCCGAGGCATTTTTGCTGTGCCTCGAAGAAAGGCGGTGGTGTCTTTCGGTGCCCTCCATTAAATTCGATCATTTATGTAGCAAAGAAAATAAAAGTAATTGTCGCTTGCAGATTTTAACTCTCAATGTCTTCAGTCTCTCACATCAACATTTGTGCACGCTCTCTCGGCTCGCGGGTCATCGTTACACAATTCAAGCTGTTTTACCGAGCGCCAGGCACGTTTTACGAAAACCACCCCCTCCCTCACGAACATTTATTTTATAGAACTCTGGTTTCTCTGCCACAATGAACCGTGCTTGGACTATGGTCTCCGCTCTGGCAAACAGTACTTCGACCTCCTTAACTTCCTTTTATGTTGTGGTGCTACAACTCGGCGTCTTGCCTCATTTCCGGTTCTAGTTTTGCGTCGAAATGAATTTTGATGGCAAAATGTGGCATGGAACATTCACCACTCCAACTCGACAGATTTGGAGTCTGGGCCACTGGCATTTTGCGGTGGTGTCTTCCGGTGCCCTGGGCTTGTTTTACACTATCCCGCTTTGTGCTCCTGCGGAGATCCCAAATAGGCAAATAACCAAAGATTACGGCCATGTCAAGCCGTCCTATGTCGACAATCACAGCCATGGCTCATCTGCCATTTTGCGACGAACCGCGTACTTCCACCACAGCCTCCGAGTGCAATGGCCAATCCGTCCGGGTTATTACATGACTCGGACCAGCACGTCCCCGCACTGTCCCCTAGTGCACTTCAGTGCGGATCCGACAAGCTCCGCAGTCCGGGTCCGGAATCGGCAGGCCCAGCCGATAGCTTTACATTCGGCCGTTCGAGGCTGTAGAGTCAGCGTTGAATGCCTGCACCTCGAGGTGACTCGGGTAATTTGCTCTCCAGGTCCCGCAGCAACTTCGGTCCTCTGGGGTTGCTGCTGGTACTTCGCTTGTTGTTTCAGGCCGCAAGCACTCGCAAGTCCGTATCCTTTCAAAGTTCCCTTTTCAAACAATCATTATCAACGCCAAGTCTGGCCCTGGCACGGTAGTGCGATTTTTGTTTAGTATTAATAAAATGTGACACTTCAGACAGCAGTTTCAGCAGAGAGGACAAAGAAGGAATGGGCATGGAATCCAAATACAGAAACTGAAACTTCTCTATCAAGGGGAAACATCACTGCCAAAGTTCAGAGCTTGTGAAAAAGCGACCAGCGAAATCACTTGCTAGTTAATGTTCGGGGGGGGGGGGGGGGGATAAGCGAAAATTTCGGGGGGGGGGATAAGCGAAAATTTCGGGGGGGGGGGGGGGCGCTGAATCTTTAAACAGTAGGCAGAGTGGCGCTGATTTCGGGGGTGGGGGGGGCTGAATCTAGGCAGAGTGGAGCTGCGGGGGTTCTTAGAAGGGGTGAAGAAACAGCGAGGCCTCATTAACATGCAAATGGTCTTTTTAAAGACCTGTGAACTGCTCAGGCACGGCTTTGTGTCTGCCCGGGAAGCGGTCTCATCCCGGGCTGCCACACACGACGGGGGGGGGAGGTTTGGGGGGGGGGGCTGAAGCCCTTTGAGTTCAATGGGTGTTGCGCGCCTGATCACAGGTAAATGCGGGAGAGAACGGGGTTGTTGAGCAGGGCCGGGCTGGCTTGCCCGGGCATCGGGCGTTTCCTGTAGCAAAAGTGCTTCACAGTTAACCTCCCCCATGACCCTCCAGCTGGTCCGACATAATTGCCAGGCCTACTTTGGGGTTCCAGTTCGGCCCTGTTGTTGAGTATCCTACCCAGGGCTTTAAGTGGGATACAAATGGGTGGGGGTGGGGGGCGGTGTTGCGCGGGGTCTATACGACTTGTATTTTGCTGTCTCTTTTGTCATTGCATCCAGGCATAATGATACAACAAGTAACATGATACCTACAACAAGTTAGGACTATTGGCTTTGTCAATCGTTGTTAGTTGCATAAGATAAATTAGCAGTAACTGTGGCTTGTATATAATATTGAAAAAGCATCCACTTGAAGCCCTAGTGACACCACGACAATGTTACTGCTCATGAGTTTCAAAAAGAGACAACAATATAATCATGCAGTGACTGAACTCGACAGATTAAGAAATATATCCCAAATTATATATAACAGTCGGTAGACGCATGCCTCTACAGTGTTCTCTTATATTTTGAAACCAGAATTGGTCAAGTTCGTATCCTTTCAAAGTTCCCTTTTCAAACAATCATTATCAACGCCAAGTCTGGCCCTGGCATGGTAGTGCGATTTTTGTTTAGTATTAATAAAATTTGACACTTCAGACAGCAGTTTCAGCAGAGAGGACAAAGATGGAATGGGCATGGAATCCACATACTAATCATGCATATTAGTCTGGGCCACTGGCATTTTGCGATGCTGCAGCGTTTTCCTCATAATTATGGATTTGCCAAACTTCCCAAATAATGCTCGCATAATAAATCTCGCTTTTGAGAGTGATTAAGCTATTGACATTGTAAATAACAATGCCGTTTCTTTAAATGTTTTAAAAACAAACAAAAATAATGTCACGAGCAATGCCAATAGCTCTAACTTTAACAATGCCGAGACCGTTGCATTGTAAATGCTTGTTTTTGCTTACCTACCCCGCCCCCCCCAACCCCCCTCCCCACTCCGAGCACACCACCTGACCCTGCGGCAGTGCTCTCCAGCTTTGCCAGCTTTTCCTCCCGCTATGTCTGATCTCTCTCTAGCATCTGCTGGATGCCTGTGGTAGTTGCCATACTCAACCCCCTTTAGCACCACCTTCATTGCGCCCCACTCTGTCCTGGGTGCTCTCCAAATTATGGGTGAAGTAATCGGTCAGGGTGGGGTAGTTGACAGAGACTTGGTTTTATTTTCTGTCGGGAGAACATGGGGGCCGGCTAGGTGGTCTGGTCGGGAGCTCTCTGTGTACTCTGGAAATTAAGCAGACTATGCATACGCATTAGCAGTTTCCGCTACGGGGATGAAGATGACACGGCTAACATTGTGGTGGCATTAAAGAAAGAAAATAAAAGCTTAAAAAAAAAAAAAAAAAAAAGAACCTTCCGATGAATAACTTACCGTCGCGGGCGTTCCCACTCGAGAGGAGCTCGGATGCTGGATCAGAGGCGAGGGTTCACAGAGGTCGTGTTCCCAGAAGGCTCGCTATGTTGGGCAGAGGCAGCTGCGAATGCAAGGCGGTTCAGACGTGTTGCGGGAAAGTTTTGCTTCCGGGGAGAGAGTGGTTTCTCCGGAGGTTTACAGCAACAAAGGCTGCAAAAGAGCTGCCTAAAGGAGGACGTACACCTCACAGGGGAGTAGCAGTTGGCCTCACTGGAGGAAAAGGTTTTGCCAGTGCGCATGTCATCAGTAGGTACCCGTGGGGGCAAAGGAAGGTTGCAGGTTCATAAAGGGAAGGAAGGAGGGAGGGGACCAGAGGTGTAAAGATAATGAAAAGGGGAAAGTTGCACAACCCTTTCAACAGGGGGGAGGTGGCCATAATCAAGGCGTAAGTTATCGCCTAAGAACAAGGAAAGTAGGTATCCCCACCACCACTACCACCCCAAACAAAAGTGCGACCCCTCAACCAGTGTACATAATGCAGAGGAAAAGGAGGGGGCACACTAATATCCCGGTCCCCCCGTTATCAGCCTCGTCTAGGGAGAAGGGTAAGGTTTTTAAACCTAAAATAACCCCATCTCTGCATTCCTTTTTTAAGGTACAAGCTAGGTTACCCTCTCCCAGGACCTGACACTAGAGCACTGTTACCCTTGAAAAAGGAGCCAGAATTGGAAGAGAGTCACAGGGGCTTTGTGGGGGAGAGTATCATGCTTACAAACAGGTTCCAGATCTTGGCGATAAGCGACCAGGTAATGTCCCAAGAAACGACCCTGGTAGAGGTCTTGACCCCGGAGGCGCAGAACCAAGATGGCTCACAAGCTAAGGCCGGGGAAACAATCTTGACCCCAGAACAAAATAACGCTAGGTTGTCTAACACGGGGCCTAGTCAACGGACATCCGAAGAAGCTGAAGCAAATCCTGGGATAGAGAAGCTGATGGAAGCCATGATTTTAGAAATTAGAGAAAAGTTTGCTATCTCAGAGAGAAATCAGGGTAAAATTCAAGACCCAGGCTGCAGTTGAGGTCTCACTGTCAGATCTTGGCAAAGAGGTAGAGGAAAATCGAGAGGAAATAAAAATATTAAAATTAAGGGAGAAAGAACTTAAGGATAAGATAGATTCCTTGGAGAACAACGCCCAGAGAAATAACTTGATTATTAAACATTCCAGAGGGAAAGGAAGGGGACAATATCAAAAGTTTCCTAGTAAAATTACTCTGATTTTATCCCGGTTCTAGACCCAGCAGGGCTAGAGAAAGACATACAAAGAGCCCATAGGGACCCTTTCAGGAATTCTGGGGGAAGGAAAAATCCAAGAAAGATTCTTATTAATTTTCGATCATATTCCCTGAAGGAGAAGATCCTAACAGAAGTGTTAGAAGTGGGCAGTTACAAAAAGGATGACTGGTCATTTAGGATCCGCTCAGATATCTTAAGAGCCACTCAAGATCACCAGTGGGAGCTGGGCAAGTTTATTCAGGACTTAAAATCAATGTATGCAACAGCGCAAATACGCTTCTCTGCATCCCTAAGAGTCATGTGGCAAAACAAAATGCACAACTTTAGAAACCCCGAAGATGTGGAAGTCTTTATAAAGCAGATTAAAACAGTAGTTGATGTGAACTGGAGTTTAATCTAGAGCAGGTAGGGTCTCGAATAGGCGAAAGTGTTTCGCCCAAGGAAAAATGTGAAGGTACTCCGGGGGGGTGGGGGGGGGTTAGGGGCATTCATGGAATTTTAAAGACACAATTTTTCACAGGGGTGTTGGGAGCAGATAGGGAAAAACAGAAAAAAATAGTTGTCCAAATGTGTGGCCTGGTGCGATTGAGGACAAAGGGAGTTTGCAGGACTTATGAATATGCTAAACACACTACTTGTAAAATTTAAAGATGGTTAAAATATCTTGAAATGTCAATGGGCTGAGGGTCAGGAAGAGGGGGAAAAAGATATTGGAGTATCTGCGAGTGGTAGATAGCAACATTATTATTTTGCAAGAGACACCTGGTAAATGCGGAATGGGAGGAGGTGATAAAGAAGCTGAAATGGGTGGCGGTCTCAATATGCACTATATCAAAACTGTGGTGTTAAGGGAGTAGCTATACATTCTAAGAAGGCTGCGAAAGCAGTAATATTGTAAGCTTTCTCAGATACTGGGGGGAGATGGGTTGCTGTTAAAGCTAAGATTCAGGGGAAGACATATGTTATTGCTGGGTACTATGGGCCAAATACGGACGACCCCTCACCTTTAAAATCCCTGTATAATCATCTGTTGGACTCTATGGCTCCCATAATCTTGGCAGGAGGTTTCAATCTACTTTTAGACCCTGATAAGGATAGGTGGCCAAGTATAAAATAATTTAGGGCGTCTAACTTGCCTCAAATTAGATAAATACTCAGCTGCTGTAAGCAGGATCTTGGGTTACAAGACGTGTGGAGAGAAAAGGGGATGGGCCACCAAAAAAACACATTTAAGAATAGGAGGCATGGCCATGCGTCAAGGATCGACTACTTCCTGGTAGATGAGGACGAAAGTAGGATGGTCAGAAAGGTGGAACATCTGCCAGCACACTTGTCAGATCACTCTGCGGTCTGTATGGAGTTCAAGGTGGGAACGAGCAGACATACTCCAAGATGGACATTGGACAGAACCTTATTATTAGATCACCAAGTGAGGTTGCAGCTGAAGGCGATAACTAGGGAATATTTCCATATAAACGATGCGAGCTCTGCACCACAAATGGACTGGGATGCATATAAGGCTGTGATAAGGGGGAGGCTAATCAGGATGGCAGCCTTCAAACATAAGATCACCAAGAGTAAAATAGGGTCCTTGGAGGCTAGGCTGGCATATCTGGAAGGACTGGTCAAGAGGCAGAGTCAGGGGCAAGGGGCTCAGGGAGTAAACTTGCTGGAGGAGGAAATGAAGGAGAAAAAGTAGGAGTTATCTTATTTACTGGAGGAGTTAGTTAGAAAGAGGTGGGAGACAAGTAAACTGGCGCACTACGAATATGGAGAGGGTTGCGGCACATTTTTGGCTTGGAAATTAAAAATAGAACAGAGCCAGAACAAAATTCCAGCCGTCAGGGTGGAGGGTCGAGGGGCACCTATGTATGAAGAAGGGGAGGTAGAGAAAGCCTTTGCAGAGTCCTTCCAGACATTATACACAGAGGAGGTACATGTGTCAAAGGAGCAAGTGGAGAGGTACCTAGAAGATATGCATATATCAGCGCTGTCCGAAGAGCAGAGGGAGCGGTTAAATGCAGAAATAACGGAAGAGGTAGCAAGGTCAATAGGAAAGCTGAAAAGGGGGAAAGCAGCTGGCCCAGACACTCTCCCAAATGAGATTTACTTGCCCCTCAAAGAAGCAATCGCCCCCTTTTTGACAAGCCTGTTCAATTTGATTTTCCTTGAGAGCGAAAATATACCAGCATCCTGGGAGGAAGCCACTATCTGCCTGCTACACAAAATAGGGAAAGACCCCGAGCTTTGCAAGTCTTATAGACCTATCTCATTACTGAACACGGACTACAAGATTTTTACTCAGATTTTGGCAGAGAGATTAGGGGAGGTCGTAGGAGACTTAATTCATCTGGATCAGAAGGATTTTATTAGGGGCAGGCAGTTGCACGAATTAACACATGAGCTATTCAGCGCCATTGATATAGCAATGCAGAATGGGCTCCCGCTGGCTATTATAACCTTTGACGCTGCAAAGGCCTTTGATAGCGTTAGGTGATCTTTCCTGTATGAAGTAACAGAGAGGTTCGGTCTAGGTACAGCTTTTTGTTGGTCCTGGAAACAATAAGGACCCTTTTGCCAGGATTTTGGTGAATGGGAGGCTCACTGAAAAGATAATGATAACAAGAGGAACAAGGCAGGCTGTCCCCCCTCCCCCCTTCTTTTTAACATATACATTGAGCCTCTTGCAAATAAACTTAGAGCTAGCCAAGAAATGTTCCCTTTTGTGTTTCAGGGGAGGGAGAAGATGACATGGATGACTTGATGGTCTTCACGACCAATCTGGCGCTCTCTTTACCAATAATATCTGAGATCATGGGAAAATTCGGTGAGGTATCGAGCTATCAGATTAACTGACAGAAAACGGAGGTGATGGAGTGGAACTCCCAGAGTAATAACCCCTTGGTAAAAAATTCAATGAAATATCTAGGAGTCATGGTGTAGAACAATCTTGAAGAGGTATCACACTTGAATTCCGAGAAGGTAGTAGGCGAGACTCAGAAGTTATTAAGATCTTGGACAGGACTTCAGCTCTCCTTCTTAGGTAGGTCAAACATCTTAAAGATGTCAATATTACCAAAGTTTACCTTTCTTTTCGCATCAATACCTCTAGAATTCAAGAAGCCTTGGTTTGATAAATTGCAAAAGGGTGCTGACCAGCTTTATCTGAGACTCTAAGGCCCCTAGAATCGCATGGAAGAAGCTCCATAGGGGGAAACTTCAGGGGGAATCGCTAGCCCGGATTTGTTCCAGTACTGTAAAGCCTTCCAGTTTAAGACAATGAGAATTCTAATGCAGGACTACTGGAAATATCCAAAGTATCTACAAGCCATGACTAAGACAGAGGGGGGTGGGTTTTTGTTTAAATTTGGTCATCTGAAATACTCCAAAAAAATAAAATTAAAGATTCTTCACGCAGCTAGTAAGCTACGGTTTTAAATTAGAAGGGCAGCGCGGATTCCGTACTATAGCAACTATGCTCCTATTTGGGCCTCTCCGGGAACTCCCGAGTGTCTAAAGGATAAACTCTCAACCTCATTGGCAGAAGCAGGGGTACCAAGATGGCATCAGCTACTTGAAGGGCAAACATTAGTAGACTGGGAACAAATATCTCTGTCAAATGGGAACATCTCCAGATTCAAGTTCTATCAATTGACTACCTGGGCAAATTCGCTGCCAGAGGGCGAGGCAGGAAACACATTGAGAGGACATTTTTACAGAATCCTGGGCAAAAGAAGGCGGTGTCGGAGTGGTATTGGCTGTTCGTACTTGCCGGAGAAGAGGAGTTTGTCCTTCCTATGGAAATCTGGAGGACAGACCTTTCATCAGGAGACATACAGAACCTCTGGCAAGTATCAATGTCTATGCTATGGTATGTTGTTAGTGCTGCCCCTCTCAGAAAAAAACATCTGTTTACGACACATAGGGCCTACTGGTTGCCAAAAAAGCTGACAAAGATGAACAGGCAGGCGGTCAAATGTTGTCCTAAGTGCGGGGAGGAAGAAGCAGATCTCCACATGTTTTCCGCTGTCCCAGCCTTCAGGTACTCTGGCATGATGTATGTTTGGTCCTCACAACAACTTTGGGCACAAATCTGGAGGTGAGCATGTCTTTATGTATCTTTGGGGTATTGAATGAGGTGGAGGAGGAGGTAAGGGTCAGCTTGGAAAGGAAACAGAAACATCTGCTATTTATGTTGATACTATTAGTTAGGGGTGAGATATGTATCAAGTGGATAACTCCACTCCCCCTGTCCAAGAGGGAATGGTTGGATTCGATACATAGGGTGCGAAAGCTGGAGAAGAACTAAAGAGGCTTGATTTTTGGGACATATGGGATCTGGCTTTTTAGTTTAGATAAATTTCACGGGTGGTTTAAGAGATTTGATTTGTGTATGATCGGATCCAAAAATGTCCAGTGATTAAGCAATTCTACAACAATTCCCAGATCCATGGAATGGGATTGGAGCCCCCAGCACCCCTCTCAATCTCTTACTCGATTGGATTCCAAGGGTCAGGAAGTATGGGTAATCGGTCAGGGAGCCCCCGATTGTGCCCCTGTAGACCGGGTCAGTGAGATACTCCACCTATATTCGCTACAATGGGACATGGGGTTCATGTCTAGACAGAGTAGGTCAGAAGCAGCGGCAAGTGGTCCTAGAGGTACCTGGCCAAATAAATCACGTCACTCACCCTCAGTGTTGCATCTATTTATGTTCGCAATTAATTCAGCCTACAGTGTGTGTGTCCACCACCAGTGTGTAACAGGATAACGTACATTTCTGTGGATGTTGGGTTCTCCAAGTGCTTATCAGCCCCCCTCCCTATATCATCTTCCTTAGGGCTTCTGACACATTGGGCTTTGCACCCTGACAAAGTGGGGACCTGTCTATTACTCCATCTAGCACGCAGTTGCAGTCCCCAGTCACAATCATCTCCACAGGCTGAAGAAAATAAGTTACTTACCTGTAACTATGGTTATCCAGTATTGGTATCCTTCATAGATTCACATGCTTGAATCATTCACAGTCATCGAGATGGGAGTCCCACGGTAAAATAATCAAGCAGTATTTAAACAATGCCATCATCTATAATGGCCATGAGCCATGTTTTACATAGCCTATCCATGCCGCCAAACAGCTGCTAGCACCCTCTAGAACTCTCCTAGCAGGTGCAGTTTCCCTCAGATTTTCTCAGCATAAGTGAGAAGTGAAAATCTTATTGAACACCAAGCAAACAGCCTCTACGTGGAGGAGGGTGGGTGCATGTGAATCTATGAAAGATACCAATACTGGATAACGATAGTTACAGGTAAGTAACTTATTTTCCTATCCAGTATTGGGGTATCTTTCATAGCTTCACATGCCTGAATCGGAGTAGCAAGCAGTCACATCCAATATCATCTTGTCAGTTGAGGATGGAGGGGGACTTTTAAAACATAGTGAACTCCAAAAATTCGAGGCAACACCAGAGGCACCTTAAAGGCTATACCTGTGGTTACTGCTTTTTTTGTGTGGGGGGGGGGGGGGGGGGGATAAAAAGGGTATGAAGAAAAGAAATCCACAGAACTTAACCATAAGAAAAAACTTAAGTTATTGCTTATACACTCACATTTTTACATACAAAGCATTAGCGAGAGGCAATGGAAAAAAGACAGGAAAACTTGTAATACACTTTACCTAGTAATGTTTCACATCATTAAGAACATGAAAGCATATGAAATTACCATGAGAATGAAAGACTCTTTCTAAAGATTAGAATGAGGCTTACCTTAATGGAAGAGATGCTGAAGCACCGCCTGGCCAACTGCTGCATCTGCATCCTGTGCGGACTCCAGGCATTAGTCCTGTGTGAAGGTGTGAGTGGTCTTCCAGGTTGCAGCACAACAGATCTTTTCCAAAGTCACTCCCGCGAAGAGGGCAGCTGACGTGGCAACTGCTCTGGTGGAGTGAGCCTTTGCTGTCCTTTCCAAAGGTTGGTTAGCTTTGATATGACAGAACTGTCTCACAGCCGATATCCATCGTGCGATAGTGGCATTTGTTATTGCAGTCCCTTCTCTGCCTTGGCCAAAGGCAACAAATAATTGATCAGTCCTTCAAATGCCCTTCGTTCTCTGAAGGCAGAACTTAAGGCAACATTTGACATCCAGGGATTGTAGTGTTTCCTCTGGAGGCGTGGATGGTTGCGGAAAAAAGGACCGGAGTATAACCGGTTCATTGAGGTGGAATTGTGAGAGCACTTTAGGAATAAATATAGGATTAGTCCTTAGAATTATAGCGTCTTCTTTAAATATTAAAAAAGGTTTCCTAATGATTAACGCTTGGATTTAGTTTACCCTTCTGGCTGAGGTGAGGACCAGCAGAAGAGCGACTTTCCATGTTAGGAATTTCAATTCAGCTTTATTAATGGGTTCGAATGGTCTTCATGTGTTGAGCAAGGACCATGTTGAGATGCTATTGCATTGGAGGTGCTCGCACTGGAGGAAAAGTACGGAACAGTCCCTTCCAAAATTGCTTAATCAGGCCTGAGGCACAAAAAGTAGTGGCGCCGGAAGCTCTTCAATAGCGAAAGATGGAAGTAAGATGAACCTTAACTGAGGCGAAAGCTAAGCCAGATTTTGCCAAGGAAAAGAGATATAGCATAATCTGTTGTGGGGATGCTTCAAATGGATGCAGGCCATTTCGTTGGCACCAAAAACAGAATCTTTTTCATTTCATCTTGTATGTTTTATTGGTACTTTCCGCCCTAGATTTCAAGAGGATGTCTTTACAATCCTGCAAAATTTTCATGCTCCTAAATTCCAGGAACTTAGGAGCCACGCATGCAAGTGTAGGGACTCTAGAATCGAATGGCATACCTGTCCGAAGTCCCTGGTCAGAAGAGAGGGGGACATCTGCAGACGAATGGGTCTGGCTTCTGAAAGATGAAATCGTTCCGGGAACCAATGTTGTCTAGGCAACCAGGCGTAATGAGAATTAGGCAACATATCTCCTCCAGCTTCATTTTAGTCAATACTCTAGGAATCAATAGGATGGGGGGTGGGCGTAGACATATGACCCTGACCATTGCATCAAAAGAGCATTGCCCTGAGACCTCAGGACAGGAGGAGGAACCTGCTGGCATAGGACCGGCATTTGGCGTTGAGGTCTGTTGCCAACAGGTCCAGCAATGGCTTGCCTCATAATGCAATTACTCCATCCAGCTGGAATTGGTCGAATCCCCTTTCATGGCAATTGTCTGTAGCTCTGCTGAGAGCATCCGCTAGCGTGTTGTGAAGGCCTGGAACATGCCTGGCCCGAGAGAAATTCCATGCTCTGTTGCCCAGCTCCTTTATTCTTGCGCTATCTGAGAAAATGTGAGAGATTTGGTTCCTCCCAGTTTGTTTATGTAGAACATACTGGTCGTACTGTCTGTACGGACCAGCACGGAGTTGCCTGCTATTCTCGATAGAAAGGCCAGTAAAGAAGGGAAAATAGCCTTCAGCCCCAGGTTGTTGATACAACATTGTTTTAAGAATTGGACCATTTGCCTTGGATTTGCAGATCCTGTAAATGGCCTCCCCACCCTTCCAAGGAGGCATCCGTTCTCAGTATGTAGTCTGGTATTTCTTTTAAGAAAGTGAGGTCCTTGGAAAGATTTGGATTGTGATACCACCGACGCACTGCAGTTTTCATTGCCGGGTTTAATAGAATGGTGTCTTCGAAGGATCCCGATGTTTGTAGCTACGGTTTCTGAGACACTTCCTGCAGAGGTCTAATTTTGAGCCTGGCTAAGGGTACTAGGTCAGTTGCTGATGAAAACATCCATAGGAGCAACTTGCACCTTCTCAATGAAATGCACTTTCTTCTTGAGAAGGTCATAGCAAGCTGCTGTAGACGTGCCTGTCGCTCGTCCAATAGGAAGGCCTTGCATTGGATGGTGTTATTTGACTGGGAAGAAAAGAATACTTTTTGATGTTCACTGTCAGCCCTAGTCTGTTGAATAGCTGGAGACAAGCATTCGTGGTTCTGGCCACTTGATCTGCTGTTGGTGCCTTCAGTAGCCAATCGTCCAAGTAGGGGAATACTTGGTGACCTTGAGAATGTAGGGTCGCGGCCACTGGTGCAAAGTATTTTGTAAATATTCTGGGTGCGGACTTGAGGTTGAAAGGAAGAACCTTGAATTGGTATTGGGTACCAGCTACCATAAACCTGAGGAATTTTTGGTGTTTCTGATGGATGGGGAAGTATGTGTCTTCTAGATCAAGTGAAGTCGTAAAGTCTCCTTTGTTGAGGCGACGCAGGATCTCAGCTACGGTTACCATCCTGAACGTTTGTTTTTTCATGTACCTGTTGAGGTTCCTGAGTTCCAGTATTGGTCTCACTTCCCGTAATTTCTTTGCAGAGGTGGAACTTCCTCCATGGCACCTTTTGAGAGCATGATCTTTACTTCCTTGTGCAATAAGTGAGGATGAGAGGGAGAGGTTCCCTTGGGTGGAGTAGTTGGAGGTTTGCTTGTGAACTCCAGAGTATGATCAAAGGCAATTAGATCCAACACCCACTGGTCTGATGTTATGCTCTCCCATTGCTGGTAAAAATTGCAAATCTTCGCATCCACGGGAAATATAGGGGGGTGGGGGGAGGAGGGGTGGAAGCTTGCAGGTGCCTTACAGGTGCCTTAACTGGAGAAACCAGCTGTCGCAGATTAGCGGTAGGTGGAGGGTTGACTAGTCTGCTTGTATTGAGCCTGATAGGGCTGGTATTGCTGTTGCCTCTGAAAACCTCTCCTGTATGCCCGAAACCCGCATTCTTTTGCTCCCCTGAAGGGCATTTTTCTATTTTGGAAGGTGGTAAACAATTTTGCTGTGTCAGTGTTTGTTTTTATGGAGAGCAGCGCATCATCAATATGCTTGCCCAATAAAAAAATCTCCATTGAATGCCATGTCCAAGATTTTTGTCTGAACTTCCGGCCTGAAAGTAGTGGCCTTCAACCACCTCTGGAGCCTCAACACTGCTGCGTTTGCCAGCTGTCAGAAACCTGTGTCAGCTATAGCCATAGCACAGTCAATGGTCTCTGATGCCGCTCTTTCACCCTCTACAAGGATCTTGCTTGGCTCTTGTTTCCAGTCTTGAGGGATGAGGTCCAATAAGGCTGCCATATCCGACCACATCTGTAGGTCGTAACGGCTGATAATAGCCAAAGCTTTGGCTGCCCGAATAGTAACAGCAGCCATGGTTGAAAAAAGCTTACCCATGATGTCGAATTTGCATCCCTCCTTGTCCAGAGGAGTCGAGATTGGAGTAGCCGGATTTGTTAATCTCCTCTGCGCCACCTGCGAAATGACGGAATCTGGCTTAGTGTGACCTGTCAGGCAAGAAGGTGCATCTTCAGTGGCCCTCTACTTCTCGTCTATTCGAGGGAGCAATGGTGTTATTGCGGCCGGTGATTTTTTTTCTTTACTCCCTCTGCCAGATATAATCTATTATAGGGATCGTACGAATAGATTTCCTAGCTTCCTCCGTAAATCATACAGAAAGCAATCTGTAGGATTAACAGCCATGGTTAGATGGAATCTGCTGGACGCTCTCTCCATCAAGTTGAGGAACCCTCCACCCGATGTCTTCTGGAGGGGAGTCCGCTGGGTGACGTGCTGGAGGAGAGAGTGCAGGGACGATATAGTCATCCCAAGGATTCGCCAGTGGATGTGGTTCTGGGATCTCTCCTTCCCTCTTGTTCTCTGAATAGGGGTTTTCCTCATCAGGAGCCTGTGTTGGAGGGCGTGGTACCATAGGTGTTGCTGGTCCGGATAAGGCTAGCGTTGTTGGGAGCTGTGGCGGTGGCTCACTCTAGACATCCTGGGGAGGAAATCTCTGCCTATAGTCCGCAAACATGGCTTGAAGGTCGTGGATTAAAGACTGTAGTAAATGCGCCATTTCCCTAAGAATGGTTCAGGTGGATAGCCTTTAGGTTGAAAATGGCAGGGAGGAACCAGATCTGGCTAGTGATACTGCTGTTGCTCGTCCTCATAATTGCCCTCCTCGTCCTGGCATTTCACATGCAACTCAGATGGGTTATGTGCCACCCCATATTCCCCAAAGTCATCCTCCTCCTCATCTTCTGACTGTTGGAATTCTAAAAAGTGCATGGGAGGCAACGGGGAGATATTTGCGAAAGATGAAATATCCGGGTGGAGAAAGGTCTTCGTTACCCTAGTAATATTGACCTTCGTCGACTTTTTTTGACGGTACCAATAACCCTGAAGAGGGAATATTCGCAGACGGTGCCGTCGTCGCTGTTACCGACGACGAGGTCATCGTCGACAGTGTCATCGGTTGGCTCGTCGCCGACAGGGTCGCCGGCGGGGCACTCGTCGCCGGCGCCTTCATTGACGAAGTCTACGTTGACGTTCTTGTTGACAGTATGGGTCGTCGTCGTCCCTACCGTCGGAGCAGAAGATGTGACTGTGGTACTTATCGTTGTCGACAGTCCAGGAGTTGTCTTCGATGGTGATATTTTGTCTTTTTTTCTTGTAGAGTCCGTAGAGGAGGCTCTAGGACATTCCTTTTCCCTTCTCACAGGAGAGGTGGGGACGGATGTTGTAGGCTCTGAGGAGACTTTATGATGTTTCTCCTTTCTATAGCCTTTGCTCTCCTGGGAGGGTTTGAGGTGTTTCCTTCCTTGACCAGGGGTATCCTCTTGAGACCTGGATCTTTTGAGCAGTCTGGATGAGCCATCATGGTCTTCGTCAGAAGTCTTCTGTTGCTTGGGTGGATTGGAGCCACAAAAGCAGCCTCCTCTCCATCCCGCAGAGTTTTAGAAGAAAAGGTCAGACAGATCTTGCATTGTCTTACCTCATGAGAAGGATGGGGGCGGTAAGTACAGTCTTTATGTGGATCATCCACATGGACTCTCTTCCTGTGACCGGTCTTACATGGGCGGAAGAGGCCTTTCCTATTTGTCATGTTGAAAAGATCAACCCTCAAGAAAATTCCAGAAAGAAACTGAGTAGAACTCAGGGAGACTCCCTTCAAACACGACGTGCGGTGAAAATCTGAGGGAAACTGCCTCTGCTAGGAGAGTTGTAGAGGGTGCTAGGAGCGGATTGGCTGGATTCAACATTTAGTCCTTTTTAAAAATGGACATAGAGAGGCTATGTAAAACATGGCTAAGGGCCTTTATAGCCTGATGCATTGTTTAAATACTGCTTGATTATGTTACCATGGGACTCCCATCTCGACAAAAAGGGAATGATTCAGGCATGTGAATCTATGAAAGATACCCCAATACTGCATAAATCCCTGTACCACTGCCAGCACCTCTCCGAAAAAATGGCCCACCGTCTATATTAGATGCATTAACATTTACCAGGCAGAGTTTGAGGGCGTCAAGAGTGCCAAGCAGCATAACATACCTCTCCTCTGGATCTGTACACACCCGCAGTTTTTGGAAAGGGACCCCAGGGCCACCCATACAAGGGTCCCCAATGTAAAACCAGAATAAGAGGCGGCATAAACATGCCCTCTCTACTTTTGTTGCAGCCTGGTAATCCAGTCACTCAATAAATGTGTTTCCTGGAGAAAAGCATTAGATATCTTTTGGACCTGGCCCTTTTTGCAGGGTAATCCTAAAACTTTTTGCCTTCCTCCTGTATTTTTTCTGACCTGTTTTTGTTGCCTTTTAATGACTACCACTGCTAGATTTTTATATAATCCTGTTTAGAGTCTCTTTTGTGGTGTATTTATTGTGTCACTGGTGTGTGTGTTGCACAAACGCGTTATACATTGCCTTTGGGGTAAGCCTGACTGCTCTGCCAAGCTACCAAGGGGGTGAGCAGCAGTTATCTTGCCTTTGTAACTCCCTGACTATAGTGGTTGCTTCTGTTGGGCTTAGATACTTACCCTAGCCAACCAGAAACCCCATTTCTAACAATATCCGATAGCGTTTTAGGTAACTGTGTATTCTATGGCGCTTCTCAAGCCTGTTCAGTCCTCGGAAGTTACACATGAGGAACTTATACTTACTACCCATACCCTGCATGACCATGTACACCGAGGTTCAAGGCCCTCCTACAGGGCCATTGCGTCACTGAAAGCACACTGATTATCACATGTTTCATGAGCAACAAGAGCACTTTCCCTTAAAAGAACATTAAAAGCTATCAACATTTGGACATTCATTGTCTTTTCAAGTCCCAGCCAGTCAAACAAGGGCCTGTGTTCTTCACCACTGCTCCTGTCAACCTCACCACCTCCAGGGGCCCCCTCAAATACGGTCAGCGCCCCTGCTCATCAGGGCAGTCACTTAACAGCACTGTGTCCAGAACAGCAGCACCATTCAGCCATGGTTTGTGTGGGGTCCACTGCCCCTCACTCATGAGTCCAGCCCAGGCCCCGTCCAACTTCCACTCCAGAGTTCCTCTCTTGCGCAGCAGTGATTGCCGCAGTCAATGAGGACCCTTGCACAGGCAGGCACCACCTTCCACCCCTACAACTTTGGTAGCAGCTGAGATTTAGTCTCAGGCCTCACGACCGGCATACATACAGCCCTAGGGGCACCGGCAGTCCCCAGAACAGCTATCTGCTGCGCCAACACCAACTTCCATGCTGTTTTAGGACCGCCGGGCAGCCAGGCCGCTACACCATCTGTTCAAGACCACCTTCACCAGGTCCCAGCTGTCGCAGAGTCCTGTTGTGTGTGTCAGTGAACGGATTAATTAAAATTGAAGGCTGCTCAGCATCCCGATCTGTGCGGGCTTGGCAAAGCACTGCCTCCAGACCCTACAACTCAACCAGCAGCTGAGATTTCGCTTCAGGCCTCACAGCTGGCGTCACCCCCACCCCAGGGGCCCCAATTGCCCCACAGATGTCTTTCTGCTGCGCAGCACCAACCACTGTGCTGTTTCAGGGCAGAACTTGAATGTTGGCAGCTTTCAGGGTGTGTGTGATTCTATTCTATTTACCTTTCCCCAGCAGTGGCCATACCTCGAGTCATGTTTCTACGCGAGA
Source organism: Triturus cristatus (assembly GCF_964204655.1). Taxonomy (NCBI): domain Eukaryota; kingdom Metazoa; phylum Chordata; class Amphibia; order Caudata; family Salamandridae; genus Triturus; species Triturus cristatus. The sequence goes on along the minus strand of NC_140583.1, from coordinate 787,304,847 downwards.
CCTTAGGTACCCAATCAAATTAACAGGAATGTTTTCTAAAGTATCAGATGTGAGGTTATGAGGTTCGCTGTCGTCTGGAGGTGGTCTACGACTGCCAGGGGCCTGCCCGCCCTCAATAGCAAATTGTCTAGGGAGGGGGAAGACAAACACCCAACCTCGGAAGGTGTGCTGTCACCACCGCCATCACTTGCAAGAACATAAAAGGGGCATTTGTAAGGCCAAAAGGGAGCACTGCAAACAGAGCCCTTGGCGCACTGCGAACTGAAACTAATGCCTGTGTCACCTGCAGGACAGGAATTTAGAATTAATCGTCCTGCAGGTCCAACACGGCCATCTAAACACCAGGTTGCAGAACATGTCTAATCCTGACCCTACAGGGTGTGCATTGAAAAGGACACCCTAAAAATGGTTTTGAGGTTGTGGTCGCTGGGAAAGATGGGGGACTGAGCTGCATGTTGTTGCTGATGTCTTGAACATTGTTTTTGAGAGCAATGGCCTCTTCCATGAAATGGTGAGAAGGTTGCTGTGCTGCCAGCAGGGTCAACCACTGGCGATATTGAAATCTCCTGGCATATCCTCGAACAGAGACAACATTTTTGGGAAAATCGCCTCATTGGGGCAAACAGCCCAAGGGATCGTGCTGTGGAACTACTTTCTTTAAAGAGTTACTGGGCAGAGACTGCTTCCTCACTGAAGTGAGAGCCATCAAATGGTATGTCCATTAAGGAAGCCTGAACATCCACTGAGAAGCTCAAACCTCATCCAAGCATGGCGTTTAAGCACCACACATGCCCAGTGCCTGACCTAAACAACCGGATGTCTCCAGGCCAGATCTAATCATTTTTGCTACACCCCAGCTTTTCTGTATAGTTTGGTCTTAATACACCCAAATGTCTACTGGCACTGCAGGAAGGATTTCACCCAAAAATATTCCTTAAAACTTGACCTTTAGCAACCTAAAAGGCAGCTGGTGTTGATAGAACATAGAGCAACGCAGGCAGAAGAGAACTTGCGCTTACCAAAAGCCTCCATGTGTTTCGATTCATGGCCAGGAGGGGGGTGTAGGAACGGCGTTAGGATTCAGCCAACTGTTTGACTCCTGTATCACCAAACTCTCAGGCGTCAGGTGCTGAAAGAGGAAGTCAGATTCGCCCGGAGCCAGTCTGTGGCAACAAGCTACTGGTCTATTGACAGGGGGCCCAGAACATAGCTATGCCCAAGTACCAAAGGGATGACTTGTTGAATGTCACAAGAAGTTGATGATGTGTCTGGCCAGACTGAAAAACTTAAGTCAGGACATTAGCTTTTACTTCAATGGTAAGGAGCTGCAGGTCAAAGGCCGTTGTATGACCATGGAAAAAGAAGCACTACTCTGTGGAAGAGCCAGAAGGAGGGACAAGGACAGAGTCTGGGGAGGTGTCTAGATCACAGGAATCCTACAATTCTGCATACAAATTGTCCCCATACTGTGGGATTAATTTGTCACATCATCATAGGCTTTTGTCAAAATTGACCCCAAAAAGCTGGTGTAAAGTACGAGCTTTGTCGTGTGGTAAAGTCAGTTTCTCTAATTCAGAAGGGTTGGCTATGAGCTGCGCTCCAATGGAATCGTAACGTGGGCACGGTCGACATTAGGCTGGCATGGAGTCGGAAACCAGTAGAGATGACTGATCCTATTCTGATGCTGTTGGCACTAGCCCTGATGTTTCGGGAACCAGTGCAAAGGTCGGCAACAAAGCCGGTGTGGAACCCAAGGTGGCTCTGAGAGTTACATACATCGCCACGGGTAGAGCCGCTAAAAGGACACCCAATTGGAGGCTTCTGTGGATCCTTAGGGCCCGAAGTTGCACGATAGACCCAGAAATTGTCCTTGTTGTCCTGTATGTTCTTTTGGTTCATCTGGACACAGTCATCACAAGTCCTTGAGTCGTGTTCCAACTCTAGGCAGCACAAACGTACCTCGTGGGAGTCTGTCACAGTCATTTCTTTGCGACAGTCCCTACAAAGTTTAAACTTAGTCGTTTTGAGAAGTGACATATTTGCTTTGCACCCGGTGGAAAAGAGAATTTGGGAAAAATAATTCAATAGGCAAGAGGAGCAGATCTGGATCCGTGTCTGAAGGTGCAGAAAGAAAGAATGAACGGACATAAGCGCTCCTTGGTGCTGCTTATATGAGGCCCCGTTCATTACTTCCAGAGTGGAATCGTGTTGGTGCAAGGCTGTGCAATGGCACCTACTGACTGACAGGAGTACTGCTATTGAGTTTCTGGACCTAGCCTGACCTGCTAGGGAGTATTTAAAAACAAAACAAAAAAAAAAGTGAGGAATCTGCAGTTAGAAGCATCAATCAGAAATGTGTGTACTGCAGATCCCATCCTATCTCCTAGGTCCAAAGTGAGCATTTTGAGCCTGTCCCTAGGGACAAGAAAGTAACACGGATAGCATCTTTCCAGCTTCTTCGATTCCGGTACACTCTCTAAGACACTCTTGAACAAGAGAATGCGGTCTTCCTGAATCAAGATTGCAGAATATTCTTCTGAAAGTCGTTTGGGGAAGGTCAGGTGGAGGAGGTGAGAGGCAGGTCATAACCCTTCAGCACAAACTTGAAGACCCATCTGTTTCATTTGATGGATCTCTAGCCAGGAAGGAAAGGTCATCTTGCCTCTGACCAGACATGCATGAGCCTGAGAGGGCAAACTAAAGCAGCTTGGTAGCCGCTGCAGCAGGGGAGGAAGAATTGGTTGAAGCGGATTCAGCCAGTGCCGCGCCTCAAAATAACTGTTGGCTGCTGTGGTACAGCATGAGAGGGCTGGTGCTGCCTGTAAGCTAGCCTACCTGGAACACACCCTACATTTTCTGTATAGGTAGGGAAATAGTATAGCTGGCATCAACAGCCCTAAATATTGTGCAAAGACTCAGTTCCTACTGCCAAATCAACAATTTTTCCAAACGAACGGGTGCTTTCCATGTCCACTAAGAAAGCTTAGACCTCTCCAAAAAAACAGGTTGAATGCATCCATGTGCACCTCCTGAGCATGAGACTGGTGCCAATAGCTTTAGCGATATAGTAGCCAGTCCATCTTTGAATACATACTTGGCTACATCCTGGCCATCATGCATCATCTGGACTAAAGAGTTCCTGAGTTCCTCAGGGATAGCCAGCAAGTTTGGCATGCCTCTTAGTGCATGGGTGCACCTCCCCCACTGAGTTAATTGATCTGAGGGCCAGAGTGAGGTTAAAAACATTCCAGGCATCAATTATTAATGATTCCCGATCAGAAAATGTCAGAAAAGAATTTGGATTAATCTTGCTTGTTGAGACATGAATAATCAATCTCTCTGGTGTAAGGTGCTTGGTGATGAACTCCAGGTCACCAGGAGCCAGTCTATGTCATCTTGCCACAGGCCGACTGACTGCATGAACATGGCTTAGATGATTGTAGCCAGAAGAGCATCCCTTAAGTGGGAGTATGAGCTCAGAGGAAGCTAGCTTTGGTTGAAAAATCTCAGCCAATATGTTTGGTTTTGTCTCTATAGTGGGCCGTTGAAACTCATGTGCCTCAGCAGCACTCCTAACTAACACTTTAAATAAAGCAGTTTCTTCTGTTGGCTGAGGGAGCTACTCTAGCTATGTTTCAAGAGATGTGTCTAGCCTACTGATATTTTGTAAGTCATCATTACAAGATGAGAGGGAGACACTGGTCACTCTTCCCCATGAGTGTCCTGAGTGATATAGGATGCTTCCTGTAAAGGGCAGGAATCAGAGACAAAAATACTCTGAATCTGTTTCTGGTACAGACATAAAGGCAGATGAATTGGATCCTGGTTGAATGACTAATGATTGTGCTTTTGTATTTTATAGCCTGACTTATGCCTGAATTGAGCAGCTATTGGTTGAGTGGTCAGTGATCAACATTGGGACCTGGTCGTTGAGTAACACAGGTGGAGTCTGTGCGGACACTGGCACGGAAGGAACCGAAATAACCTTGATGACAAAGTGGAAGTCTATTCCAGGGTCCGAACGGGTCCCCTTAGGGGCAAAACGAATCAAAAGGCACATCAGGGGAGTGGAATTGCACCTAAGAACTGCTATATGGCGTCTTTTAAGGGTGCCATTTGCTGAAGAGTAGATGACAGCACGGAGAATTCACGGCGTGCTGGGACAAATTGCAGGATTCGTTTGGATTCAAGGGACATCAAGGAAACTAGATCTTTGACTCTGGATTTTGAGTGGCAGGATAAGGTTGAGCCCCACTTGGTTTGCTTTTGCATGTGTTTAGACTTCCACTTGGATTCGAAAAGACTGACGGGAAAGTGGACAATTAATGGGAACAGCAATGTGACAGAGCCCGCAACTTGAAGCGGGAATGAGTTCTATGTTTAGACAGAGACCTCTTTCTTCGGTAATTTAGAGTTTCACCCTCCGGTTCAGAGTAGCCTTTGGGTGCATAAGGGCACATTTATGACTAGATTACAAGCATCATAAGCATTCCTCATGTGGGCCCATGACCAACTCCTGCTTCCTGCATTCTTGTTACGCTTTGAATGCCGTCGTTTTTTGGGGACATCATTTCCTACCATAACTGGAAAGTAATCTGCAGTCTTCGCAAGAAAGACGAAATTGGCACCAGAGTTCCAGATCCACCTTGAATGGCACAGAAACATAGGAACTGATGACAGTATACAGGAGTTGTGCTTATATGCATCTCTGCTCTGTCATCTGAATGGCAGAACGGAGTCACTGGTAGCAAACAAGGTGCCACTTACTTTAACGCGGGTGCATTGCTCAAGAATTCTCCTGAACCACTCCTAATTGGAGATAAACTAAAGGTGAGGAGTCTGTAGTTAGAAGTAAACATCAAGATGCTGAGGAAGGAGGAACCAAATAGGTTCACGGTCAGGAAGAGACCTTTGATGAAAGTTTGACTTTAAGGTTCACCTGCCTCGTTACCCTATTGGAGCTCTAAACAATACTAAAGAAATGCAAACATAGTGAACAAATTGGTTGGGATGTACGAGTATGATGAATAGAAGTTTAAAAATGAATGCACACAAAGAGGATATTAACAGGATACTTGTGCGATCTGGAGAAAAGCAAACTAGCCCAGTGAGGCATTGGTGTGATGGCTGAAACATGTTGACCGAGGGATACAAAGGATACTAATTTCCTTATTGCATCTCCACCTGTTTTTAACACAATCAGGATGCCCTTTGAAAATAAAATTAACCCTCAGGACACCCTGGACTATTTTAAATCTAATATCACACCTAATAACCAAAACGCTCCCTTGGCTACCAAGGTCGAGTCTGTCCAGATGCACGAGGACTATGATGAAGCATGCCACTTGGAATCCTAGTGGGTGAGAGTCCTTTTAATACCATAGGGTGAGCCCCTTGGGCTGGCACAGAGAGATAGGCTAAGCCTGGTAGGGGTTCCCTCTTGTTTTTGCATGGTTAGATGTTCGGGAAGGTAAGCGAACCCTGCTTCTTGGAAAATAGTAGAAGTAAACATTAGCAAAAGCAGTCAATCGCAGTCACAAAGAAGGGTTCTGTCCCTCAACCGGTGCTACCAGACTCTCTGCTACCACCCACCCATCTCAGAACATCTTTGCAGCCCTACTAAAATCAAAGTAGGTTTATTGAACAACTGTCTTTACATTGAGAAGTTCCTTTGGCCTTCATTTATAGGCCCTGGTCCAATTTCTGAAAATTATTATGCGGTTGGGCAGTACTGTAGGAATCTTCCAGGGACAACAAATGTTATGTTATAACAATTTGTACAGCACACAGCTACTTTAACAGTGTTCTGGCGCTCAAGGCTTAAAGCACCAACTTAAAACCTTTTCAGAATATGTGAAAAGTCAGGTTTTAAGTTTCATTTTGAAAGCAGGGATATCACTGGTTAGGCGAAGGTTTATTCCAGTTGAAGGATCCTAGATAAGAAAAGGATCTGCCACCCATTCTAAGTCGATGGATCTGGGGGACTCTTGCCAGGTAAGCAGAGGAAAAGCGCAGAATGTGAGCTGGAATGTATTAATAAATCCTCTCTCTGAATGCACGGCCTTATGCACTAGTACTATGGCCTTAAATTGCATGCTCTTTTACGGGAAGCCAGTGTAGGGCTTTCAGATGAACTGACATATGGGATCTAGGGAGAAGACTGAGTAAAAGTCTGGCGACAGAGTTCTGCACCACCTGAAGTCTACTAAGGAGATTATCAGGGAGTCTGAGGTAGAGGGCGTTCCCATAGTCCAGTCACATGATAATCAGGGCATGGATGACAGTTTTCTGGCTGATTCAGATAGGAATCTTTTCAGCATGCGAAGACTGCTGAAAGAGGAACAGGCCAACACTTGAATCTCAGGTTGGAAGGAGAGGGTACCATCAAATTTGATACCTAGGTTTCTAACAGAGCTTTGGGGAGGACCAAGATGCGGCGCATCCTTAGGCCAGCAAGATTTCAAGATGTTGGGTGGAGTGGCTCCAAAGATCATGCTCTCCGTCTTATCAGAGTTGCGTTTCAGTTGGTGCCAAGCCAACCACTGAAACACCTTAGCAAGACATTGTGAGATGAGCTCCCCATCTAGTTCCTCTCCCTTGCCACAGAAGAGAGGCGTTGTTAATGTACGAGATTACTTTTCGCCCATTGACTCTACCAATATTGCTAGAGCCGTCCGGTAAATATTGAACAAAGTGGGGCTTAGGACTGATCCTTGTGGAACACCCACCGTCAAAGTTCTAACTTGCGATGAGAATGGGGCAGCTACAGTTCTTGACTTCGATTGCTTAGAAAAGAGGTAAGACATTTAAGGGCAGTGCGTTTGATCCCTATTGCCTGAAGGCATTCAAGTAGATGAGGAACCGTGTCAAAGGTCGCTATTAAGTCCAACATGATCAGGATTGCCTTGCATCCCTTATCAACGGTGCTCCTAACATGCTCTACTACTTCCAGAAGCATGGTCTCAGTGCTAAAGTAAGGCCAGATGCCTGATTGACCAGGATGTAATCGTTTCTTTTACCTCCAAGTATTGAGACAGTTGACAATTAAAGGCATTCTCCAAGATTTTGGATAGGCAGGTAGGAGGGAGATGGGTCTATAACTTGCTGGTTATTTCGGATCAGCCGAAGTTTTTTTTTTTTTTTTTTTTTTTTTTTAACAGTGGGAGCACTTCTGCTCTTTTCCAGTGTTCAGGGACCATTCCAGTTGCCAACTAGGTATTTAGAATATTATTTATTATTGGATTAATGGTTTGGGCAGCAGGTTGGTAGGATAAGGATCTGCTGTGGACCCAGACTTCAGGCTCTTCATTTCCATTAGTGATATCTTGAGGGACAATGGGTCAAAACAAGCCAGAATAGAATTTCTAATGAAAAAATATGATTGCACATGCATTTACAGACACACACCAATCATTAACTAGAACAGGAATGGAAAACTCACCTTATCTCGTAAGTGGTGTTCTGCAGCTTCAATGTTCAAAGGGTCATCAAAATTCAAAAGATCCTGGAAAAAAAAATAAACATGGATACTCAACACCTTAGAAAGGAAATGGCCTCAGGTTGAAAATGAAAAAGCAAGCTATTTACCGTTACACTGTAGTTAGAGTATTGATATCTTTCATAGATTTGCATGCTTGAATCTTCCCAGTCGTCAAGGTGGGAGTGCCATGGGAATTGTATAAGCAGTACATAGAAATACATTGCACAGCACAGCTTATACAAGTGACATCGTTACCCAATTTACATAATTTTAATCAGAACCAGCCTTCAACCAATCAGGAAGCAGCTACTGAGGCCACCATACCTCAGATTTCTCAGCATAACCATAAAGCTGATAAGAATGAGACATAAAAGGGACAAGCTCCTACTGGGGAGGGGGAGAGGGAGAAGATCATATGTGACTATGAAATATATCAATGCTGGAGAACTACAGTGCCCAGGTAAATAACGTTTTTTCTCCATTATTGAATCTTGCACAGATGCACACACATTTCATATATATATGTCCAAAGTCAACACAATGAATAGATCAAGTTTAATACATCCTAATGAAGAGCAGAGAGAGGAAGACAAACAAGAACAAGAATGAAACATGGATTACCACCTACAATGCCTACCACAGCAGGGTGAGAGACTGCTTAAATAGGCATTGGTACCTGGTAAGGAGAGATCTCATATTGAGAGAATTGGTTTCTCAAAGACCTTTAGTGACGTTTAGAAGAGTGCGGTCAATGAGATATGATTTGGTCAACAGTAGCCCTGAGTTAAGAGGAGCAGAAGGGTGGTTGAGGGCTGGCACAGGATTCTGTAAATGCACGAAATGCAAAGCCTGTACAATAGGACAGAACATGAAACAAATTACATTTTCCCTATTAAAAAGCTCATGGTTTATTCAAACACACCTAACCTGCAGAAGTGAGTTTGTAGTTTATATGCTTCAGTGCTAATGTCATAAAATGTATGTGAGCAGTACTATCCACATGGCGCATATACGAATTCTACATCATATGAGGGCCGCCCCAAATAAAGATAAAAGCTACCCGGTAGCGAGACATGTAAATGAGGTACATAATCGGAACATTCATGACTTAGGGGCATATGTATCAACATCACCATTTGCGATTCTCAAATAGCGATTTTTAAAGAATCGCTATTTGAGAATTGCAAAACGGGATGTATTAAAAAAATTGCAAACTTTTAGCGATTTCTTAAAATTCCTTAATTGTGATTAGCAAATTGCGAAATCGCAATTAAGGAATACCTGCCCATTCATTCCTATGGGCCAGGAGACCCATAGGAATGAATGGGAAGTAATTCTCAAATAGCGAATCGCAATTTGCTAATCGCAATTTGAGAATAATTTCAAAGGTGCAAGGGTGTCATGATGACACCCTGATGCACCCCTGAAATGAGCGTGTGTGTGCATATGGCGCACATACATGCCCTAAGGGCATGTATGAGCGGCACGTGGCACTTTGTAAAATTAAAAAAAGTGAATTTTGAAAGGATATCGCAAATTACCACCAACTGGAAGTTGGTGGTAATTTGCGATTTCTTAAGGATAATTCGCACAACTTGGGTGCTTTTTACATATCATTTAAGAAAATCGCAATTTGCGATTTCTTAAATGCTTATGCAAAATTAAGAAATCGCTAAATTAGCAATTCCTTAATTTTGCGATGGGATTTGGCTCATACATCCCGATTACCGATTGTTTAATCGCAAACGCTGTTATTTTGCGAATCGCAGCGTTTGCGATTAAAAAATCGTTTGATACATATGCCCCTTACTCTATTATGTGGTTGACCAGGTACCCAAGAGCAGAAGTGGGGGTAATAGGGAGCGCAAATTACGTAAGCTTCAAATCGAGATACATCATACTCTTCAATACCAAAACCCCGTTTGGGCTTAATTCTGATGAAGACCTTTCCGTGCACTTAGGAGTCTGGATGAGGTATAAGATTGGCTTCCCAGTCTTTTAAATGTTTTTAATAAGCCTTGGAACAAGAGGCCACAAAGCAAATTATGACATTCAGTTGTTAAGATCAGAAAGGAATCGAATGAGGATAGATGGCACAAGTTGTTCTTAACGCATTATGTAATGCATTTGCTTAGAGAACACAGTGGTTGAGTAGCGAGCCACAGTGAGGAAACTATGGTGGCAATATTTAAAGAATTAAGTAGCAAATGGAGAATTAATACCAAGGCTAACTTTCAGCGAAAGATGAACTGTTAATGAAATTAGGCACTAGCTTATACATGGTGATTAAGTGCACCTCTATTCAACGCTGGATAGTTACCAGGAATTATGCCATAAGGAAAATATATGTATAATGCACTTGCATTTTATTTCAACCATGAATGTAATATTCACTCAAATAGAATCAAATGAATTTGTATGATTGAGTAATCACTTGCACTATGAACTTTTGATTGTTAATGAATGGAATTTTGTGCTAAAAAGCAAAATTAATTATTCGTAATATTAGAACAATCTATGGGGGTTAAGAGTGAATTAAAGCATCACCAGATATACTATGTGTTATGATGTAAAGCAAAGTCTTTCTTCAGTGGTAATGGTGGATGCGACCCATGTGACAGGAAGTATCCGATGGCTTTTAAATAATGGTTGTGAAACAAACGCTTGATGTGTGATCAAGGCAGTAATGCCCAAACGCTTTACAGCAGAATAAATCCAAGCGCTAATCCAGGCAAGTGGTGTGGTTTCTTACCTGGTGAGGATTACCGATTCGTACGAGTAATTGGAACTGGCATGATTAAATTTTTTTTTATTATGCTCAACTCATTGAAAGACCGATTGCCCTACTGCTGCATCATTGTTCACTGTGGTATCTAGGCAATAATGACGCCTGAACATATATATGCCTGTTAATCACGTAGCAGCTCTGCAGAAATAGATTTATATGTATGAATATATATATATATATACATATAATCACATATATATGTGTATCAATATGTGTATGTATACGGGTGTGCCTACTGTTTACTTCCCACCACCTCTTAATACATATTCAGTCTTCGCGATAACTACATGCTATTCAGATAAAAACATGTGCATCTGTTAAAGATTCAAAATTAGAGAAAGAACAAGTTATTTACCTGCCCACTGTATATATATATTCACTTACAATACAAAAGGTTACAGGGATGTTGAAGTTAGGCTTTGATTTCACTCGTACAAAATCATGAAAATTCAGCAGTTATAGTTACCTGAGCTAACTATAACTTACGCCCCTGCAATGTACTGTTTATGACCTCACATATGAAGCAGCTTTATCTGCGATGATCAGCATCAGGTCCAAGCTGTCTGGATCGGTACCCATTTGAACGGTAAGCTGTAACCCTTACAAGAATATTCAATTTCTGCCGTCTAGTGGCAGTCTCCTCACGGTGAGATTATTGTTTACCCACTGTGTTAGCTGGCCATGTATGTTTGTCTCTTTTTTTAAATCGCTTGCCCTTTGATTACGTAGTACGCATATCTTTTTTGCCTATTAGTTGTCCCTTCGTATTTTGGCGATTATCTCATTGGGTCATGTATTGTAACACCCCAATTTGAATCCATCGACTGTGTAACAAATATATCCCGTATATTACACATGAGTCGTCCAATAGCTGTGAGTGTGTAACTCACACTTAAGCGATTAGCTCTTTGGGTTTAGTAAAGCATCAGTACCATGTGAATATATCCACTCTGTGTAGGAAATATATACTGTATATTATACAGAAGACATAATTAGGATACTACGTCCCTTAAGTGACAGGTCTATTTATGATTAAACATTTTGCTGAGGACTCTTCAATGGCGATCTATTTGAATTAGTCCCATTCTAATTCACTAATCACAGGAACATTGCCCATAAGAGATTTGAGAACTATGCTCAGATTATGGATGACAATTTCTATGATTCTTTGTTTATTTCTAGAACCATGAATACGTTGTGGCACCTAGCAGATTAGCAGCTCGTCCACTCAATCAGGATTATTTATCGTGAGGTATTTTTTCTAGTACCTCTAGTATTACATTATTATTTTGAATGTTTTCCATGTGGTCAACTATAATGTCCCTCTCCCTTTCTATTTTTCACAATTATGGTGCGTTTTATAGGACTTTGTGTCATCGAGCAGCATTTCAATCTCCTCATCGTCCTAGCCATCTTTGCTATAAGGTATTACCTTTAACTGTTATTTATCATGCACTTAGATCAGATGTACCTTTTAAAGGCAGACAGTTAATTATAGATGTGTATAAATAGATCTCCCCTCATTCTTATCCCCTCCACCCCCTTTTTTTCATTATCTGGTTGCAGTGTGTAATAAAATCTTTATATATTACCCCTGGCTTGTGGGTCCTTCAATACTGCGGTGCATCCCTCTTCTTCTTGCGAAACTGGTAAGCCTCTCAGCATGAATATGGTCTACATTGCCGCCGGTCTGCAATGTTTCTCAACATTTTTAGGATACATAATCTTTATTTATTTAGCCTATATGAATACTGTTTTTATTGTAACAGAAATTTTCTAACCTGGATATGCTGGCTGTGTGTGAGTCTGACTCATTAATTATTCCCCAGCTTCATCATCATCTTGAAATACTTACCATTTGGTAAGAAATCCAGACGTGGGCTCAGTATAGACACACATGCTTTGTAATCAAGTATAGGTCCACCTGTACCTTAGAAAACCATGGGCTGCACTTTGAGAATAATAGGGTGTTTTTCAGATATGCTTTTTAGATACATTTCCTTTCCCATTTTTAACCTCTAAACCCATTTTGGTTAAATATCCTCTTGAGATTTTTCAATCTGTCATTCTGTCATTAAAGGTGTATTATATATATATATATATTCACTTAAAAAACCATAGGTTTCGCACATGTTATAGTTAGCTGTACATTTCACTCGTAAAAAACCAATGAAATTCCACGTTATAGTTAGAATGGGTAACTATAACCTGCGCGCCCACAATAAACTGCTGATGACGTCACATATTACATCACTCATGACATGGTCAGTGACATCACTCATGACATCAATGATGACATCTGAAATTACACATTGTGGATTGCGGTCGCGCAAGTTATAGTTACCTGATCTAACTATAACGTGGAATTTCATTGGTTTTTTACGAGTGAAATGTACAGCTAACTATAACATGTGTGAAACCTATGTTTTTTTCAGTGAATTTGTACGTTTTTTTAAATGCTAAGTTATGTATTTATTTTTTATTTTTTTTTCTGGTTTTTCACTATGCGCACACCCTGCGCGCACGGTGTGCTTCGCGCACCGAGCGCCCACGTTGCGCAGTCCATGCCGTGCGCGCCTCGCCTTTTTTTACACAGTAACATTTGTTTTTTTCTCCCTTGTGGGTCCTTTAATTTATTTAATAAATGTGATTGTGACTTCTTTATTTTTTTTTATTTTTTTTTTGCCGTGCGCGTACGGTAAGCTTACCGTACGCGCACCCCGTGATTTTTTAAAAAAATTATTAAATGTATTTTTCGTACTTTTGGGTCCTTCTTGGACCCCCTGACAAACACTAGGGGGTCTGCAACTCTCTTCGTTGCCCCCTTTTCACGTTCCCCACCTTTGTTTCTCAGTGCGAGAGTCAGAAAATGGCGGCCGACACTTCCTGATTTCGACCGATTCGAATGTTTACAGTCATGTAACCACCAATCAGAATTGAGCTCGCGCACGGCACCGTACGCGTACGGTAAGCTTACGGTAAGCGCACGGAGCGCGCTTACAGATATATATATTGATTTAAATGCTATTTTCTCAGGACCTACTGAACAGATTTACACCAGACCTACAAAAGGCACATCCTTGACCTGAGGACTACCTCTCTGCCAAATTTCAAGTAATTCTGTTCAGCCGTTCGGGCTGTAGCTCGGACTAAAAGTCCTATGGGAAAATGCATGGGGAAAACGCGTTTTGGGACCCCCCTTTTTTCTCAGCCCCCGCTTGACGAATCCCCCCGAGACTTTCAGGGTAGGAGCGGAGCGTAGCGCCCCATTAGTTTTGAACATTTCGCGAGGATTCGTCGACCGGCGCCAAAGTTATTCCAAATAGAATGTTGCGGATTTCCTATGGAAACACGGTCCTAACTATAACTATCTACTGGCGACTGCCAGTAGAGAATATATATATATATATATATATATATATATATATATCCAGACGCACAATCGCGGAAGTCCGCTTCAGGCTTGGCGGTCCTGGATGGGCTCCGTCATCCCCTTGTATCACACACCGACTTTTGCTTTTACAAAAGAAAACCAGGACACATAGATGATATATTTTTAATTTGGAGAGGTGACAAGGAGTCAGTTGTAACCTTTATTGACTCCCTAAATAACAACGACAAGAATTTACAAATCACTTCCCAAATAAGTGAGTCTATGATCGTGTTTTTGGATGTAGAGGTATCAGTTTCCAACAGTACATTGGTTACAAAGTTGCATAGAAAGCAGACGGCTGGGAATAGTCTCCTAAATGCTCAGAGTGCCCATCCGTCTAATCTAATTCAAAGTATCCCTTACGGGGAGTTAATCAGGGCTAAGCGTAACTGTAGCACTACAGAGGAATACGATCAAGAGAAACAAATCATGAGCACTAGATTCAAACAACGTGGTTACAGTGATAAGACCATTAAACAAGCAATGGCTAAGGCAGATTCATTGAATAGATCAGATCTTTTATATTCGAAACCCACGTTAGCTGAATCTAAGGATTCAGTAAGGTTTATAACTACTTTTTCGAAAAATGCATTCCAAATCAGGCAACTATTTGATAAAAACTGGCACATTTTAAAGAGTGATCCGACTCTAAATGAATATTTGAATGACACTCCACAGATAACCTTTCGGAGGAGTAAATCTTTAAAAGATGATCTATGCAAGAATATGGTAGCTGCTACAGAAGTTGTCCATTGCACTAGTCCCATTGGTTTCACAACATGCAAACGTTGTAAGGCATGTGCCCATAGTACAGACTGTAAGATATTCACGTTACCAGGTACCAAAAGGGATTTTATTATCAAAGGAAATTTTAACTGTAAAACAGAATATTGTGTATATTGTTTGATCTGCCCATGTGGGAAGTTGTACATAGGCAGCACAGTACACCAAGCTAAGAAAAGAGTCCTAGAGCATCTACGTGCTATAAAAAAACATGACATTCAATATCCTGTAGCCCGTCACTTCTTCAACATACATGAGCAAAATGAAAAACTTTTATCCTATGTTGTTGTAGATGCAATTGCACGACACGAAAGAAGAGGTGACAGAGAGCGCCATTTAAGATGCCTGGAATCAAGGTATATAATTGACTTTGACACCGAGATACCCGAAGGACTCAATTCGAGCGAAGAAATGGCTGTACATTTGTAAAAACTACGAGTTTACATATTTTCTGTAAAGAGAAGTAGGGAGTTTGTTAGAAATATACTAATTTCTGTAAAAATTTCTTGATGTATTCAGCACTATTTCAGTATGTGGGATTTAGCCATTGCAGTTGAATTAATTGATGTTGAGGTGGATTTCTTTGCTTCCCAAAACGTAAGGACTAAGTATCGGTTAGTTAAACTTTTTTTACGGATATTAATTACAATGTAATCTTGGCCCACTTGGGCGAGACTTGAAGTCTTTGACCACAAAAAGGTGGAGGTCAGAATTAAAACCCACTTGGGTTTATATTTTCAATGATTTGTAGAATTAAGTCAGGAAGTCAATGACTTAACGAAGGTCTTTTTGCATTTGATGCAGTTGATGTTACCAATGCTTTATTGCAATAGCATATATTGTCGGATCGGAATTTGATCTTACAGCTCAATTAGTTTGTCTGAATTGTAACCCACTGGGGTTCAGATAGTAATGTGATGACCATTGATTGTAAAGGCACAACATGTTGAGCTGGTTACGACATTTATAATCAACAATGCTTTATTGATCAATACAATTGGAGGTTTTGCACGCGTGCCGAAATGAGTGCACACAGAATTTTGAACGTAATAATGTTCCAACGCATTATGTCGATATATGGTATTACAGTAAATAAGTGTAACCAAGTATTTACAACCTGTTCTTCCTGGCAAATGGTTTTCCTTCAATTTGTATATTGCAAATTATAGCATAATACAACATGCCAAAATGGCGTCTATATTTGCAAATGAGTTTTCACACAACCTTCACAGTCCTTCCTCTATGTTATTGGTTGAGGCAAGATGTAAATACGGGAAAGTAAGATGTCCGCCATACCGTGAAAAAGCTGTCAAGCGAAACGCGTTGGTGAGGCGCTACCTCGCCCATTAAATCCTTTTCAACAAAGATTCCTGCGTGTCCTGGATTTCTTTTGTAAAAGCAAAAGTCGGTGTATGATATCTATCTATCTATCTCTATATCTATATCTATATCTATCTATCTCTCTCTCTATCTCTATCTCTCTCTCTATCTATCTATCTATATATATATATTATCTACTGGCGGTCGCCAGTAGATAGTTATAGTTAGGACCGTGTTTCCATAGGAAATCCGCAACATTCTATTTGGAATAACTTTGGCGCCGGTTGTCGAATCTGCGCAAAATTTTCAAAATAGGTGGGGCGCTCCGCTCCGCTCCTACCCTGAAAGTCTCGGGGGGATTCGTCAAGCGGGGTCTGAGAAAAAAGGGGGG
This sequence comes from Triturus cristatus, assembly GCF_964204655.1. Taxonomy (NCBI): domain Eukaryota; kingdom Metazoa; phylum Chordata; class Amphibia; order Caudata; family Salamandridae; genus Triturus; species Triturus cristatus. The sequence goes on along the minus strand of NC_140583.1, from coordinate 787,288,652 downwards.
TCCCAAAACGCGTTTTCCCCATGCAATTTTCCATAGGGACCTTTAGTCCAAGGTACAGCCCGAACGGCTGAACAGAATTCAACTCTGATTTGGAGCCAGACGCGGTTGGGGGAAGATACACTTCGTATACCCAGAGACGGGGTGCTCAAATTCCGAGCACAGCTGAGATTGGAAAGCATTTTACCCTGAAGAAATTCTATAACCTCCCCCTCCCACGTCGTATGATTGTATGACCTGGAATTATCGTCATACTGGACATTTTGCATATAAAACAGTGTTCAGCCGTGAACAAGTCGCATGTAAAAAACTACTAAAGGCGACGAAACACGTGTTGGCTTGGGAACCACTTTGAAGACTGTGAAATACATTCTGAGAAAAAGAATATTAAATCGAAGAAACTTAAAAGAAAGAGACGAAGATCCACTTGTGTTACTTGTTTATGTACATTCTAACTGTTATGACCTTGATTTTTACGTGTGTTTGGGTACCCTCATTTTGATTCTATGTGGTCTGACCGCAGTTTTTAGGGAGGCTGGTGGTTCTCCCCTACCCTCTAGCACCGTCACTGATTTAAGAATTTTACAGATACCAGGTGTACTCACCATATGCGCCTATTATCTATTACAAATACCACTGTGCAAAACGTTAACTACGGCTGAACAGAATTACTTGAAATTTGGCAAAGAGGTAGTCCTCAGGTCAGGCATGTGCCTTTTGCATATATGGTGTCAATCTGTTCAGTAGTTCCTGAGAAAATCAAAAGTAAAATCATATACATATGTGGGCGGAGCCTAACCACACATCTCATCGTGAGATCTGATTGGCTGTCAGTACTTCATCCAAGAAGTGTTGGCAGCCATCTTGGGACCAATATACATGATAGCACCTCATTAAAAAGCATTGCAGTTAATAGAAGGTTTTAAGACTTTAGTTATATTATAAATCATTTGTTGATGGTACCATACTCATTTTAGGAATTGTGGTGTGTTCTAAGGTGATTTTACCATGTGAAAAAGCCTTCTGCTGTGATATCACGAACCATGTTTGAGAGAAACAGGGGTGGGGGAATCATATCGCGCGAACCATGTTGTTTATATTGACGGGCAAGAAGATTTATTGTCTATTTATGTCCGACGGACATGTAGACATTAATCACGTTTTAATCACGTTAAAACAGGCTGTGGGCACTCTGGGGCTCACAGCCAATCCGAAGCTTGCAGAGAGCCTTTGGCGGCATCTGATTGGCTAGCAGCCCATGACTGGGCGCTAGCCAGTGATTGGCTGGGGGAGTGAAACGTCACTCAGCCTCTGCAAGCAGTAGTCCGTGGCCACCACGAGGCTTGCAATAAGCATTCAGGTAAAATAAGCAGTTTTGCCCGCTTGAATTGTGATATACTGTGACGGAGGTGCTGCGATTTTCTTTTATTTATATTTTTAGCAACCGTGCGTGGGTAGATTAATTAGTACAAAAGCCTAGGCCTGGCCCGCCTCGGCGCCTCAGATGAGGACGTCAAAAAAGCGTAACGCAAGCAGGCGCGCTGCGCTACCACCGCTTCATGGGGGAAACACCCATTACAACGAATTCAGATTCACGCGCTGCCATCGCAACGCGGGTTTAACATCGCGGGTCCGGAGCCTTCATACCGCAGATGGAAACAGATCTGCAGATTAATGCTTTCAAAAGAGACATCCGTTGGTGACTTGCAATTTATAACTTAAAGTCCTAATATAGAATAGTGAGCTATTAACTTTCAGCCCATAACTGCGTAAACACACCAACAAATATACATTACACAATTGATTAATGTTGCAAAGAGGGTACATTTGGCGAAAAAACTATTCTTATTATTAAAGGAAGCTCCCAACTTTGCTGTTTCTTTTTCGATACAACTTACCGATTCGCAAGGAACGTAGGGCTCACGTCTGGCCAGCTGCAAAAGTGAGGGGGAAATGGCAGGAGGCACGCTGGCTGACACCTTTTATATCCCACCCATACGTTTTTACAAGGGTGACGGTAAATTAGTACATTATGTATGGTTTGAAATGTACGTATTTTGTGGGAATAAATACACAGCCAAGGGTGACGGTAAATTAGTACATTACGTATGGTTTGAAATGTACGTATTTTGTGGGAATAAATACACAGCCAAAAAGAATGGAAAAAAAGGGGAATAGAAATAAAAGAATTGCCGTCAGGGTTAAGGGGAGGGGGAGCAGGGGGGCAGGGACGCGATAATATCGCTTGACAAGTTTTCCTTTAGCATTATTATTGCACAGCATTCAATGGTTTACTGATTTTAATAAAGCAAAAATATATTAATGTTTCTCTGTCAGCCGGAGCCCTTAGGTTTGATGTGGAACGGGGGTAGGTGGGACAAGTGGATTTTACAGGACATGTAGATCTCAGTGGCATTTTGTCCCTTGGACAACTAGATTATTTGGAAAATTCCACACCCCTGAAATGAAAGACCGGCATCGCGCAGGAGGCCACGCCCCCTCCTTGCAGCACTCTGCAAACGCGCCCCCTGGCCAGTTGTAAGTTGAGGAATTAATTCCCCTTCAATACTGAGGGTCCCTGAGGGTCAACTAGCCCAACAGGTATCTCCAGTATGCGCCAGGGAGCTGCGTTGCAGACAGGTGTTCTGAGGCCACGCCTCTTTTTACACCTCCATGCAACGCAGCTCTGTGGCGCTTACTGGAGGTACCTAGTGGGCTAGATTGACCCTAGGGACCCTTAGGATTCAAGGGGACTTAATCTCTCAACTCAGAACGCCCACAGGCCCTGTGGCGCGTTAAGTTGGGGAAATAATTCCCTTTCAATCCTGAGGGACCCTGGGGTCCAACTAGCCCACCAGGTGCTTCCAGTAAGCACCACTGCTCTGCGTTGCAGAGAGGTGGTGCAGGCCGTGCCACTTTTTACACCTCTCTGCAACGCAGCTCTGTGGTGCTTACTGGAGGTACCTAGTGGACTAGTTGGACCCTAGGGACCCTCAGGATTCATGGGGACTTAATCTCCCAACTTAAAACGGCTACAGGGCGTGTTTACACAGTGGGGAAGGGAGGGGACGGGGCATGAGGTGACGTGTTCAAACACGCCCTGTGGTGCGTTTTAAGAGGTAGTTTTAATCCCCTGCCCCATTATATACTAGGGGCTTACAGAGGAGGTCATGCTAATCACAGGGGGACCCCAACACATAGTGTGCCCTAGTGTATGTAGGTGTTTTCACTGTATTCTGAGTGTCTTTTAACATAGCACTGGCTCTAGGACTGGTTAGTCAGACTCAGTTACCACCAGTATCCGTCTGAAAAAGTTGAGGGTACAGGATGATTTTGCAACAAGGCTTGTTTCTGCTCTTCTGTTTGTTCTCTCTGCACGTTATACTTCTTCCTGCACTTTTCCTCGTCTTTGAGGACTTCTGTTGCTTCTTTCTGCATTTCTTTTTTTTCTTTCTGTGCGTTTTCCCTTCTTTCTTCACATGTCCTATCTCTGTAGGCATAGCTAGAAATTAGCATTTAAAAAACCTTCGAAATTCACTGAAAAAAACATAGGTTTCAGGCACGTTATAGCTAGGAATTAGCATTTAAAAAACCTTAGAAATTCACTGAAAAAACCATAGGTTTCAGGGGCGTTATAGTTAGCTGGACTTTTCACTCGTACAAAACCATAGAAATTCCCCCGTTATAGTTAGTTCAGCTAACTATAACTCGCGCGCCTGCAATGCACTGCTGATGACATCACATATTACATCACTCATGACATGGTCAGTGACATCACTCATGACATCACTGATGACATCATCCTTGTGAGAGAGTGGCAGACCTCCTCTCCCCCTAATATAACCTTTGATACACACATTCAAAAATAGAAATTAAAATTTTCAAAACAATGGACATACCAATACCAGTTACAACAACCTGTTCAGTAATTGTAAGATCCACATCCACTCATTCACCAACAGTCCTATACAGTCACTCATACATGTACTCACTCATCATATGTACTCATACACCTATACATCCTGTTACACAACGCCACTCATCCATAAAGTTACTCGCACACATAGTCACTCATGCTAATAAAGAATCAAATATCCGTTTACCTGCATATACAGTTATACACACACCACCACACTTACTTCTACAGAAACTTACACATACTTAGTCTTTTTAACAATCACTTATTCATACAGGAACTCTTTCAATCTCTCACTCTCACATATACTCACTTATATACACCAATAGTCACATATACTAGTTTAAAACATATGTAGTTACTCAGAGACACTATTGAGACAGTCATTCACTCACTAACACACCCATGTACACACTCATCCGCCCATACAGTCCTGCACACATGCTGTCTTCAACACATACAAACAGTGAGTCACTCATTCATGCACCTATGCACTACGTAATACCCCCCACCGAACCATACAGACATCAGTCACTTATACTGATACTCAAAAAACCAACTAATAACCTATAAAGACACTCATGTAGCTACTCACCAACCCATGCAGCCACTTATACACAAAGTGAGAGACTGATAAAGATATTTACATATTTAAACATTACTCACTAAGCCATGTATTCACTAAGATACACTTAATCAGTCATTTATACAATCAATTTTTCAAAAACAAATCATCCATTTAGACACTTATATACCCATTTATTCTTCCATCGACCTTGAGATATACATATATAAAACATATGTAATTTTCAGAAAAACACACATTCACTGGATGATGTCATCAGTGATGTCATTTGAGATGTCATCAGTGATGTCACTCGCGCGCCCGCAATCCACTGCTCATGACGTCACATATTACATCACTCATGACATGGTCAGTGGCATCACTCATGACATCATCCTTGTGATAGAGTGGCGGTCGCGCGAGTTATAGTTATCTGAACTAACTATAACGTGGGAATTTCATTGTTTTTTTACGAGTGAAATATCCACCTAACTATAACATGTGTGAAACCTATGGTTTTTTCAGTGAATTTGTACGTTTTTTTAAATGCTAATTTATTTATGTATTATTTTTTTTATCCTAACTATAACTATCTACTGGCGACTGCCAGTAGGTAATATATATATATATATATATATATATATATATATATATATATATATATACACACACACATACATACATATATTGTCTACTGGCGGTCACCAGTAGATAGTTATAGTTAGGAACGTGTTTCCGTAGGAAATCTCAAAATTCTATTTTGAATAACTTTGGTGCCGGTTGACGAATCTTCGCAAAATTTTCAAAACTAATGGGGCGCTCCGCTCAGCTCCTACCCTGAAAGTCTCGGGGTGATTGGTCAAGCGGGGGCCGAGAAAAAAGGGGGGTCCCAAACCGCGTCTTCCCCATGCATTTTTCCATAGGACCTTTAGTCGAAGTTACAGCCCGAACGGCTGAACCAAATTACTTGAAATTTGGCAGAGAGGTAGTCCTCAGGTCAGGGAAGTGCCTTTTGCAGGTCTGGTGTCAATCTGTTCAGTATTTCCTGAGAAAATAGCATTTAAAATCATATAAATATCTATACGCGCGCACCGTGCGCGCACGGTGGCGTGCGCGAGCGAAATTCTGATTGGTTGTTAGATGTCAGTCAACATTCGAATCGGTCGAAATCAGGAAGTGTCGGCAGCCATTTTGTCTCTCGCACTGAAAAGGAAAGGGGGAAAAAAGGTGGAAAACGTGAAAAGGGGGCAGGGAAGAGAGTTCCTGACACCCTAGCCTTTGTCAGGGGGTCACAGAAGGACCCCCCAGGGGGAAAAAAACATGTAATTTTTTTTTTTAATCGCGGAGTGCTCGCACGGTAAAATTTTTTTTAAAAAAAATATATTAAGAAATACATAACTTAGCATTTAAAAAACCATACAAATTCACTTAAAAAACCATAGGTTTCACACACGTTATAGTTAGGAATTAGCATTTAAAAAACCTTGCAAATTCACTTAAAAAACCATAGGTTTCACACAGGTTATAGTTAGGTGGATATTTCTCTCGTAAAAAACCAATGAAATTCACCTGTTATAGTTAGTTCAGATAACTATAACCCGCGCGACCACCACTCTATCACAAGGATGATGTCATCAGTGATGTCATGAGTGATGCCACTGACCAGGTCTTGAGTGATGTAATATGTGACGTCATCAGCAGTGGATTGCGGGCGCGCGAGTTATAGTTATCTGAACTAACTATAACGGGGGAATTTCATTGGTTTTTTACGAGTGAAATATCCACCTAACTATAACCTGTGTGAAACCTATGGTTTTTTAAGTCTTGCCTGTCATATTCCTGGCGCTGAAGAAGGCTAAACAAGCCGAAATGCATTCGCCAATTTGCTGAATAAAGATGCTCCAGAAGTTCCCCTGTTTTGGCCTCTGCTCTTTGTGTGAAAGAGTTTCCTGTGATATATATATATATATAAAATAAAATTGAACATTTTAGTATCTTCAGCTGTTATAACGTGATCTTTTTCCTGTTCATAGCAGTGACACTATATTCAGTTGTGACAATTGGTTGAGATATTTAATTGTTTTTTACAGAGCATATTATTTGGAGGTGGAACTTGTGAGGAAGGCAGTCTTCTGCAGAAACGCCGATTGAGAGACAACTTGGAAACCACCTGAAAATCATGTGTTCCAACAGATTCTCTGTTATGCTTTATATGGCCTATTAATAAATTGTATTGAGCATTGAAACAAATATCAGATCATGGTGTGTATGTGTGATGGATGGATGGATGCAGTGAGTATGTTGCACAAATGAATGTCTCAGTAAATTGATATTTATTATGCTTTAATATTTAAAACAATATCCTATATAACAAATACATTGTTTTGTATTTTCTCTAAAATGTTAGTGTCACTACCTTTATTTGACATGTTCTAATATTTTGTATTGGTTTTGAAGTTGCCCTAGATCATTTACAGTATGTATTTCCCTGTCTAGGTGAACTTCACATTCATACCAGGGGGGCCCTTTTCTTTGCAGTTATGACCTCACATATTGCATCACTCGTGGCATGTTAGAGGCCTCACTGATGCCATCTCAAATGACATCACTGATGACATCCACATTACCACTCCTACCCCCAAAACAACTTTTCATACACCCACACAACCACTCACATACCCATTCTCAGACCAATACAAGTACTCACACACCCACTCACTCATTCTTAACGACACTGACACACCCATTCACTCACTCACTCATATAGCACACTCAAGATCATGTGCGTTGAATGCATCAAGTACTTGCTACTACCATGATCGCTGTCTTAGAGCAGTGATGGTAACACCTCCCCCAAAGCTTGCAAAGCTCTGCACCTCTAACAGATACGTCAAGGAGGTCACTGTTCTGATCTTCATGCATATCAACTTTAAATATAGTTTTGTTTAGGCTGGAGACATCGTTGCAAAGCTCAATGGTGAATTAGCAACAACTAATTGGCTCACAAACACGTGTAACTATGCATGAGGAGCTCCCCTGCTGTCTGTACTCAAGTGAGAAGTGCACAGACCTTTTCGTCAGCAGGCATAAATAATGTAAATAGCTTGGGGTTAACCAGGGCTCTGCAAAGATAATCTGTGGGATTTCCATTAGGGCGAACATGGAACCAGGTGTGTTCTGAAGCAAGCAAACCCGTCCAGCCATTCAAGTCATCCATCGGCTTTCTAACTATCCCAGATTGCACAAGCAGAGGGCACTTGGTGCCTCACACTAAGTAAAAGAGTGGGAGACAGTATCAGTGCATTCAGATGAGATTTGAAAACATGCACATGTAGCTAATTCCTGCCTTGGCAGAGTAGTGCTCTGTTCTCCAAACAACCAAGCATTGCAGTTAATCCACCCCTTAGAACTGGCCCACCTGGGGGCTTTTTTGTTGCTGTAACAATCGCGGGAGCCCGCACTTTTAAAAAACAGATTTGCAGTGAATTTGAGTATTTGCTGCAGGTTTACGGCAAAAATAACAAAATTGTTTTGCCTTGGCATGGGGCCCTGGGGAGCCCAGGACCAAGGCTGGGGTCAGGATATTTATACCCTGCCCCCTTTTCATTCATTTGTATCATTTATTTGGGACTCAGCGGTGTCAGAGTCCCAAAATGGCTGCCAACACTTCCTGGCTGAAGTTTTGGCAGCCAATCAGATCTCTGCACGATCTGCAGAGCATCTGCGTCCCTAGATACACAAATTTGGATTTTCTTTATCACCAAAACTACTGAACAGATTTACACCAAATTACAAAAAGGGCGTTTTCTGGACCAAAAGCTACCTTTGTGCCAAATGTGGTGTAATTCCATCCAGTGGATCGGGCTGTAGCAGTCAAAAATCCCTACGGGAATTAACATGGGAAATGCACTTTTTGTTGACCCCCTCCATTTTCTTAGCCCCTGCTTGACGGATTTCCCCGAAACTTTCCATGTAAAACTAGAATCACTGGCAAACTTTTTTTGGAACATTTTGTGAAGATTCATCAAACGGCGTCAAAGATCTAGGCAAGTCAGAAAATGCATTTCATATTGTAACATGGTTTCAACTATTACTACCTACTGGCGACTGCCAGTAGGTCATATAAATACACATATACACACATACATACATATAGATTTACCCATGCACTACGAGACATGGCTGTCTCATTGATGACATGGCAAAATACTGCTTGACCTATTGCTTCATTATTTACTGTGGTACCCAGGCAGCAATGACGTGTGAACGTATGCCTGTTTCTCATATAGGAGTTCAGCAGATGTCTGGTAAAGGCATGCTTACAAACAGGGCAGTCGAAGTAGATACTCTTTTTGTGAAATGGGCTTACTTTACCATCCAAAGGACTTCCAGCCTTTTGGTGGCAGAACACTACAGCCGCAGAAACCCAAATAGATACACTGTTCCTTGATAGGGCATTCCTTTTTTATAGGCTCCTAGGTTAAGAAAAGCTGATTCAACTTTCTGAACACTAAATTTCTATCCAGACAGAATTTGATCCAGGGCTTCAAATTAGAGTATGAAGTACTCTTTCTGCTGCATTGGAGGGATTTTGGAAAAATGTTTTAATAACAAAAGGTTTGTTACGGTGAAAGTCTGATGGGAATAAATTGAGGATTTGAGCTTTGAATTTCAAATATGGTTCCTTTATCATTAAAGCTTGAATTTCACCAATACTCCTCACCAAAGCCAAGCCAAGGGTGGTTTGCTAATCAGAGGACAGATCCAAAACAGACCCTTAAGAAATACCTTCACTAGTCTATTGGACCAAAGCAACAGTTATTTTACGGTTCTTCCGAAGTGCCCATTTGTGCTGCAAAATGTAATTTGACTGAGCTGTAAAGGAGACCTGAACGTGCAAGGTGTAATATTTGCAATATTTGTTCGGGTGGAAGTGAGAATGGATATATGCTAATTTCTAGAACACCACATACAGAATTGTGTCCATTTAGCTTTGTAAGGGTTTGTCATAGACTGGACTTTTGCAAAGAGTTGTTTGCAATCTTCTGAAATATCCAGATGGCTGAATTCATTGTATTCAGGAGCCAGGCTGCTAATTTTAGAGAACTCTGAGTAGGATGAACAACCTGGCCTTCACTCATTGTCAATAGATCAAGTACAAAATGTGTCTTCGTTCTGACAGAAGTAACTCTGTGTACCATTACGGTCTTGGCCAAGCTGGAGCTACAAGAAAGATGTGAAATGGTTTTCCTTTCATCATCTTTAACAAATAGGAATCAGGAGAATTGAGAGGAATGCATAGGCAAACCTCCTTATCCAGGCTATTTGAACCACATTTCCCCATGATCTTCTATGAGTATCTGCTGGCAAAAAATTGACAATTGACATGATGTGTTGCAAACTAGTCCAGTCTTGGCCTTCCAGAAATCTGAAAAATAACACTGGAATGATCGTGGTCTATTTCTCAATTGTGGCAATCCTTGGCTGTTCTGTCAAACGAGTCTGTCCACTTTCAATGTTAACTGATGTAAAACCCATTACCATCATTTCTGGGCTTCTGTTTATAGGCGACGTGACCTTGTGGTGCCACCTTGCGTGTGCAAATAAAACTTTTTTGATGTATTTTCTAGAAGAACAAGTACTGATGAACCTTGTATCCTTGGGGAAAAAAGATTGGAGCACCTGGAAAACTGCTCTGCGCTTGTATAGGTTTATATGGAACCTGGAATCGTGAAGTGCCCATTTTCCACATACTTCTAGCTTCTGCAAATGCACTACCCATCCTGCCACGGATGAGTCTGTGGTCATTACAAATTGGAGAGGCTGATTTAGGAAGACCAGACACAGCATATTGTGTCTTTTTCCACCATGCATTGCCCATTTTCATTCTGTAAGTGTCCTGTATAATATGGTTTAACAATGCTTGACTTTGGGCCCTTAGCTTGTCTGTTTTCTCCTGAAATGGTCTCATGCAAAGCCAGCAGCTGGGAACGTGGAAATGAAGGAGGGCATCATTCTCAGGAACGATTTGAACACTCGAACAGAAACCAATAAAGATTCAATCAACTTCATTATATTTTGTATCCTTTTTTTCGTAATGAATGCTTTGAATGCAACAGTGTCTAGGATCGCCCCTAGAGACACTGTCTTCTTGTCGGGTTGAAGGCAAGATTTCTGTGTTTAACGTTAAATCCAGGTCTTTGCATGCCTTCTTGGAGTTGGCTACTGTGTGAGGTGAAGGACCTTTCAGAAGTTAGTCTCCCAGGTATGGAAAAACTTGATGACCATTTCTCCTTAGATAAGATTTGGCGTGATCTGTGCATTTTGTGAAAATCCACGGAGCAGACTTGAGGCCAAAGGGTAAAAACCTTTTACAGGCCACCTCAAACCTCGAGAATTTGCAATGATTTGATGGACTGGAATATGAAAATAAGCATTCTCCAGATTCAGCAGTAATGACATCTTCCCTGGTTTAGCAAATGTAGAATTTCTTGCTTCGTAAACCATCCGAAATTGTTTTTTTCCGGAAATGGTTTATCAGGAATGTGTTTAACTGCCAAAATATCGAATACCCGTCTCAATTGGCCTCATGTTTTCTTGTTCAAAAAGCAGCCTTAATAGAAATCGCTATTTCACTTGATATGGGGGACCTCATCTATGGCTTCTATTTGGAGGAGCGAAAGAATCTCCAAATTTAACAGATTAAATATTGATATGACCTCTTTGAGGTGTATTTCAAAGAGGTTTCTTAATGAATTCTAAAAAGTGTGGCCATGAAGAGTAATATCCAGCACCAACTTATTTGATGTGATAGATTCCTCCAGATGCTAAGTAACTGGAAAGCCTTCTGCCCAGTTGCTATGTTGAACAAATCGTAACCAGGGCTGAAATGGGTGTCACTCATGCCTGGAGGAGTCTTGTCCTGTACTGGACAGTGTAGGCCTTTTTCTTGGAGACCGTCTCAAATAAGCCACAGGCACTACTTGTCTATACCGCTACTGTGGATATTTTTATAGATAACCCGGATGATATTGTGAGTATGGATGATATATGTATGCCTGATAATTACCTCGAAATAAAAACAGCCCTTGAACTCTTGCGCCCGACAGGGCTGAAATGAACACTGCTACAGAACACCCGGGGAATTTGCGGTTTCTCTATCAGACTTTCTATTGAAGGGCATTGGGTACATGCTTGCCAAAAAAGGCCTTGCCATCAATGTATATCCAAAACTTCTGCTCGGACTATAGATATAAAGGAGGTTCTTTTCAACCAACCATGCCTTTTAGGACCGCTGCTCCTGCAAGCTCACTGAAGATTGCTGTAACCACATCCATAGCTGTATTTATTATCTCATCGTATGTTCATTTGCCTTCTGGATTATCACTTTCAACTAGTTCTTCTTCGCTTCAAGCAAATATTCAAGGTAGGTGCCAAGATCCAACCACATTTGCGTATCATCCCAATAAAGCCAGGACATTTGATGCTTTGGGGGTTGTAGCAGCCAGTGCAGATTTGTTTTTGCCTGTGTTGTGAAGATGTCTACCTGCTTTGACTGGTGGGGTTAGGCAAGGAGTAGACAGGTTTCTAGAATGTCCTTGGGAAGCCTGCGTAACAACCAAATCTGGTCTCAGTTGCCCTAGGAGTCAAGCGATGTACCGCCTGGGGCTTTATAATTTTTGTCCAGATGAGGAACGAAGGCAGAAACTGTTGCTGGGTTCTTCAACTTCTTTAAACCCTCTGACCATGTGTGTTCAAGTATTGGTAGGGATCTAACCTATTTGTGAGCTACCTCATTAAAATCTTAATGATAGAAATCATCTATTTAACTGGGTTATTTAGGTCAAATCTATTTGCAGCTCTTCCCACAACAGCATTCATTTTTTTATTTTTTTATTTATATAGTGCCTGAGTCGACCCCGAAGGGGTATCTCTGCGCATAGGACAGGCAACATGGGTGTAGTGCTACTACAGCTGAATCAAACAGAAAAGAGTGGTCTTGAGCAACTTCCTAAATTGTAGGTGGTCAGAGCATTGTCTCAAGTGCAGGGGGAGCTCATTCCAGTAGCGGGGCCTGGGTGGGAAAGGGCCTTTCCCCCTAATCTAGCCTTCCTGACTCAGGGAAACTCAAGAAGATGTTTGGAGCCTGAGCGGAGAGACCTGGAAGGTATGTAGGGAGTAAATATTTCTGAGAGCTAGGTGGGACCAAGATTGGATAACCCCTTATGGATGGTGCAGCAAACTTTGAATTTTACCCGCTGGCGTATTGGAAGCCAATGAAGCTGCAAGAGGAGAGGGCGGGAAGCAGTCCTGGTGGGGGCGTTGAGGACCAATCGTGCCGCCGTGTTCTGGACTACCTGCAGGCTGCTTAGCGAGGTCTCATTTGCGGAGATCAACAGACCATTGCAGTAGTCCAGACGGCTTAATATAAGTGCCTGAGTCAGAGTCTTCCGAGTGGAATCGGGAAGCAAAGGAAAGACTCGGCGGAGTAGGCCCAATGTATGGAAACAGGAACGAGCTGTCTGAGCAGCATGCTCCTTCAGAGTAAGGGCTTGATCCAGACAGATGCCTAAGTTTTTAACAATGTTTTCAGAGGCAGGAGGAGCACCCAGATCGGCCGGCCACCATTCAGGAGTCCATAATAAGGGGGCCTCTCCGAAGAGCAGAATCTCAGTTTCCCCAACATTACACTGGAGGAGATTACTCTTCATCCAGTGCGAAATAGCTCTCATACCAGAAGAGAAGGCCGACTGTACAGATGGAGTAAGTTTGTCAAAAGGAGAAAGCAGCTGTGTATCGTCGGCGTAGGATATGGTGATGAACCCATGCGTCCTCAGGAGATTGGCCAAGGGGGCAACATAGATATTAAACAATGTTGGGCTCAAGCAAGAGCCCTGAGGTACTCCCTTTGACAATTCCATAGGTACCGAGCGATATGGGCCCAGGTTGACGGTCTGGGAGCGAGCAGATAAAAAGCTTGTCATCCACTGAAAAGCAGAGTTTCTTAATCCAATCTACTTCAATCTCCTGAGCAATATCTGATGTGAGACCGTGTCAAACGCGGCAGATAGGTCCAGCCGCACCAGTACCTTATCTAGGGTCATCCTGATGTTATCCGTGACCACTAGCAGAGCTGATTCAGTGCTGTATTTGGGCCTAAAACCTGACTGGGAGGAGTCTGAGCAACCAGTGAGTTCGACATGGTTGGAGAGGTGTTTGTTGATATGCTTCTCCAATAGTTTGCTCAGGAAGGGAAGAAGCGAGATGGAAAGGTGACTGGAAAGATCCGTCAAAGGGACCTTGGTGTTCTTACGAATAGGCATAACTTGTGCTGCTTTCCATTCTGACGGAATGTGGCCCTCTCTCAGTGAGAGATTGAGGAGATATTCAATCGAAGGAGACCAGACAGGTGACAACTTTGGCCGGGATGATGTCGAGGGGGGACCCTGATTTTACCGTATGAATCAATGTTTCCACCTCTGCCGAGGTCAACGGAAGGAAGTGTTGTATACTTATTCGTTCATGGCGCGTGGTGTCCACGAGCAATCTTGCATCTTGCTCGTGGAGACCACGCGGAGTGTTGTGTTTCAAACAGGGGTCTCGGGTGGTGGAGCGTTAGGGGAAACGTTGGGTATTCATGTCGGTACTGGGAGTGTTGAAGGTGAATAAACTTCTGCTCCAGCTGAACTTTGCTGTCACTCGTCATTCTTGATAAATAAGACTTTTTTAACATTGGCGACGATCGGGCACGGACCGCCCATACATACTAGAAGAAGAAAAGTCATTTTAAAGGAACAATTTTGCTCAGATGAAACTGACATCGGAAGGAGTGTTTCGAAAAGGACGACTTATACAACTTCAAGCCTTTTGGATTACAAGGGGTATCTGCAGCTGCAGCATATCAACGAATACTTAACCTGTCCAAGACTGTTTAAGGTGTTTTGAATACAGCGCGGAATTGTCGAAACAAATGTATTAAGGAAGTGATTGGTTTAAGGAAACAGCAAGGATTTCAACGGAAATTAAAAAAAAAAAAAAAGGAGATAATTTACTCACTATCGCAGAGGAATCCTGGACCGGTTTCCTTTTGATTTTCCCAGCGTTGATGCGCATGCGCGCATTGTATCAGCGCGTAACCTTGTTCGTCGAGACCGTAAATACAACCTTGTTTTTGGATTATCTGATTCAACAAAAGGAAACGAGACGGCATAATCCATGTAAATTCAGTTTTAGTCACTGGAAGCGCATTGTGTCATCGCGTCACGTTGTTCGTCAAGATAGTAAATACAATCTTGTTCTTGGATTGCCTGATTCAACACAAAGAACCGAGACTGAAAATCCACGTAAATTCAGCTTTAGTCACTGAAAGTAAGGTTGGGGTGTGATTAATTTGTCATATTAATGGAAGATAATCTACAAAAACCGACAAACAATATGTGAGTCATAATAATTTCGGTGCCATAAGTCATTGTTATTCAGAATAATAACTATTGTGCATGTAAAATTTACAGTTCATTTACCACTTATAGTGCAATATGTCTGGTATCGTACCTCCTCCTTCATTTCTATCATCATCAGGCGATCCTCCCATGCCATGGGAAGTATGGGAACCAGTATTTTTGGCATATGTGGAGGTTTTAGAAGGCGAGGATTGTGAACCAGAAAGGAAATTGTCACTGTTAAAACATTGCTTAGGTGGATTTGGCTTAAAAGAATTTCAAACGTTACCTGCGTTAATTAGTCCTGGGAGAATTAATGTTTACCAGTATGCTTCGACACAGCTTAACATACGTTTTGGGAAAAAAAAAAAATACGTAGTGATGGAAAGATTTATCTTTTACTCCCGTAAACAACGCAGCGATGAATCTATTGAAGACTATGTCTCAGCACTCAGATCGTTGGCAGTTTCTTGCAAATTTGAGAATATATCATACGAACAAGTACTGAGAGATCAAATTTTAATGCGTACAAACAGCAAGAAAGTTCAGGAAAAACTATGGTCAACATCTGACCTGTCATTAAATGCAGCTATTGATATTGCAAAATCCATTGAACACTCTGAAGAGTTCGTGAAAGAAATTAGAGGAAATGAGAAAACAGATGTATTCAGTGTCAACAAAGAGTTAAAAGATGGTGACAAACAAAAAAGATTTGTTACTCAAAGATCTGAAAACTTTGCGAAAAATGGGAACAAACCTAAGTATCCAAATTCTAGGGTTGAGAAACATAATTCATCATTACTTGGTTTCAGGTGTGGAAGCAATAGCCATCTAGCAAATTTTAAAGGGTGTCCTGCTATTGAGAAAGTTTGTTCTAAATGTAATAGGAAAGGTCATTTCAGTAGGTTTTGCAAAACACCCACAAAGAAAGTAAATTACATACAGTTTTCAGATGATTATGAACCGTCCTATGACAATGATGAAAATGAAATTAACATTGTAATTAATGTATGTAGTGATGACAAAGTTTCGAAATTTCCTTCTTGTCTCATCAGTGTTGATGGCGTTTTTTTGAGATTCTTGGTTGACTCTTGCGCCTGGTATTCTATTATCTCTTTGAAGGTTTTCAATGAAAACTGGCCAAAAAGGGAACTTAGTGACCCTGATGTTTCTCCAGGTGGTTACACAGGGCACAAGATTGATTTGATTGGGTATTTTTATGCGAACATAAAATTCGCAGGACGGCAAACTTACAGTAAAATTTATGTGGCAAGGTCAGGGAAATCACTTTTAGGGTGGCCACATCAACACGAATTAAGCATCAAACTTGACCCCAGAGCCAATCCTCCAGTTTTTGTTGTTGACCATGAAGTTCACCATGGGTCGGTCACTGTGGGTGAGCTCATTAAGGAATTCTAGTGTTTTCAGTGGTAAGCTTGGGAAATACGAAGGGTTTGAACATGAAATTAAACTCCATGAGAATGCCATTCCTGTACGTCAAAAAGTAAGAAATGTTCCATTGTCATACAGGGATAAATTGAAGAGTATGTTAAAAAATCTGTGTAATGATGGCATTATTAAACCTATAGAATCTTCCCCGTGGGTTTCTCCCATCGTAATTTCAGTCAAATCTTCAGGGGAACTCAGATTATGTGTGGACTTGCGCAGTTTGAACCAAGTTATTTGGGTAGATGCACATCCTCTTCCTAATTTGCATGAGATGGTTTCCACTCTATCTGATGCGCAAGTATTCTCCTGCATTGATTTGGCAAGCGCGTACCACCAGGTAGTTCTGTCTGACAGCTCAAAAAATTATACGGCGTTTATCACACCTGAAGGTCTATTCAGGTATCGTCGCATGCCATTTGGGTTGGCTAGTGCTGCTTCTGTTTTCCAGAGGTTGATGAAAGAAACTCTAGAAGGGCTATCAGGGGCCATCGCTTTCCAAGATGACATTTTAGTTTTTGGGAAGAATGATGAGGAGCACGATGAGAATTTACATAACGTCATTGCAGCTTTAGCAAAAAAAGGCCTCACTCTTCGGTAAGATAACTGCAAAATAAAAGCTAAGGAAGTGGATTATTTAGGACACACTATCAGTGGAAAGGGGATTAAACCGAAACATAAGCACATTGAGAGCATTACCAATGCTCCTCTACCGTCCTCGAAGGAACAGTTGGTTGCTTTTCTTGGATTGATTGAATTTTATGCCAAATTTATTCGAAATTATTCCATGAAGACTGAACCATTCAGGTGTCTATTGAAAAAAAATGCAAAATTTGTGTGGACAAGTGACATGACTGAGGCGTTTGGGAAATTGAAGGCATTCATAGTCAATGCACCTTGTTTAAGACCGTTTGTTCCAGGGAAAAAATGCATAGTTATGGTAGATGCAAGTAATCTAGGTCTAGGTGGTGTTTTAATGCAGAAAGATAATTCTAGTGAATGGATTGTAGCATATGCGTCCAGGGTGTTGAGAGATGCAGAGAAGAACTACTCTGTCATTGAAAGAGAGTTACTTGCTTGCGTATGGGGAGCAGAACACTTTAGAAGTGTCTTGTGGGGGACCGATTTCATAATAAAAACTGATCACAAACCGTTAGTTTTTCTAATGTCTCCTGGCGGTGGTAGATCCATGTCTGCACGGTTAGCTAGACTGTCATCAAGGTTACAATCTTTTCGTTTTCACATTGAATATGTCCAGGGGAAAGCGAATATGCATGCGGATTGCATGTCCAGGTTGCCTTTGGATAGTGATAAGGATTATCAGGAGGATGATTGTGAAGTTGCTTTCACAACACATGATATCAACCTTTTACATGGTGATAAGGCGAGTCTAGATGAAAAAGTTTGGATGGAAGCAATGAGAAATGACAGTGAATTGAGCAATGTTAAGAATTACATTTTGCAGGGATGGCTGGAAGAAAGAAAATTATCTGGTGATATGATGAGCTATTCCAAAGTCCATGATGAATTAGCCATTGAGAATGGGTTGGTTATGAGGATGGACAGAATAATTCCTCCCTTTTCTCTTAGAGAAACCATTATGGAAATTGGCCATGAGGGACATTTAGGAGTTTCATTTACTAGAAGGCGAATAAGGGAGGCATTTTGGTGGCCTGGCATTGATTCCGCTGTTGAACATTTTGTACGCAAATGTGACAAATGTTCGAATAGTGACAAATCTGCGGTGCCTCTAAGAGTTGAGTCGTGTCCTGTGGAGTATCCTGTTGGGCCATGGAGGAAACTAGGGCTCGACATTATTGGTCCATTTCATGTTTTGCCCAAGGATAAATGCTTTGGGATTGTTTTAATTGATTATTTTTCAAAGTGGCCTGAAATCAAGATGGTTAAGGAAGTTACGTCACAAAGTGTCATTGAATTTCTTGATGGTATATTTTGTAGGGAAGGTATTCCTCAGGAGATTGTCACAGACAATGGTCCCCAGTTTATTAGCAGAGAAATGGAGTCATTTTTTGGAAAATGTGGCATAACTCATAGGAGAATTTAAGTTTTCCATCCAGAGTCAAATGGTCAGGTGGAACGCTTTAATCGTGTGGTGAAGGAAGTGATTCAACTTGCCATTAAGGGTGAACTCAATTGGAGCAATGCTCTACAGTCCATGCTACTAGCATATAGGACATCTCCTAATTCAGTAACTTTAATCAGTCCATTTGAGCTTTTGAGAGGACGGAAACCCAGCACTTGTTTGGTTCCGTGGTGGTTAAAGAAGGGTATGGATGACAAGAAGTTGGTTGCTGTTGACTACAATGTAGTTAGACAAAGGGTCAGTGAGTATAAAAAAAAATGAAAGAAGTTATGGACCAGAAGCGAGGTCCAATGAGCACACAAAAAATTGGAGTGGGTGATCTGGTTCGCATAAAGAGGAAAGAGAATGTCCTTAAGGGTTCCCAAAGCTGGTCAGACCCAAAGAGGGTTGTACAAGTTTTCAGCAATAGAGGGTGGAAGTGTTTGGAATTTGAGCAGAGTATCTGTATTTAAGGGTTCTACACAACCATCTGGGAATGCATCCAATGACATGTGTTTAGATGATGTAAGCAATGACATTTCATTTAGGAATGTTAAAATGACACGATTGGAGAATGTGCACAATGAAATGAGATATGATCAACAACCAGGGTGTTCATATTGGAGAAGGGATTTGTCTAGAAGAAAACGTGAACACCATTGACCGGGAAGGTTTAAAGATTACATTATGGTTTAGTTTAACGAATAATAATGTATTAAAAAAAAAAAATAATAATAATAATAAAGGGGGGGAGATGTGTTGTATACTTATTCGTTCATGGCGCATGGTGTCCACGAGCAATCTTGCATCTTGCTCGTGGAGACCACGTGGAGTGTTGTGTTTCAAACAGGGGTCTCGGGTGGTGGAGCGTTAGGGGAAACGTTGGGTATTCATGTTGGTACTGGGAGTGTTGAAGGTGAATAAACTTCTGCTCCAGCTGAACTTTGCTGTCACTCGTCATTCTTGATAAATAAGACTTTAACAGGAAGCTCTCCAGCAACTGAGAGGTTGCCTGTTCTGGTTGATTCAATGTCATTAAGGCCAGAGGCTGGCTTCTTGACGGGAACATTTTTTCGTAGATGAGCTCCATTTTCTGCGAAAGTATTGTGCAATATTGTTGCATAGTGTTTCCGTGGGTGCCTCAGGGTTCTCACAGGCCTTGGGGTTGATACAAGACTGGAGGATGTGATGTAAGATTTTAGGGGCGCTACCAGCCTGGGCTAGTTGAGAAGCAATATGGGTTTTACGTACAGTTTTTATATTTTTATGGTAGCTGACAAGGTGGCCAGAAACCGATCTTTATCCCTCTCATCGTGGGTACTGCGCCAACGTCTCTCATATTTCCTGCAGTTGTTGCTGTACTCGCAGCGGAGGAGAGAACCAGGCAGTCTGAGGGCGTTTAGAGTGATTAGGGAGTGATTTCAATGGTGCGAGGTGGTCAATAGCCATGGAAACAGCAGAATTGTATTGGGCCAGAGCTTTCTCTATATTGTCCGATACAATATTATGTGGTATTGAGAAAGAGGCTTGAAAGCTCTCTGGGGTGACATTCTGCCATTGATTTCTGGTGTGATATGTGACAGGGTTAGATCCCTTCAACTCCCTTTGGCCCTGGATCGAAAATTCAATTGACGCATGGTCAGACCATGTTAATTGTTGGGGTGGGGGCTCACGCTGAACACTAGGGAAGTTGGAAAAGATAATGTCCAGTGTGTGAGTGGGGCCTTCATTGAGCTTAGATAACCCCAAGAGGGCTAGGTCTGCCATGAGTGTCTGAGTCAGCATTGGAGGTGCATTCACTATGGATGTTAAAGTCACCTGATAGTAAAAAGTTGCTGCATGTAATCACGTGGGAGGCTATTAATTCGGTGAGTTGTAATGAGAATTCAGCTAAGGATCCTGGGGGTTGATAGACTAAAGCCCCCTTCCAATTAACTTTGGAGGGGAAATCTATCCGGAAAACTAGGACTTCCATAATGGCATTGCAACGCTGGTCCAGTGCAGTGACTTTAATGCTATCTTTGTGCACAATAACAATTCCACCCCTCACATTTAATTGTCTGTCCATCCTAATAAGTTTGTAGACTTCAGGTATAGCTAACGCAATGGAAGGAACAGAATGAGGCTTAAGCCAGGTTTCAGTCAGAAATCCCAGCTCAGGCTGCGCAGAGGACAGTAGATCCCAAACCTCAATGGAATGCTTGGGCAGGGATCGGATATTACAGAACAAACTTCTCCATCCCTTCTGTGGCTTATCGTGGGGTTTGCCTATATCATGGTCAGAGAAGGTGGCGGGTTCAAGGGTAGTGGAACCAACACTGGGGAGAAAACAATAAGGTACCTTGTGAATCGGTGCAGTCTCAACAGAGTTACCCTGAAACCGGCAGGCTCGGCAAGAGAAGGGGCCTTCTGGAATTGGCAAGGTCTCTGTCCGGCATGAGGGTGTAAAGTCGGTCTTTAAATTCAGCAGCTCCCGTCTAGAATAAGACCAAAGGGGAGTAGGGCCCTGCTTAAAAATAAACTGACCAGGGTCCCTAGCTCCTGGCGACGTCCAGGCGTGAACTGGCGCAGATGGGCTTGCCTTTGGCGTGCCGCCGGCGCTCCTGCTGCACCTTGTCTGGAGCATCCAGTTAAGTAGAGGGGGTTGGGCCGCTAGAGCGCCAACCTCCCTCGTACAAAGACATGGGAATTTAGTAACAATAGTACATAATTAGCAATTGATATTCTGGAAAAACATTCAATAAAAAACACAGTGTGGCACAAGTTTGGTTGACTGGGGTGTTCTCTACGCGCGTTTCGGCACACCAAAGTGCCTTAGTCAGGAAAGTTGGCCACTGGGGAAAGACAGGACAATGGAGTTTCTGTAAAAATTGAAAGGGGGAGTGTATTATGATAACAGAAAGGTACAACAGTGACAGTATTGATACAAGAAGGTACATTACCACAAGTTGTGTGCCTTGAACAAAGGAGTGGAACTACCAAAAAGCTATATAGATCAAATCAATTAAATAATTAGAGAAGAAATTAAGAGATAGTGACAGTGACAATGAATCCACTGTCAGATGAAAAACCAAGAATCATAAGAAAAAGGGGAAGAAATAAAAATAGACTACCACCATGGGGTGCATGAAGTGGATACACCCATATTTAACGTGCTGTTAGTATCTCTCTTTCTTTCTAAATATGCAATACCGATGGTTACCTTTATTATCTTATTGTTAAAAAGCCGGAATCTTGTAGCGGAAAGTCAAAAGAGGTTTGGTTCACAACGGAACTGTGAAACGAATAAAAAATATATTAAAGCAAAATTGTATATTCTCTGAATAATTTGAAGTGTTCGCATGAGAAAAGATATTATTTAAATGAAATAGTACCTTGCTAGTAATCTGATATTCTCCCTAATTTTGATAGGAGAAAACATGATAGCGTTTCCAGGTCGGATAATATGGAAATACTAAAGCGAGAAACAGAACATACAGTGAATTGAATTAATCCAACTGCTTGAAATATGCCACTTATGATATGCAAATAACAGAGATACCTAAAAATATTTGTGGGTTTCTGATGTGAAAACCAACAGTGTCTCGAGAAGCGGGATGTCGCAAATCTCGAGGTGTCAAGGCACTGGATCCTCTGTGTGACCTTGAATCCGAAATGATATATTGAACCCAATTTTAATTATTGGTTGATTACCACTAGAGCCAACAATTAACTGCTGGTTCCAAGCACCAGAAACCACCGGCTCAAATTGAGCACTAGTCCTATGTTATCTTGCCTTCTTGTTCTTCGTCATCAGTATAATCAGTATACTAGTCATGTATATGATAATCAGATGCTGTCCTGGTGGTGGTAGGTTCCCAGCACATAAGCTGGGACTAGATAAGCTATGAACCATTCTAGGAGTATGGGGGAAACGCTGCTTTTTGCAGCATGTGTTTCCTGGGTAGGCATTGGCTTAACTACTGGCTCCAAAAATCCTCTTATAATGGCCCACCAACATCTTTCAAAGGTCTGTTACAAGGGCTGTGTGTACTTAAATCTGCTTTTGATACTGTTCTTGATCATCATAAGCGTCATATTCCTAATAATCTGTAAAGGTTTTATGGATCTGGACTTTTCACGTCTCCAAATAAGTGTTGCCCTTCTCATCCAGGTCCTGGTATTTTTCGTGTAGCTAAGTAGGACTTTGTGCAAGTCTGAAAGGGCCTTCATAATCTAAATCCACCACACCTAACAAGCGAGCAGGCAGCAAAGGAGAGTTCTTTGAGGGAGGTGTGCTCAGGAATAATAGTAATCATAATCCCTTACGCAGCAAGCAGCATTACTACTTTTTCCGCGTGTGAAAAACATTGTTGTCTCCATTGTTGAAGGTTCAACTGGGGGGGGGGGGGGTGGGGGGGGGGGGCGGTCAATGTCTTTATTTTACATCAGAAGATGTTTTTAATAAAGGTGTGGAAGGCTTCATCTTGGATCCTCCTGACCATGCTGATGTAGCAGATGTTTTTTTACCGTCTAACATTTTCCTTTTTGAAGCAGGACTTATCTGTTGGCCCTTAGAGATTTTCTTTTATGAGGTTTCTTGTGAGGTGAAGAGGTTTCCTCACCTTCCTCTCCTGATGGCGGTTGCTCTTGACTTTTTCTCCTGTAGCTAAAGAAGAAACCTGGCCTCTGTCCTTGAGATACTTTGATAGAAAGGTTCTGAAGATCTTACGATCCTTTGGTCTATGATATGGATGAAGGCAGCAGAGGCATTTCTTGTGGAGGTCTTCAGAATATAATCTGCGCTTATCACAAGATCTGAAAAGGACTTTTTGTAGCAGACTGACATATGACTGTCTGAATTATCTCTCAGTAAATGGAATTCTGAAATGTATTCAAACCGAGTTTAAATAAATATCAGTTGAGGATCAAAAGTAGCAAAAAAGCAAATAAACGGAGCAGAGTTCGGGGAGACTCCCTTCACACACAATGTGCAGTTCGGAATTAAAGTTATTGTGGCCCTTAAGGGGTAGAGTACCTCAAAAGCTGCTTCCTGATTGGGGGATGGTTGGTTCTTATTAAAATATGAATTGGTTAACAATTTCACTTGTTTGAGCTGTGCTGTGCAATGCTTTTCTTTGTACAAATTATTGTAATTATCATGGGACTCCCACCTCTGACAGGGAAGATTCAAGTCCATGAATCTATGAAAGGATCAGTATCGGAAAAGTTTAGTCTTTCAGGGATGCACAAAGCAGAGACCAGCATAGTGTACCTCCTGGGGATATGTAATCAGAGTGGTAGAGTTTTGCACAAATGTCACATTCGGGGTCCAACTGAGTTTTAACATCTGCAAACAATATCGACCCCTTCAAATCTTTAACATAGAAGTACTTAAGAAAGGAGAAGTTGCATTAACCTGAAGACTAAGGAATTATTAATTGAAACGAAATTCCGACACTCTCTCAGTCAGAAAGGAAGGATGAGTTCTCATGACCACCGTATTTAAGTGGAAGATAGCATAGGTTTCCACAGTCGATAAAGCCTACAGTTTACTAATCCTATGTGTCCAATTAAAGCAACAAAGAAGTGTGACTATGTAAGACACTGCAAACAAGCTTTGTGGATGAGAGGAGACCCATTAATTTGGAAAATACTACAGTTGGGATGGGAATATCCCCTGCAAGGTAAATGTATAAGTGCCCATGCCCTGTGTGAGAAACTGGTATCCTGCCTCTTTGTTTGACCCTGGCGCCATGCTAATTGTGCATGTGCACACATGCCTAGCCCTGTCACTTGTAATGTAAGGACCAGAACCTGTTTTGCAACCTGTAGGGGAGCCCAAAGCATACCCACATAGCAGGTATAGGACTGCTATGTCCTATGCCCTGGTTACATCACAAAGGGGTGGCAGCATACAAAGGATTTTGTAACTCATTATTGTAACTAGACCTATTTGTCTGTCTACGGGAGAGTGCCATCTACTGACCTCTCTTCTGTAACGTTCTGCTGTAATATCAAACCATAGATATTTGCACTTACATTCAGTGTTTGTGTCGAGTGTGTCTATGTGCAGAAAGGGCTTGGGCCAAGTATGGTAAGAGGACTGTGTGTGAAAAGAATCGGAGTATTGGGACCAGTAGAATACATTTTGTTATGGACCCTGGTTTAGCTCGGTGCAAGATGGAGTGGATATAGCTACCCCAGAAAGTCGAAATGTATTGACTGCATTCCTGTAGTGGGCCGGTGGAGACGCAGATTTTGCAGAGGACTCCTTACTAGCTCTTCCTAAGAACTGCTATTTAGTGGATTGTGAGGGGGATGGGTGAAACTGTAGTTTCTGTTCAAGGAGAGGATGTTTTCAGGCAATGTCTGCTCTTTTGTCTTTCCTAGATTACAGCAGTAGGAAGTCTGATGACAGCTAGGTTCAGAGATTTCACATCTCATTGTACTGACATTTTCCACAGACTCAGCACTAGTGCTAACTGCTGTGAGAGTCATCCTATTACACAAGTCTGTATTTGAGGAACAGCCAAAAAATGACATTTGAAAGAAACCAACCCAAACCTGTTCGGAAACTCTGGACAGTGGATACACATCCGCAGTCTGGAAAATGTGCCGAAGATAGGCATCCAAACCACCCCACTTTGTACCAGTTCCAAGTTCATGACCAAAGAAGAAAGTACTCTGCAGAGTACTTAAAGGAATGCTACATGACAAGGGCTGGTTGCTGCCTAAAAGACAGTATCCCAGGGATGAGGGAATACCAGCTGAAGTCCACACTTTCTCATGGAGGAACAGAGGGTCTGCTTAGAGCCTATACACATGCCTTCTAGCTGAGAGGGAGAAAGAGTAAAGGAGTATGTGTTATATCCTGCCTATGTACTAATGTTACTCATATCTTAAGTTGTATTTTACTTTGCATCCCCGAGTTTTGATCTTTTTACTACATGTGTATATTTTTGTGTATAGTTGTTCCCACTTAGCACTGTTAATTTTTGTTTCCATTTAAAATGGGGAGGATATGTTATAACCTGCCTATGTACTAATGTTACTCACATCTTAACCAGCTCCTAGCTGCTCAGCCAGTGTGAGTGTTCTGAGTGGAATGTTGGTGTGATAGAGATGCATGAAATGTTTGGGTGCCTGTGTGGTGTGACAGTTGAAGATGGGCTGAGCAGCAGGCAGGCTGCTACTGGTGCGGATGCTATACATGGACTATCAACCTGCTGATGTACATGATTACCATCCTGCAAGAAAGACAATAAACTACAAAAACACACCTTGGCTACGTCTGGTACATCACAACAGCGTGCCTGGTCCTGCAGAAGGACAGAATGTTCAGGAGAACAAGTCCTGTTTGTTCCCACAGTGAAGAGCAGGCAGAGAATGTAAGAGACTACAAGGCAGTGAAGCCAGGAGTGACCCATGTGAAAAAGGGTACCCCAGTCTCAATGGTGGTTCTTGCCACGAACACCACCAAGAATTGACAAGCGCCATGTGTGATGCAATCCTGCTATGTGCCTGAGAGATGGGTGGTGCTGATGCGGACAGATTCTATGTCAGGACTGGAGGCGAGGACTATGCTTGGTTCTCGCTTTGATTTAATCAGTAATGCATAACAGCAGCCAATTAAAGTCACACAAAAAACGTCTTTTCCCAGAATGCTTAAGGGAAAAACTGCAAAAAATCCATAGTCCTCCTTTAGTGTCCTTAATCAGGCTCCACAAAGTCCTCTGTCACAGCCTGCTCCTCCTCTTTCTTCGCTGCTCAGCAGCCAGTTAAGTGGTTCATTCTTTCTTCCTTGTGTATACTGTATGAGATTACTGTGCTTTGCTATTTGACTTCAACAAAGGTTAATGTGCTATTGTTTCATGCCACGTGGACTCGCACGTGGTTTCTTTTCAGATTCCTAATGAGCTTGGCCAGTTAATTTCATCGGTCGCCGTACCGCTAGTGCGCTCCTGATGAAACTTATCTCTCCAAGGCCATGCTGTGCCGCCTCACAGTGGGCACCGAGACGTTCTAGCCCACAGTGCGTGGCTCCCATTTTGGGATTTCAAACGTGCACAGTGAAGGCCTGATATTGCTCGTCCCCGACTGTTCCAGCTGATGCTCAGTGGTACGGCTGAGTCGGTTCTGTTATGTTCTTGCCGTCAAGTTTGCTTTGTGATGCCAGCGGGGTCGGCAGTGGTGCGATGCACCCTTCTGAATGCCCTGAGGGGGTTATTAGGTTATTACTGGTTCTAGGCCTGAAGAGCCTTGCGGGACACCCGTACTGGGCAGCCTCTACCCATTATAACCAAGGGTGATTTTGGCGTCCCTGGACAAGCGCCCTTTAAATCTTGTGTCCAATATGAGCACCCATACCTGCCTGGGTTACACCCAGCTCCTCACCTGGTCATGCTTGCATGCACTGGATCCCTAACACGTTAGTGGGGACTGAATGCGCAGATTATTGGGCCCTACAACTATTACTAGCCCGTCCCTGCCTCGGATCTTACCCGCAGGTGTTTCCCTCTACAGTCACACAATGGCGTAGGAAACCTATGAGGACAAGGACTCTCTGGCCTAACTCCAGTGGGACGAAGACTTCTACGAGGCAATTGACACCTCGAGCTACAGGGCCACCATGAAAGAAATGCTGTCGGAATGGATAGCACAAGAATGAGCAAAGTTTGCTGATTCATGGGCCCACTCCCTGCCCAGGGAAACCCCCCTACCCCCAAGACACCACGACCGATCCCCCTCCCCTCCAAGAAAAGGTGTGCGGAAGGGGTCGATAAGGACACATTTGCGTGCCTTAAACAAGACCTCCCAGCAACAGTACCCTTAGGGTCCGTCCAAATCCCCATGCCCCCCCCCCCGACCCGCCTCCCATGATACCACATGACCTCAGGATGCGTACTCCCCAGAAGAAACAGACGACAACACAAGCTTTACTAGATCGTGGCGCCCATCCTCTCACCCAGCGCATGAGGGGGTCTCGGTATGTGGCGGCACACCTCAGGAAGCTATTGGAGAACAAAGCCCACAGCTGCCTGAGAGCAGAATGACCCTGCCCCACCCTAGAGGAGAAGGTAGCTAACTTCCGATATCGACGAGATGATGGCCACGTTCCTGGCTACGTTTGTTTAGGATCCTAACAAAGGAATTGACAGATCCTGGAGCTCCTGTCAGGATAAGCTGTTAGATGCCATCAGCCCAATCACCAAGATCTTGGACATGGCAGAAGAGGCCAAGGCCTCGGGTTTTTCATTGACCCCGATGTCCTGTCCAGCTGCGAACAGCACGCAGTTTGTTTTATGGGGAATGGCAACTGCACCTTGTCTATGGAGTGCCACCGCTCCCTGCTCATCAAGATAGACCTGAAGCTGGGGCATCTGGCCTGTTCCGAGGCAGGTGCTGTGGTGCAGGGGGGTTTGTTCGGTGACCGCTTCGTCAAAGAGTTGGTGAAGTTTGTGGCAACCAATTACATCACTAGACAAAGCCCCAACCAATATAAAACACGTCTTTACCCCCGAGTTTTTGATGGGACCAGTCGTGGCAGGAGCCGCTTGACCGGCCACCTTTCCTCTACGTATTCGTCTAGGGGGCAAGGCTCCAGGCGCAGGCAATATCAGGCCAATCAACGCTTCAACAACTTCTACCCCACCAGAGGGCCGCAGACGATTTAAAGGTGGAAGCGCCAGTACAAACTAAGCGGTGGGGGGCCGGCTAGCACATTTCCTCTCAGACTGGGTCTCTATTACTTCAGACGCATGGGTTCTGCAGACAGTGCAAAGATTCCAAACAACATTTTATGGTTCCCCCTTCCAAGACATGTGTCCTCGCCCCATCTGCTTCTCTGCTCACGACAGAGCACTGATAGACTAGGTGGTCTCGGCCCTCCTTCAGAACGGAGCCATCTGTCATTTGCCAGTTCACCCGAGGATTTCATCAGCAACATCTTCCTGGTCGAAAAAAGCAGATGGGGGTCGCAGGCCTGTAATAAACCTAAAAGACTTCAACGAGTGACTGGTATATCGCCACTTTAAGATGGAGGGTAGTCACCTTCTCAGGGACGTGCTACTTCCGTGCGGTTGGATGGTTCGCCCAGACCTGAAAGATGCATACCTACGTATAGTCGTTTCCTACAATTCGTGTGGGGCTCCCAGACCTTCGAGTTCCTCACATTGCCCTTCGGTCTCTCGTCTGCCCCATGGTCTTTCACCAAGATTCTCAAGCCGGCAGTGGAGTACCTGCGAGCTCAGGGGATTCGGCTGATCATCTACCTGGACGTTATACTCATCATGGCGCATGACCCAAGAGATTGACGTCACATCTCCAGTCAGCGGCAACCCTAATGCAGGTGTTGGGGTTCGTGATAAACGAGAAGTCTTGATTAATGCCAATGCAAAAGGCAGTCTTCTTGCGCTTCGTCACAGACTCCACCACCACTCCTCCAAGTCTTCACTTCAGAAAGATCGCGAAGATAAGGCACGAGTTCCACCAGACGCTGGCTAAGCGAAGCACATCACTCAGACAGATCACTCGCTTGGTGGGTCTCCTCTCCTCCTCAATTCAACTGATTTTTCCAGGACTGTTGCACTATCGAGCCTTGCAACGTCTGAAGGCGCACCATCTTAGGAGAGGCCTCACGTATCCCCAGTTGGTTCCTCTAATGGACGAGGTCCGATAGGAAATGGAGTGCTAGCTCACCCACAGAGGCATGGAACGGAGGAGCTATGTTAGGTTCCGCCCCCGACCTGGTAATAGAGTCGGACCCCAGCAGGTCAGGCTGGGGCATCCAGTGTGGGAAGTTTTCCACAGGAAGAAGTTGGTCACCTCTAGAACAACACTTGCACATAAACTGCATGGACCTCCTGGTGGGTTCGTTCGCGGTCTGCTGTTGGACGAAGGATCAAATCCAGTCCTCAGTCCTTTTAAAGATGGACAATGTCTTGGCAGTGAGATCTATAAAGCGCCTGGGGGGCAGCAGGCCCTGTGCCCTTGAAAATATATCAAAGGAGTTATGGAACTTCTACCTGGACAATCAGGTATCCGTAGCAGCGGACTACCTTCTGGATCAGGATAACCAAGTGGAGGACTGACACTCCCGGCACCTGAGAGACTCCAACATTTGGAAGCAGGACTTTCAAATGTTTCTGCAGTTGTCCAACAGGTGGCGGGGTCTGTTCTCTGTGGACCTGTTTTCGTGTCGCCTTGACGTCCAGCTGACACGTTTCTTCAGCTGGAGGCCAGATCCTCTGACGGAGGCGACAGACTTGTTTCTCCAGGATTGGAGTCAGGGGAGGGTTATGCCTCCCGCCCCCCCCCACACTCCTTTCTTGATCACCAGGGCAGCAGCTCAGGTCCGCAGGCAAAAGTTGGACATAGTCTGGTAATGCCTGTCTGGAGATCTCAAGTATGGTTTCTAGTTCTTCTGGAACTTTCTTGGGCTTCTCCAATCCGACTCCCCCACTTTCCTCACATTCAGCGGAATCCAGACCACGAACATCAGCTGGTGTCAGAGGGTTCGTTACATTCCCAGGCGTGGCTGATTACAGGCAAAGCTGAGAGCTCTGGAATCCATCCCTGTAAGAGGAGAAACTGTGCCCACGCACTCCTCAAAAAAGTACTTTGCGATATTGAAGAATACCAAGTGGTTTGGCGGTATCAGTCTTAATGGCAAGCAGAGCATCATCAACATGCTTGCCAAACAGCATGCCCCTGCAAGGCACCACATCTAATATTTTAGACAGGACCTCCAGTCTAAAAGCGGTTGCTTTGAGCCATCCTTGGGGCCTTAGCACAGCTGCGCCGGCCAGTTGACAGAAACCTGTGGAGGCGATGTCCATGGAACAATCTATTTCAGATGAAGTATGCTCGCTCTGCAGAATATATTTCTTTTCTTCTGATAGTTTACCCTCAGGGATGAGGTCGATGACAAAGCGGACATCAGACCACATTTGACAGTCATAGCGACCTAGAGTTTGCAAAGCGCTGGCTGCATGCACTGTAACTGCCGACATGGTGGAAAATAGTTTGTCAATATTATCTAGATGCAGTCATCCTTGTCAGGTGGTGCAGAAATTGGAGTATATGGGTTTTTCGACCTTCGTTGTCCGGCCTGAGAGATTACGGAGTCAGGTTTGGGATGTCATGTAATTCACGCAATAGAATCCTCAGGGGCCCTGTACTTTTTGTCAATGCGCGGGAGGACATAACCTTGAATCCTTCCGCTTGATGTAGTCCACAATCAGTATAAAGCATATCAACTTTTTGCCTGCTCTTTAAAAACATGCAAAAAACAGACAGACTGTTTAACCGACATAGGAAGATGAAATCTGGTTGCAGCTTTGTTCATTAGGTTGTGGAATAATAAGAGATGCAACATCAAGAGAGACAAATTGTTGAACAAGTTACTTACCTTTGGTAACGATATATCTGTAAGAAACATTAGTTAGATTCCTTACCTTAGAATATCCCCAGGCGTCAGGCTGGATCCGGAAAGATTTTCCGTCAGCAATACCCTTGCCCGTCACTAGGCATTATCTGCGGCTCCGCATCCGTCGTCAGCGTCGTGATCGCTGAGATGACGTCGGAGTACTTAGAAGCCGCCCTCGCGCGCTGACGTCAGTTCTTGTACATAGCTTTCCACGCCAGGAACGCAGAGCCATGCAAGAGACCGACACTGGTGACATGAATCTAGGACCCTAAAAGGGATGACCTTAACCCTAGAAATCAGTTCGCAGAGCGGGGACGATGGGTGGGGCGGTAAGGAATCTAACTAACTAATGTTTCTTACAGATATATCGTTACCGAAGGTAAGTAAGGATTAGTTACTTACCTGTAATCCTAGTTCTCATCCAGGGGTATACTCGTCAAAGTCATAATCTATGAATAATCCCCGCCCATGTGCGGGATCCCGGAGCATATAGAAAATACATATATATACATATATATGCATATGTGAAAACATATACATGCAGCCTAAAATGTTTCAAACATGGTAATGCTGTAAATTACATAGGTTTGCATAGCAGTGCCCCCTAACCCATAAGGAAGAAAGGAAGCACCAAGCCAATTGTAACACAGCACTGCTTTATTGCCATAAAGCAAACTTGTAATTGTAGGCATCCGGCTGCAGTAGAGTATAAAGAAACAAAGAAAACTGACACCTTGCCTTTAAGGCATTAGAGTAGGGGGACCGTGCCTTTAAGACCTGCAGGAGACCCCCTGCTCCCATGATGCACTACAGGTGGCAGTTGGGCCAGTTCTTTTTGGCGGTGCATTCGCACCTGAACATATCTGTATTCCAGAAACAATACCTTAAGGAGAACAATGCTCGTCCGGGGAGGTGGGTGGGTCGCTTATGACTTTGATGAGTATACCCCTGGATGAGAACAAGGATTACAGGTAAGTAACTAATCCTTCTCATCCTGGGGATACTCATCAATAGTCATAATCTATGAATAGAGTAGCAAGCCCATACCCAAAGTCTCGCGGACGAGCACTATAGCATTTAAAACGTGCAGTCACATCACATAACATAACAGTCATGCAAACAAGTTCCTCAAAGAAGCCTGCCCCACCTGGGTGTCGGCCTGTGCGTCTGAATCTAGGCAATAATGGCGCGTAAAAGTATGTACTGAGCGCCATGTAGCCGCTTTGCAAATCTCAGACATGGGAACATTGCGAAGGAGTGCAACAGTCGAAGCCTTCCCTCGAGTAGAGTGTGCTCTAGGTTTACCCTGCAGAACCTTGTGGGACAGTTGGTAAGACAAGGCTATACATGAGACAATCCATCTAGAAATGGACCTCTTGGAAGCAGCCAGTCCGGTATTCGTGGGCCCATAGTTAACAAAGAGCCTGTCTGACTTTCTAAGTGGAAGGGTCTTAGCCAGATAGAATTTCAAAACCCTCCGGAGGTCAAGAGAATGTAAGGCTCTCTCCGGGGGAGTGGATGGCGGAGGAAAAAAGGTGGGCAAAGTGATCACCTGATTAATGTGGAAGTCCGAGACCACCTTGGGCAGGAAGCTCGGATGAGTACAGAGCACCACCCTATTAGCATGAAACACCGTGTACGGTTCCTTGCAGCAGAGGGACTGAATTTCACTGACCCAACGGGCCGAAGTGATGGCTACTAAGAAGGCAGCCTTCCAGGTCAGATGCTACAAGGACGCCTTATGAATTGGTTCAAAAGGGGCCCCCATTAGCTTAGAGAGAACGATGTTAAGCTCCCAGGAAAGGGAAGGAGACTTCACTGATGGGTAAACTTTCTTAAGCCCTTCTAAGAAATCCTTCACCACTGGCATCTGGAAGAATGAGGTCTGGGTAGGAGACTTCCTATAGGCTGCACTAGCAGCTAAGTGCACTCTGATGGAAGAGTACTTTAACCCAGACTTCGCCAAGTACAGAAAGTAGGGGAGAATAACCTGTTATTGACCCCGTATCGGATCAAGGGTGTTATCTCTACACCAAACGCAGAATCTTTTCCACTTAAAGGCGTAAGACTTCCTAGTGGAAGGCCTCTTCGCCTCCCGGAGAATGTTCATACAGTCCGGAGGAAGATCTAAATGTCCGTATTGGATGAATTCAGGAGCCATGCCGTCAAGCTGAGGGAGGGAAGATTGGGATGAAACACCCTCCCCTTGTCCTTGGTCAGCAAGTTCGGTAGGCAAGGCAACCTCCTGTGTGGTACTTCCGACAGCTGGAGTACATCCGGGTACCACCACTGACGGGGCCACTCCGGGGCTATTAGGATCATCCGAGTCCTGGCCCTGTAGAATTTCTGTATCACAGCCGGGATGAGAGGGAGAGGAGGAAAAGCGTAAAGCAATGTCCTCGACCAGCTGATCAAAAGTGCGTTCCCCTCCAACCCCCGTTGAGGGAACCTGGAGGCGAAGACGGGGCATTTTTTGTTTGCCGCGTCTGCGAAAAGATCGATGTCCGGTACGCCCCACAACCGGAAGATCTCTTGAGCGACGCCTTCGTTGAGCACCCAGTCGTGCGCTTCGACGAAGTCTCTGCTGAGGCTGTCTGCCTGCACGTTCAGGGTCCCTGGCAGGTGAACAGCGACGATCGCCAGGTTTCTCGCCAGAAGCCATCTCCAGATGGACTGGGCTTCCAGAGACAGGACCCGCGATCTGGTGCCTCCTTGTTTGTTCAGATAGAACATAGTTGTGGTGTTGTCTGTCTGAACCTGAACAAAGTCGGTTTGCAGGGATGGATACAGAGACTTGAGAGCTAGGTGGACTGCTCGTAGCTCCAAGAAGTTGATGTGATAACTCTGTTCGATAGCGGACCAGAGACCTTGTACTTGAAGCTGGCCCATATGAGCACCCCAGCCCTGCATGGAGGCGTCTGTGACCACTGTCTGTGTCGGAGGCGCCTGATGGAAGGGGACGCCGTGAAGCAGATGGGAGCGCATCATCTACCACCGGATGGAGTCTTTGGCGGCTTGATGAAGGGTGATGGGATCTTCCCAGCGGCCGGACCTCTGAGACCACTGATCCTCTAGTTCTTGTTGCAGAGGACGCATGTGCAGACGAGCATTGGGCACAATGTAAATGCACGAAGCCATCGACCCCAGGAGAGATGACACTTGTCTGGCCGTGGGAAACGCCGTGCTGAGAAGCATGCGGCCTTTCTGAAGCATGGAGGATAACCTCTCCTCCGAAGGACACACGCTTGCACTTGCGGAGTCTAGAGAGGCGCCCAGGTAGTGGATCCGCTGAGTGGGATTGAGGACCGACTTCTTGTAGTTGACCTGGAGGCCCAGCGAGTGCAGAAGGTTGAGGCAAAACGAAAGATGACTCTGGAGTCCAGCAGGAGTGGAACTCTTCAAGAGCCAGTCGTCTAGATAGGGGTAGATGAATATCTTCCGCGTGCGGAGAAAAGCAGCCACCACCGCCATGCACTTTGAGAAAGTTTGTGGTGCGGATTTGACGCCGAATGGCAGAACCCTGTATTGATAATGCCGGCGAGAGATCTGAAATTTGAGAAACTTTCGATGTTTCGCTGAGACAGGAATGTGGAAGTATGCATCCTGTAAGTCAATGGCACACATCCAGTCCCCCTGTTGGAGATGTGGGAAGATCTGGTGCAGTGCCAGCATTCTGAATTTTTCTCTTTTGATAAATCCGTTGAGTAGGCGGAGATCGAGGATGGGTCTGTACTCTCTGACCTCTCCTCGTTTTGGAACCAGAAAATACCGGGAGTACACTCCTAGATTTCTCTGCCTGGTTGGAACCTCCTCTATGGCGTTCTTGGAGAGGAGAGTGGCAACTTCGTCCTTTAAAAGTTGGTTTTGGGTGGGAGGGAGTGGCTGCCTCCGTGGGGGTACCTGCGGAGGGGGAGATTTGAACCTCAGCAAGTAGCCATGCTCTACAATATTCAGCACCCATCTGTCGTTTGTAATGGTTTTCCACTCTGTCAGGTAAACGGTGATACTTCCTCCCACCGGAGTAAGATTTCACTGTTTCGCGGGCTGTTTGTTAGAGGACTGTTGATGCTTCGCATTTCCTCTTCCTCTGCCCCGACCCCTTTGCTGAAACTAGGACCTCTGTTGATTCTGGGAGGACCATTGGGGTGTTTGAACGCGCTGGTGAAAGGCACGTTTGTCTTCCTGGTGAAAACGCTTTCGGAATTCTTTGCGTTTTTCCAGCCCCACAGCCTTCACGGTGTCCAACTCAGCCTTCATCTTGCTCATTTGGTCATCCGCATGAGCCCCAAATAACGATGATCCGTTAAAGGGCAGATTGAGAACTCTCTTTTGTGCGTCAGGGTTGAGGCCCGTTAGTCTCAGCCAGGCCGAACGCCGAGAGCACACGCCATGTGAGTAGCCGTGTGCGGCCAGATCCGAGGCATCAGCCGCTGCGCTGATGATTTGATTGGCCACCAGCCCGCCTTCTGGTAAAATCTCTGTGAAGTCCCGCCTGTCTTCTCTAAGCAGCTTCTCCGCGAATCTTGCGAGGGAATCCCACAGGGAACGATCATACCGCCCCAGCAGGGCTGAAGCGCTAGCCACCTTCATGTGCGAGGCAGAAGTGTTGCACATTTTCCTGCCGTAGGAATCCATCAACTTGCTGTCCTTCTCAGGGGGGACAGAAGACAACACTGAGGTCGAGTGGGACTTCATAGCTGCTGCCACGATCACTGAGTCCGCTGGCGGGTCAGCCCTAAAGAACAAAGGATCCTCGGCTGGAGCCTTCTACTTCTTCGCTATTCTTGACGGAACCGAGCCCGCCGTAGCCGGAGTGAGGAACGTGGCCATAGCTGGGTCCAACAATCCTGGCACCAAAGGGAGCAGAGGTCTGGGAGCCGACCGTTGATGCAAAGTGTCAAAGATCACTGAAGTGGGTGCCTGAGGGATGTGCAGCGCGATGTTCAATTTCTGCGCCCCTCTACCCAGGACGTCTGAGAAGGTAGCGATGTCGTCCACCGGGGACACTTTTGATGGAGGTGTAGAGGAAAAAGTAGGAAAGTAGTCCCAGACTGAAGACCTTGTGGATGAAGTCCCAGTGGGCGACCTGGTGCGTCGCCTCTTGTGAGAGCGCTCGCTATGGTGAGCCCTAGACCTTGATCTGCGCTTTGATGGAGATCTTGGACGTCTGTGCGCGGAGCGGCGGTCCCTGGAACGAGACCGGCGGGGAGTAGGTGGCCTTGGGTCCCTTGGAGGAGACTTACTCCTGCGCGGTGGAGAATACGTGCAGGAGTAGTCCGATCCAGGACTTCGACATGTGCCAGCGCCCACATCCCGCAACCGGCGAGGTGACAGTCCGAACCTCTCTGGGGAGTTGGGTGAGCCTTCTGGAGATATTTGCACGATGTGCAGTCCTGGAGATGACTGCTCTCCTGGAGATCGAGACCTCTCCGCGGGAGCTCCAGCTGTACGCTTCGGCGTCGAATTCCTCGACGTCGACGACGTGTGCGTCACCATCGGCAAGTGTGGGGTATGGCGTTCTGGCCTCGCCGGCTGTCTCGACGCCGATCGCGGAGACCTCAACGTCGATATCCTCTTCTCTGGCACATGACGTCGACTGGATGACCTTGACGTCGGCCTTGCACGCCGTCGATTGGGTGACTTAGACGTCGACCTCTCACGCCGTCGACTGGGCGATTTCGACGTCAACCTGACACGACGTCGAGTGGGCGATTTTGACGTCGACCTCTCACGACGTCGAGTGGGTGACTTCGACCTCTCACGGCGTCGAATTGTTGATCTCGAAGTCGACCTTCCATGTGATCTCGACGTCGTCCTTCTATGTCGCCGAGTGGGGGAATCCCTCGACGGCGACCTGCCCACTCGCGGCGGAACGTACGTCGCCGCATCTCTCGACGTCGACCCCCTCGAGGGTGGCGGAGATTGCCTCGACGTAGACGGAAGCCTCAACGTCGACGGAGACAGTCCAGACCTCCCCGGACTAGCAGCCTTCGAGCCCGAAGGACTGCGCCTCAACGCCGACTTACTTTTGCGCGGCGGAGAATCTCGATGGGGAGATGAATCCCTTGACGCCGAAGCTGTCTTCTGCCTTTGACGGCCTCTTTGACGTAGACGACGAATCCCTAGGACTCTTGGTCTTTCTGGAGCCAGGAGAGTTGGTGTGTCGCCGTTTTTGCGATTGTGCAGCTGAAGAAGTTGGTCTTGATGAAGAAGGATCGCGTGCACGACGGCTTCTGTCCTTCTCCAGCTGTGCCTGTAGTCTAATGCGCTCTCTATCCCTCAGAGTGCGCTTGGAGAACTTCTGGCAGTGAGGACACCGGTCAGGATCGTGTTTGGATGGTAAACACGCAATACACACCGAGTGTGGGTCTGCCAGTGCCATCTTGTTGCCACAAGAAGGGCATTTCCGAAATAAAGGAGGCATTCTGACTGGAAAAAAATCGAAATTTTACTGGAAACCAGCAGAATAAGCCCCCAGAAGCCAGAAAACGTCGAAAAATGCTTGAAAAATTTCAGTCAAAAACTGAAGAGCTCAAGCTCCAGGATCCTCACAGAAGGCGCCGGAAAAAAGAACTGGCCCAACTGCCACCTGTAGTGCATCATGGGAGCAGGGGGTCTCCTGCAGGTCTTAAAGGCACGGTCCCCCTACTCTAATGCCTTAAAGGCAAGGTGTCAATTTTCTTTGTTTCTTTATACTCTACTGCAGCCTACAGGCGAATGCCTACAATTACAAGTTTGCTTTATGGCAATAAAGCAGAGCTGTGTTACAATTGGCTTGGTGCTTCCTTTCTTCCTTATGGGTTAGGAGGCACTGCTATGCAAACCTATGTAATTTACAGCATTACCATGTTTGAAACATTTTAGGCTGCATGTATATGTTTTCACATATGCATATATATGTATATATATGTATTTTCTATATGCTCCGGGATCCCGCACATGGGCGGGGATTATTCATAGATTAGGACTATTGATGAGTATCCCCTGGATGAGAACTTGTTCATCTGAAAGAAACACGTTAGATTCCTTACCTTAGAATAGATACCCCAGCAATACCAACCCCGGTGGTGGGTCTGCGAACCAAGATCACACCAGGAAGTCCTGGAGAACGGAACGGCCAAAGAAGCCGTCCCTCCGGACTTGGCTGTCCAGGCAGTAATGCTTGGCAAACGTGTGCAGCGAGGCCCATGTTGCTGCCTGACAAATGTCCTGCAGGGGGACACCCCGTCCCAGGGCAGTAGTAGCCGCTGTGGCCCGAGTGGAATCGGCTCTCAGCCCCACAGGAGGATCCCTCTAAGCCAAGGAATAACAGGCCTTGATGCACAAAACTACCCACAGAGAGATGGTTCGCTTGTGCACTGCCTGCCCCTTCTTAGCGCCCACATAGCCAACAAAGAGTTGGTCGTCCACCCGGAACTGTTTGGTGCGGTCCAGATAGAAGGACAGTGCTCGTTTTGAGTACAGACGGTGGAGCCTCTCTTCCGAGGGATGTGGAGGCGGAGAGAAGGTGGGCAGTGTAACAGACTGGCCGATGTGAAAAGCAGTTACCACTTTAGGGAGAAAGGAAGGACGAGTCCTGAGAACAACCTTGTCCGGATGGACAGAAAGGAAAGGAGGCGTAGAAGATAAAGCCTGGAGCTCACTCACCCGTCTAGCAGAGGTGATGGAAAGCAGTCTTAATAGTCAGAAGACAAAGAGGACAATTATGAAGTGGCTCAAAGGGAGCGCACATCAGAAAGGTTAATACCAGGTTCAAATCCCACTGAGGCATTACGAAAGGAACAGAAGGAAACATTTGAGTAATGCCTTTAAAGAATCGAGCAACAACAAGGAATTTAAAAAGAGAAGGCTGATCAGGAAGCCATAAGAAAGCAGAAACAGCTGAAAGATATCCCTTGAGGGTTCCCAGAGCAGAGCCCTGCAGGGCCAGGGAAAGAAGGAAGAAGAGAAACTCAGAAAGAGGGGCGGAAAGGGGATCCACAGCCTTTGCTGTGCACCATGCCACAAATTCGTTCCACCTGCAGGCGTATACCGTTTTAGTGGAGGGACGCCTGGCTGCCAGAATGACATCACAGACTTCAGGAGGCAAGTCAAATGGCATCAACTGTCGCCGCTCAATCTCTACGCATGGAGATGGAGGCTGGACAGGTTTGGGTGGGGGACCGTCCCCTGCTGCTGCAACAGAAGGTCCTCCTGAAGAGGTAGTCGAACGGGGGATCGATGGATAGAATGAGTAGCTCGGGATACCAGTATCTTCGTGCCCAATCCGGAGCCACAAGGATGACTTGGGCCCGGTCGCGCCTGATCTTCTTCAGCACTCTGGGCAGAAGTGGTATAGGCGTAAAGGCGTACAACAGACCCCAACTCCACTCGCAACGAAAAGCGTCTCCGAGCGATTGCCACCTTGGAATTTCCAACGCGCAGAACTGATGACATTGTGCGTTCTCTTCGGTGGCGAATAGATCTAACCAAGGCTCTCCCCACTGCTGAAAGAGGCCTTGCGCCACGTCCGAGTTCAGACGCCATTCGTGATCCATCATGCACCGGCGGCTGAGTTCGTCCGCCCTGGCGTTCAGAGAGCCCGCCATGTGTTGAACCACCAGTGTAATGCCCTGATGTTCCAGCCATGTCCAGAGGCGCAGAGCCTCCTGACAAAGGGTCCACGACCCCATCCCGCCCTGTTTGTTGCAATACCACATGGCGGTGGTGTTGTCCGTGAACACCTGCACTACACTTTCCCGAACAGAGGGAAGGAATGCCTTCAGTGCAAGTCGGATCGCCCGCAGCTCCAAGAGGTTGATATGGAGCCGGGACTCCGCCGGTGACAAGAGGCCTCTGATCTCCGCCTCTCCCATGTGACCCCCCCATCCCAGGAGGGATGCATCCGTCACCACTACATGCTCCGGTTGGGGTAGGGAGAGGGATCTGCCACTGACCCAATCGCGGTCCGTGAGCCACAACTGCAACTGCCTTGCAGTGCCCTCTGAGATCAAGACATGGTCGGACAGCTTGCCCCGATGCTGGGTCCACTGAAACTTCAGGTCCCACTGCAGAGCCTGCATCCGCCACCTGGCATGATGTACCAGCAGGATGCAGGAGGCCATCGGACCCAGGAGCCGCAGCACTAACCTGACCAAAACCCGGGATAAAGGATGAAAGATCGGAATCAGGGCCTGAATATCCCGAACCCGCTCTTCCGGAGGATAGACCCGGAACTGCGCAGAGTCCAGAACCGCTCCGATGAAAAGGAGCTTCTGGGAGGGACTCAGATGCGATTTCGGCACGTTGATGGAAAACCCCAGCAAATGCAGGAGGTCGGCCGTAGTCTGGAGGTGGAAGACTACTGCCTGGGGCGAGCCCGCCTTCAACAACCAGTCGTCGAGATAGGGGAAGACTGGAACCCCTAATCTGCGCAGATGAGCTGCGACCACCGCCATCACTTTCGTGAACACCCGAGGGGCACTGGTGAGGCGGAAGGGGAGCACGGTAAACTGAAAGTGCTCATGGCCTACCGTGAACCGCAGGTAACGCCGGTGGGCCGGCAGGACAGGGATGTGGAAATAGGCGTCCTGCAAGTCCAATGCTACCATCCAGTCTCCAGGGTCTAGGGCAGCCAGAACCTGAGCTAAGGTGAGCATCTTGAACTTCTCCTTCCGGAGGAAGGTGTTGACGCTCCTGAGGTCCAAGATAGGGTGTAGGCCCCCTTTGCCCTTCTTGGGAACCAGAAAGTAGTGGGAATAACAACCCCGACCTACATCTGGGCCAGGAACGCGCTCGATGACCCCCTTGGCCAAGAGGGCCGTAACTTCCTCCACCAGAAGATTCAAGTGATCCCCCGACATGCGGTGGTACTGCGGTGGCATGGCTGGAGGAGTCGCCTCGAAGGGGAGGAAGTAGCCCTTTCAGACAATTTGCAGCCCCCACCTGTCCGATGTGATGGTACGCCAGTGGAGCAGGTGATGACAAACTCTGCCTCCCACTGGTGTTGAATGGGCCTGAAAGCTCGAACTAGGAAGGCTTTGAGGCTGATGCTGCTGGGGTAGACGTGGGCTGACCGTCTCTCTGTCCCCCGCTCCGCCTCGGCGGAATCCACTTCCACGACCGCATTGAGGCTGGTTCTGCGGCCTGTGGCTAGACTGACGTGAGGGGGCGCCCCTTCCTTGGCCATGAAAGGGGCGAAAAGCGGACGTTTGCAGGCGCGGGGCCGAGAGGCCCAAGGACTTGGCTGTAGCCCTGGAGTCCTTAAAGCGCTCCAGCGCACTATCCTCTTTGTCAACAAAGAGGCGACAGCCATGTCCATGAGGGTGCTCTGGACAACCCCGGAGAAATTCGTAGACCTTAGCCAGGCGTGGCGACAAATAGCCACCGTGGTCGCAATTGCCCTACCTAGCGAGTCCGTCAGTGTCAAGCCCACATCGTATCGAGTACCGTGCCGCATCCCGCCGCTCGGCAAGAGCCTGGGCGTGCCATGTCTGGGCCTCCTTCGGACACTGGGGTAGCACGTCCGCCACCGTATCCCACAAGGAGTGGGTGTAATGGTCCAAAAGGCACGTGGTGTTGATAGACCGCAACCCCAAACTAAGGGAGGAGAACAGTTTCTTCCCAAACTGTTCTAACCTTTTGGATTCCCGATCCGGGGGAGCGGACGGGAAAGCGGTCTGGGAGGTAGAGGCCTGGATAACCAGGCTCTCAGGCGTGGGGTGCACCAACAGAAAGCTGGGGTCGCCCGGTGCGGGCGGTGGCGCCGGGCCACATTCTGGTCCACAGGAGGGACTGTGGAGGGCTTGGACCAGGTGCCCATCAGAACGTCCGTCAGTGCTTCATTGAACTGCAGCAGAGGCTCCGAGGAGCTTACTGGCGGTTGAAGCACTTCAGTGAGGAGGTTAGTCCTCACGGCCACTGCAGGGAGCCCCAGCTGAAGGGCTTCGGCAGCCCTGCGCAGCACCACGGAATAGGTAGC
Source organism: Triturus cristatus (assembly GCF_964204655.1). NCBI lineage: Eukaryota > Metazoa > Chordata > Amphibia > Caudata > Salamandridae > Triturus > Triturus cristatus. Next base: position 787,246,837 of record NC_140583.1, on the reverse strand, counting down.
ACCCTCCTCCGTAGCCACGGAGGGAGGAGAGATGAAGCCAGTGTCAGGGGAGGTGTCAAGACCACTGGCATCCCCCAGTTCTTTTGCCCAGTCCTGAGATAACTGGCACTACTGTGCCAGAGGGTCCTCAGACCCCTCCCAGTCGTCCCCGTCATCCGACTCCTGGTAGACAGGTGGAAAGGTCGGAGCCGTGCGGTAGATGAATGTCATCCATCGGCGCCGTATCCGGCGCCGGGCCTGGACTGGGACTAAACCTGGGGACGACGTCGTCCAAAGGCGGCACCGAAGGGGTCGACGCCAGCGGAGGGGTCGTAAGGTCGACTGGGATCCAGGTCTGGATCCCCCGGGGGCCTGCGGCATCGGGACCGGAGTCGACGACGGCGCCAGAGCCGCCGGCTCGCTAGGCCCCCCCAGTCGGCCCTGCGGGGCCCGAAGGCACACCGGCAGGCCTCGACGGCGGAGCAAGACTCCTCATGGCCACGAAGAAGTCTCGGATCTGCCCGGAGTCGCATTGGGCCCAGGGACCGGAGGGTATGGGGCCAGATGCGACTCTTGCGGCTCAGACGGAGACGCACGGGTGGTGCCACCCGAACCCTCAGCCGAGTCGCGCAAGGGGAGTCAGAAGAGCAATGTCGTCTCTTCGACTTCTTACTGTGCCTCAACTTACCGGAATGCGAGGACTTCGATCCCAACGAGCGGTGATGGCTGCGGCTCCGCGACCGGTCCCTCGACCTCCTCCTCGACCGGGACCTTGAGCGGCGCGGAGCCGACTGCCGGATCTCGAGCAGCTTGCGGGACCGCTCCCGCCTATCCTTCGAGGTCAAGGCCGGCAATCGAGGCACGACTCGGCATCATGGTCGGCCCCAAGGTAGTAGAGACACCGGCGGTGGTGATCTGTGACCGACATCAGGCGGTGACAGGCATCGCACGGCTTGAATCCAGGCATCCCTACCGGCACCAAGAGTCGAGGTCGACTCGAAATGGAAACCAAAAGAGTTCAAAAAGTTTAGTCAGAAAGTGACAAAAGGGTATGCTCTGCCCGGATCTGCGCTCACTGGCGCGGAAAAAAGAAGAAGAACTGACGTCAGCGCGCGAGGGTGGCGTCTAAGTACTCCGACAACGTCATCTCAGCATTCACGACGCCGACAACGGACACGGAGCCGCAGACTACGCCTAGCGACGCGCAAGTGTATTGCGGACGAAAAATCTTTCCGGATCCAGCCTGACGCCTGGGGATATTTTAAGGTAAGGAATCTAACGAACGTGTTTCTTTCAGATGTAGGAGATTAGGGAACTAGAGACATTAGAAATACAAATTTACAAAAAGCCGAAGAAACAAACTAAGATTTTGAAAGATGTCTTGCAGAAACATCAGCTGTATAAAAAAAAAAGGCATAAGCTTAAAGGGAGGACCCCCACATCGGAGGTTCCGATGCCGATGACTGCTCAATGGGAACACGCAAGTCCAACATCAAGCGAGAATACACCACAAGGGAACACGAAAGGAACACACAAAGATCTCTGAGTAAAATTGACATGCCCGGCCGTGGGCTCATACCTATCCAATCACCAAATCAGAAATCGGGCATGGGAGAACCCTCAGGATGATCATTGTGCCATGTCTATAATGTTGAAACATGTAATAAGTGATAACTTCTGTTCTCTTTTCTTCTCTCTTAAAGTGATCTCTCGATTGATAATAGACGCATACTAATGTAATTTCAAGATGAAATGATTCTTATTGTTGGTATGATCAGCGTAATGAAATACAAAATCCCAATAAAAAAAATTTAAACCAAAAAAGAAAGCTTAAAGGGAGGACAATGACTGCAGAAATGGTAGAGTTATTACTTATGCCAAGAAATTTGATAACCTTAAGATTAATACCATAGGTGGCAGGTCAGATCACCCTTCTAGTGATACAATGCCAACTGCTTCCTCAAGTGAAACATACTTATCCAGTGTTACGAGTAACACTAGCGAGGAGTCTTCCACCTCCATGGGTATACAAGGTGGTGCCTCTACAGGCAACTCTTTTTTATTAGAAATGGAGAGATACCCTAGGTGCACCATGCAGAATCGAAAAAGACAGGACAAAAGCAGTTTAAGAAAACCAGGAGGGGTAAAGTCAGACACCGGAGGAGGACCACATGAAACAGAAATAATAACTTATGAATCTGAAGGGGTAGTACCACAGAACAATATTATTGTTGTAAATGTGTCTGACTGTATTCTGAACGATGACGAAATAAAAGTTTTGAGCAAGTGTTTGGGCTTTTGCCCTACATAGTTTCCCAACTTTATGGACATACACATTAACTTATTCAAATTTATACGGACACAAACTATACAAATGTTTCCATACTAAGGGGATGCTCAATGTGCCATCTACTGTTACAGCTATAGAGTGTGAAACAACGTTTAAAGACTTTCGTGATGTACAGTTGCTCTGGTCTCTTGAACAGGATGCGGGTGAAACTCCCACCTTGACAAATCCTACAGGATCTAGATATCAATCCAAATCTGGACACAGATGTTGGTCTTAAGCAGATGTGCAAATGTAAGCCTTGTTTGGCTTCAGACAATGTTTTTGATATATTCCACCAAGAAATGACTTAAGAACTATACAGATTAGAGGATGACTACTGTACAGGCCATAAGCACATCAGACATTACAGGAGGAGCAAAAATCAGCACTCCTATCCCTCACCACCAACTCCAACATAATTATCAAAGAAGCAGATAAGGGCAGCAACATAGTCATAAACTAAAAGGACTATATTAATGAGATAGACCGCAAATTAGCAGATTCCTCACCTTACTAAAAATTGACAGTGAACCCTCTTAATTACACCAATAAAGCAACTGAGTGCAGTTTAAAACACTGGAGGGATACAAGTTGATCACGGACTTGGAATTTCGCTACCTGTATAACCCCACCCCAACTGCTCCATGTCTATATATCTTGCCCAAACTCCATAAGCCAGTCATTTCTGGCATTGGCTCTCACACAGAAAGGGTCCTTAAATATATAGATCTTTTCCTGCAACCCTTTGTATGCAATCTCCCCTCATATGTTAAGGTTACCAAAGACCTGCTTAGAAAAGTATCAGACTTTGAATGGACCAAAGCCAACATTCTAGTGACCTTAGATGTTCGCTCCCTTTATACATGTATTTCTAACAGAAAGGTTTGGCTGCCATACAACATTTTTGGGATATCAGAAATGCCACCATGTTGGAACACACAGATCTGTTACTGGACCTAATCTCCTTAGTACTAAAAATAATATCCTCACACACAATGGGGAATAGTACCAGCAAACACAAGTTGTAGCTCTGGGGGAGACATTTTCACCATTCTTTGCCAATCTGTCCATGGGCCTCTACGAGAAGGAACACATTTGGGCGAGCTCTTCCCCCCCCCACCCCCCAAATACTTGGAATACATTTTACTATGGCGTCGATATAGATGATGTCCTACTATTTTGGTCAGATGAAACAAATGCTCTTTGTCACTTCATACTGTTTCCGAATACCAACACTTATCAATTTCACGTACCACTAGATTACACAAAGTGTAAACTATTCGGATACAACTTTATCTGTGGATGGGAACACCATAAGGTCTAAATTGTACAGAAAGAAAACGCCATGCAAAGCTATCTTACATGCCACCATCTCCCATCCGGCTGCACAAATTAAAAGCTATCCCATTCAGTGAAAAGACCAGAATCAGACTGCAGCCAGGATTAGACTTTTCAAAATAAGGAGATACACTCCCCACATTTTAAATGAGGCCAAGAATAAGATCCAGAGGGTACAACGTGCAGGCCTACTTATAAACAGGAGAAGAAAAAAGAAGGGTACAAATAGTGAAGAGAAAAAACTGCCACTTTTCACACTTTACAGTGTTGAGTACAGCGCTGTACAAATCGATGCACAAACATTGGCACATTCTACTGATAGACAATGTACTCAAGGAGGCTAACACCACCAAGCTCAGTATGATTCATAGCAGAGGCAGAACAATCAGACAGACATTCTGCCGCAGCTATTTGCAACCTACTATACCAGACACATGGTTGCCTGCACCCCCCAAAGGCTTCCATAACTGTGGTCACTGAAATGTTTGCGATTTTGCTAAAGACAGCGTCACTAAATTTAAGTATAATACGAGCACAACACAAAATCACTAGATTTATAAACGGCAAAATCAAATATGTTGTTTACAGTATTACTTGTGAAAGTGGACACATTTACATCAGTAGCACTATAAGACCGCTCAAGGAACGCATTCAGGAACATGTGCACGCCATTAAAAACAACAACACAAATTACCCCTTTGCTGTCCACTATAATTAAATGCATGAACAAAAGGAAAACCTTAGAATCGCCTTCCATGGCATGGACACACTTGGCCCCCATGCTTAGGGGTGGCAATAAAACGCTGGCTCTTAGGCAAGTGAAAAGCCGTTGGATCATCGAATTACGGAACGTGGACAAAGGTCTCAATGTAGACTGAGATCAACATGTTTTCTTAACTGATTGAACAACTATGGGCTTTGTGTATATGCCTAAAATCCCCACATTTGAATGAATTAGAACTTATCAATACTCTATACAATTTCATGAGGACCATTAGCACTGTTATGGAATAATGCTGTTTCTTACTGTCGGCCTGCTAACAAATTATGCATGTTATATTAGGCTGCCAACATTATGAATTTCGGAACATAACATAGGATTATAGACGGTTTTGCTATGCATTATTACCCATGCATTTCGCTCCATGTTAACATGATGCTATGATTATTACAGTTTGCTCTATTTTATGTCTCACAAGATTTGCTCCTCTTCATTGGCTGTCCTTACTCGGGTATTTGTCTCTTGGCTCACATTAACATAGTTTGCACTTTGACTAGCAACATCAGTTGCAACATCTTTAACATCCGAAAAACAATATATGTAGTTTCACCACTGTTAAATATAGTGACCGTTTCTGTAAGACTAACCTGTCCTCTCCTTTTCTATACACATGTGGTTTTGCTTTACTTCCGCACTGGGTTCCAACCATGTACTAGGAACACTCCCACGAACCACTTGGTCGGAAATAACTACTTCAGGCAAGAGGTTCCCTCTTGTTCAGATTAATTTACTTTTGTCCCCTTATTTGCACATTTAGATATAGTTTATTTTTCTCTCTTCAGGCTTATCAGGACCATTTTCTTCATTTTTGTTCTTTCATCCGCTACCCTGTTTTACTGGTTCCGACCACGGATACTCCCATACGGATTGTCATCTGCGCTCTCCACTGCAGACTACTGGAATTTCGGTCTACATAACTGTAGGAGGCTGGCTTAGTATATGGTGCTCACTTATGTAAGTGTAGCACCCTGTACTAATCCAGACAACCCTTATGGTGATTTTAGTTGTCTTAGACAACCTTGGAAAGCTCTCTAAGTGGTAACTATGGAGATCAGTCTTCAGGTTTAGTCCAGAAGGAGCGTGAAGCAGCTTGTTTTACCAGTACTTAATCTTATGGTGTAGGTTAAGTGAAAAAGAACCACACAGTGTAGGTATAAAAATATGTATTTAATATAAACACTCACTAACACATTACAATATCTCCTATCTGGAAATATAACCACAATACTTTGATAACCGAACATTTAGTAGCACAAATACACAGTGGTCTCCAGGGGGAGACCAAACCATAAACTAAAATAGTGGAATGCGAGCCACAATCTAAGTTGAGACTGGACCCAGAAGACGTACAAGAGTCAGGTACCCAAGGAACCACCCATGGCAAGTACCCAGGAACCCCACGGAGGCTGTGTGCAGAGTGGGAACACAACCACAGACTCAATACAAGTCAATGGGTAAGTCGTGGTTGCAGTTTTAAAGAAGGACCCTTCCCAGAGGACCCTGAAGAAACCCTGTGGAAGATGGAAGGTTGGAGAGCCACTCCACTCCAGGAACCAGGAGCATAGGTGTGAAGTGCCGTCAGAAACCACAGTAGTCCACAAAGTTGGACTTCAGTAAAGATGCCGCTGGCGAGGAAGGTGAAAGAGTATGGTGGAACCCACAGGTGGATTCAAGCTGAGAGGTACCTGCAAGCAGAGGGAACAGAGTGTATGCCACTCAGGAGTGACCAGGAGGCATGGGAGACATATGCCCACTGATGTCGGAGCTGCCGGCGAGTGGATGGTGCCCTTGAAGTTGCAGCTGTGCAGACCAGCCAACGCTGTGGAAGACCAGGAGTCGTTCACGAGCTGTCCCACGTTTGATGTCAATAGCCAAGGGGTTAGTGTATGGCAAGCGCACCAACAAGCCTTGGCAATGGCAACCAACGTAGTAGTCGCAAAAGGTGCAGTGTCAATAAGCAAGGCCTAAGTGACTCACCAAGAGCAGGTAAGTCAGAGCAGGCCCCGTGCAAGCAGGGGAGCCCACTGGAGCCAAAGAAGACCCTCAAGAGGACCCATGGCCCGGAGACACCGGAGTCGCAGGGGGACCTAGAGCAGATCACCAAAGGGTGAAGTCCTACGGTGCAGGCAAAGATCTTGGTTATAGGACATGCTTGAGGTTGGAGCCCGAAAATCTCTGGTACAGATAGTCAACAAGCCTTGGCAATGGCAAGTTGACGCAAGGGAAAGGCAGACTGCTCCAGCCGTTCCGACGAGGTATACTTGCTATGAAGGCAGTGCAGGCCTCAAGGGAGTTGCAGAAGCACCATCTGTGTTGCTGAACCTTTCAGAGTCCATAGGAGCTCAGGAACAGTAGATCCGTCCGCTTCATTGCGCTGCCTGCAGATGCAGGAAAGTGACTCCTTCACTTCAAGGGAGATTTCTTCGGGTGCCTTGGATGTCCACAGGCCTGTATAAGAACCTGTATGGAGCACAGGCACAGACGACACAGAAGACTGGCAGGACGATGAGAACAGGAGCAGCAGGAGTCTTCCCAGCTGCTGTCTCGGAGCCCAAAGCAAAGTCCAAATTGCCCAGATGATTAAAGATGAGGTGGTTTCCAATCTGAATCTTGTCCCACAAATAGTCTAAGGAACCACCTACAGGTAAGCCCTTAAGTACCCTGAGAAAAGGGTTGGGGTGATTCAGGGGTTCCTCCCACAGGAGGGGCTGGACAGTGTGGAGGATACTCCTATGTCCTTTGTCCAGTTTCCCGCAAGAGCAGGAGCCAATGGCTCCCCAAACTGGTTCCACCTGAAGTATGCAGGAAGGGCACCAAATGAGCCCTTCAAAGCAGTTTAGTGGCGCTAGCAAGCACCCCCACCCTGTTCTAATACTCTAAGTCCTGTCTGGGAGGTGGTCACACCTTCCTGTGACCTGAAATCTATTGTCCTGCCTTGCCCTGTTCGAGCTTGGCTCAGCAGCAGGAGGGGAGAACCATGTCTCTGGTCATCAGCAGCCGTAGTTTTCTGTCCGGGTCTAGAAGACTGGTACCGGAAGCACTGAGGACCTCCTGGAGGACGTTTACTTCCAACACCGTTTACAGTGTAAGGGTATGATTCCAACATATTTGATACCAAACACGAGGGGGTTTGTTACAGCCAGTTTAGAGTTAGAAATCGCATAATGATGCATGGTCACTCTATATATCGTAATAGCTGATGCGCTTACAACCCGAGAGAATGGACTGCGTGGATTGTAGGGGTGTCCTGCTCATACAGGGACACCCTCACACTTATAACCGAGCACCCTGCCGTCCATCATCCCCTTTGGTTTTGCTTTGTTCGCCCCCAAAATGGCGGGGTATGCCGAGACGTGGGTCCCTTGCTCACTTTGCCACTGGATTCAAGATAGCCTGGCTGATGAGGGTTATGAACCCGAAACCGGTACCAGGATGCTTGTTTCCGGTCCAGGGAAGACTTGGCTTGGCAGTTCGGGCTGGCTTGTTCCCATGAGGTACAGGGTCAGACTGATTTGCAAATGGCCATGTCTGAACTGGGCTGGCGGAGTGAGCTAAAGAATGATGATGGATTAAACCCAGATCAGTTGACTGGGGGTGAGTGCTTGCAATGTTCAACACTCCGTCCATCATCCCCTTTGGTTTTGCTTCAGAATTGAAAGGCATGCCTTAGGGGTGACATAGGTTTTAAGTACAGTTACCTCAGATACAAGGAAACTTACATCTGTTGTAAGTGGTGCTAGCACCAGCTTACACAAGCTGCAATGGCAGGCCTGAAACACAATTTGAGTGGTTTCCCATGGGTGGCATAATACATGATTCAGCCTATGGGAGACCCCTTGTTTCCCGTATGCCCTGGGTAACTTTGTACCATATACTAGGGTACCATCAGTAGCCAATCTGGAGTGTACCCAAGAGCTCACCATGTCCAATTTACGGAAGAAGCACAGAGACTGGGTTCCTGATTAGCAGGATGCCTGTCAGACTAGTCAAATACATAGCAGCACCATCCGTGGCGTCTTAAAACAGCTCCACCGGCTAGTTGTTGAAAAACTAGTTGTAGCTATGTCCATAGCACAGTCTATAACTTTGGCCTTTGTGCGCTTACGAAATTCCTGTTTATTTTCATACGGTATAACATCCATCATGGCTCTGATGTTGGACCACATCTGCCGATTGTAGCGGCCCAGAATAGCTAATGCATTAGTAGCCATGACAGAGATAGCAGACATGGATGAGAAACTCTTACAGATGGAATCCAAACAGAGCCCTTCCTTATCCGCTGGAGATGTGATGGGGTGGAAGGATTCTTTGATCTTCTCTGAGCCACTCGGGAGATCACCGAATCCGGTATGGAATGGCCCGTTAAACATGTGGGGAAATCCTCGGGCGCCCTGTATTTTTTATCTAATCTTGGCAGTACCGGCACCACAGTGGCCGGTGATTTCATTACATTAAGCCCTTCCTGCCAGATGTGGTCTATAATGGGTATAGATCTTAAGGATTTTCTAGATTGTTTTTTAAAGTTATAAAGGAAACAATCTGATTGCTTGACTATTGTGGGTAGATGGAATCTTGACGTAGCTCTGTCCATCAAATTATGAAAACCTCCCTCCAATGTCCTCTGGAGGTAAGTCAGAAAGATGACAAGGAGGAGGAGACGGTGTAGGCCAAATATATATATCCCATTCATCAGTAGGTGGAGGAGGATCGTGGATTTCACCCTCTTCAGAAGAGGTTGGATCCTCTCGCGGAAGAACTTGGATGATGGGATGTGGCATCATGCTAGAAGTAACAGGAGGCAGTGTTGATGTAAGTGGTGTTACAGGTGGTGCCGATGGAGAGGGTGGCACAGTAGTGTGTTCCTCCTGGGGGCGGGAATCTTTTCCTGTAGTCCGTGAGCATGGCCTGTAAGTCTTGAATTGAAGAGGAAGGTAATTGAGCAGGTTCTTGCCTTGGTGGATGAATATTATCTCCAAAATGTTGATACTGAGCAGGAGGAACCGAATAGTGTTGGTAGTATTGCTCCTAGTCATAATAGTACTCATACTCCTCCTGACACTCCACATGGAGTTCAGAAGGACTCTGAGCAGTCCCAAAGGCGCCATCATCCTCAGTTTTTTCTGTGTCTAGAAGGTGACTTAGAAGCAGAGGCGAAATCTTGCCTGGTGATTGAAAACCAGGCTGCAGGAATGTTCTGGACGATCTGGATGGTGTGGATTGCATTTGCATCGATTTTAACTGTGGAATAGACACAATGGGATCGTCGGCGACCCCGATTTTCTTGTTGATGGCAAAATCGTCGAAGCCGGCGACTGTGTGCTCGTCGACGGTGGACCTTTTGTCAACGGTGGAACCGTAGTCAGCAGTGAAGATGTTGCCACCGCAGGCGTTGACGATGGTAGCCTCCACGCTGAGGACTTTGTCGATGGTAAGGATAACGTAGTCTATATTGGTGCGTTGATGCTCGCCATCGACATCGTACGAGCCGTTGATGGTCTTGATGACGAGGGGGTCGTCGTCGGTGCTGCGGAAGAGCCTGGGCTTGAAGGTGAAACTGATGCTGACAAGGGTCTATGACTGGATTTACACTTGGAAGGATCCAATTTTTCCTTAGAAGTCCCAGAATGATGAGGAATGACGAGCTCTGAGGAGACTTTAGGTTCTTTCTCCTTTTTTAGGCCTTCTTTGGTCAGATGAGGTTTTCAGGTGTTTGACCTACTCAGGCTGACCTCCAGGCGACCTTGGCCTCATACGGGATTTAGAGGAAGTGTTGCTCTCCTCACCAGAAGACGCTCCTTGAGTCTTCTTTAGCCACAACAAAAGTCTGCCATCTCTAGCTCTGAGTTTTAGATAAAAAGGTGCAGCAAAATTTACATCGCTTTGCCTCATGATAAGGATAAAGGCAATAGATACAATCCTTGTGGGCATCATCAACATGAACCCTTTTCTTCCCACAGGATTTACAAGGGCAATGTCCTATCAGACATAGTCCAGAAAGCAAAATGAGATTTATCTGAGAAAATGTTGAATAACTGAGGAGAGCTCCCTTCACACACGAAGTGCAGTTAAAATTTGAGGGACTCAGGCTCTCTTAGGGAAGGTTCTAGAGGGTGCTGGTTACTATACTGGATAATCTACCTTTCTACAATAACCGTTTTGGTAAGGCTCTTTTCTGAACATTGTTATTTCCCCATGCTGTCTATGACTTGGCTTATGGGGTAATTTCAAGTCCACAGAGTATTTCCATATTTTTTGAAGTTTCTAGAGAGAGAGGGAAGAGGCAATATGGATAAAGGAAGGGTGGGGGTGGAAAAGAACCAACATACAATGGGAGGGTCGTGGTGGGAAGTAATAGCAACATGGACAATAGGGTGGTGGGGGTGGGAGGGAATATGCAACATTGACAAGAGGGTGGGGGATGGGAGTGAGGAAGCAACAAGGAAGATGAGGAAGATAATGAAAAAAGAACAATAGTATCTCAATCACAGCGCCAGCAGTGGAAGAACCCTAATCAAGATGAAGCAATCTGTATTCGGCTCATATTCCAGAGGAAAGAAGAAGTGAAGATGGCACGCACTCTACAATTAGGAGGCAGAAAATGTAAATGGCAATGAAGCTCTTGAATGGTAAGCAATCGCTCGGCTTCAAGCCCCTTGTTGAAAACTATTTCTCTCGCAACCAAGAGGTCAGATTTTTAAAAAATCATTCAACTAACAGGATACCCATGTGACTACACCCACTGGTTCTTGCACCCTTATAAACCATCTCTCACTCACCCACGACACATCTCAGACAGTAAAATTTACCAGCAATTACTCTACCAAATTGGGGGTGGGGGAGTGAATCTAGATTTTCTTTTAGTAACTGGCAACATGAACACCAGAAACGAGGCCTATTTTGCCTTTAAACAGTGTACGCTGCTGAACGCATCAAAAAGCTTATATGGCACAAACATTGGTGAAGAGGGATACCAGAAAGACAGTTCAGGACTGCTACATTTGTACTTAAATCCTTGTCAAATTTCTGTGTCTCCATTTACATGTTACAATGGAAAATTATAGCAATTTGTTATGACATTCCAATATCTTATCTGGGCATGCTAGAATGAATCAGATATGCTAGTGGTCTGCTCTTACACTATCTGAAAAGCCTTGATGAAAACACCCCTATCTAAAGTAGCTCTCTTATGGGGTAGGAATTACTACATGTGACAGCAGCTTTACCAATGGGGGGATTCAATGCTTTAAGGGTGAAGAGAAATTTGTATTGTCCTTTACAATAAAAAAACAAAAAAACTATTATAAGTATGCAAACAAGAACAGATTGCCTTACCGTAAATAAGGAGTTCAACCCCCAAACAACATCCTGCGAAAAAAAATATAGAAAAAAATGATTTAGATAAAATTTGTATTTGTATTTATATGGTGCTTACTATCTCTGATGAGGATTCTTTTCTTTGTAAGTCACACTACAAGATGAACAATTATTGGCAAAACAAATAGTTCTGGATTTAAAGTGCTAATACATTCAATTTGCATTGGTGCATGCTGATGCTTCGACGCGCTAGTACAAAACAAAAAAACAGATTACTTTCTCTAACCTATACAATGTCTATTTTTAGATAATATATGTTGATTTAGTCTACTTTTAAGATGTAATACAGTCCTGCGTGCATTTCAATGCAGACACTGAATTGGAGGCAGAATGGTACATCAAACCACCACTAGAATAAGGGGACAATAATCGACTGATGTGGAAAACTATAAGAATTTGAAGGATCTTGAATCCAAACTTGCAAGGGAAGCCAGCCTGTCTTTGTGGGTATAAAAATGAAACCATCATGCACATATTATGCTTCTGCCCTAATCTATTGCACCTAAGAAGACTATACTTGAGACAACTTTTTATTGATGCTAAATATAAATAACTCTAGAGACAGTTAGCCTTTTTTTTAGCCTAAGGCTTAATACTGGTATTAATAATCTAATGAATTTTTTGATTTAGGCAAAAAAATGTTGCAAAATTGTGTCCAATATAGGTTTTAAGCTGATCTTAAAAATACTTCTTTGTTTTAAATGTTGTATGTGAATAATACAATAAACTTAGGTGCCTGACAGAATATTCTTCTGTGAGGGGCCAAAACCTACTCCATGTTTATTTGAAGAACAATTGGTATGTCAAACCAGACCTAAAGAACAAGTTATTTACCTTAGGTAATCCTTATATCGCACAGACTATCTAGCCGCAGATTCCTTACCTTAGAATTATTCACAGGCATCAGACTGGATCCAGAAATTATTTTGTGAGCATTGCCCCTGTGCACCGGTAGCCAGCATCATTCGGCTCTATGAGGTGTTATCTGTGCCGAAAGTGATGTGTGCGGTGCCTATATAGAGGTCACTCCAGCATGTTGACGTCAGTTTTTTTTCATGACTTTCCACGCTAGGAGCAAGGAGCCATGAAGAACACGCACCACTGGTGTGGAAAGCTAGGGCCCCGAAAGGGGGAAGCCCTGTCCCTAGAAATCCATTCGTTGAGTGGGGAGGATGGGTGGTTCAATTAGGAATCTACAGATAGAGACTTAACCAGATAAGGCATTACCGAAGGTAAGTAACTTGTTAATTTGAGAGACTTCGAGCCACAGATTCTTTACCATAGAAAAGATATGCAAGCAATTCCTCTCCAAAGGTGAGTCTGCGAAATAATTTCACACCAAAAAGTCCTGCAGGTCCGAACAGGCACAATGCCAGTCCCAACGGACCGCCGAAGCAATAGTGCTCTGTGAACGTGTACAGAGGCCCACGGTGCTGCCTGGCAAATATCCACGACCCCGGACTCTGGTCGCTAAAGCAGTGGTCACAGACTTGGCTCTGGTGGAAGGAATAAGCAACCCTTCTGGGGGTTGCTTCTACGCCACTGCATAGCAAATTTTAATGCACCATGAACAGTTGACCATCAAACTGCAACTCTCATGCAGTCAAGGTAGAACGACAATGCTCTTTGGGTCCAGTCGGTGAGTTGCTCCTCTTTTTTAGAGGGATGTGGCTGAGCACAAACAGCAGGCAGGGTGATAGACTGGCCTACATGGAAAGAAGTAACCACTTTCAGCAGACAGAAAGCAGTAGTGCGAAGAACCAGCTTGTCTGGGAAGATGTTGAGGTATGGAGGTTTAATGGCAAAGCCTGAAGCTCGCTGACCCTCTGGGCAGTTATTGTCACTAGGAAGGCTGTCATGAAGTTAAGGAGCCTGAGAGGACAGTTGTGCAAGGGCTCAAAGAAAGCGTACATAAGGAATGTCAGGACAAGATTTAGGTCCCACTAAGACATGATGTAGGGCCAAGGAGGAAATGTATGCTGCAAACCTTTCAAGAGTTTATGTACAATAGGTGATATGAAGAGGGATGGATGGTCCGGCAATCACAGGAAGGCTGAAATAGCAGAGAAATAGCACTTTAAGGTGTCCAGAATGGCCCTGCTGGGCAAGGGAAAGGATAAAGAGAAGGGCCTGAGAGAAGGGAGCAGAGAGTCAACTTTCTTTTCTGCACACCATGCCACAAACCTACCCTGACAGCAGGCATACACCTTTTGGAAGAGGAATGCTTGGCTGCTAAAATAACATTGCAGATTTCAGGTGAAATGTCAAAAGCTGTCGACTATCTCCGCTCAATGTCCACACACAAAGGCGGAGCGTTGACAGGTTTGAGTGGAGAACTCTCCCCTGCTGCTGCGACAGAAGATCATCGCGAAGGGGCAGCCAGATCAGAAGACCGATGGCTATGCTCAACAGCTCAGGATACCAAACTCTCCAAGCCCAATCTGGAGCCACAAGGATGACTTGGGCCGGTTGTTCCTGATCCTCTTGAGAACTCTGGGCAGGAGTGGTTTGGGAAGAAGGCCTGGGCTTCACTAGAGATGAAAAACCTCTCCGAACAAGACTGTCTTGTAAACTCTAGCTCACAGAACTACTAACACAGGACGTTCTTGGCAGTGGCAAACAGATCTAACTAAGGCTCTCCCCACTGATGAAAGAAACCTTGCACCACCTCCGGATAAAGACGCCATTCATTATCCGCTCGGCATCTTCAGCAGAGTTTGTCCACCCTGTCGTTCAGAGAGCCTGCCAGGTGTTGAACCACTAGGGAAATGCCATGACATTCCAGCCATGTCCAGAAGCACAGGGCCTCTTGACAAAGGGTCCATGACCTCACCCCACTCTGTTTGTTGCCGTTGATGGAGGCCAGAATCGCTTTCAATACCAGCCGGATGGCCCGGAGCTCCAGAAGGTTGATGTGGAATCCAGATTCTGCCAGAGAGCAAATGCCTATGATCTCCCCTTCTCACAGATGGCCACCCCATCCCAGTAGTAACATCTCTCACCACCAACAGATCTGGTTGGAAAACGGAGAGTGGTCTGCCACTGACCTAATTCCGGCTTCTTAACCCCCACTGCTCTGCAGATCCTTTTCAGTTTCCTCCGAGATCTGGACCATGTCAGAGATTCCCCTGATGCTGCGCCCACTCCAACTTTAGGTCCCACTTCAGAGCCTGCATATGCCAGAGGGATGCAAGAGGCCATGCGTCCCAGTCAAGCTCATCGAAATCTCGGATAGAGGCTGAAACATCCGCATCATAGCCTGAATATCCTGGACTCTCCTTTCGGGAGGACAGGCCCGCAGCTGTACCAAGACAAGAACAGTTCAGATGAAAGGAAGTGTCTGAGAGGGAGTCGGGTGTGACTTTGGCATGCTGATATTGAACCCCCGGGAATGCAGAAGGTCTGGAAGTGGGAGACTATAGCCTGCTATGTGCCCGCTTTCAACAGCCAGTCGAAATAGGGGGGAAGAATGGCACCCTGATCTCCGCTGATGAGCTGCAACCATCGACATCACCTTGGTGAACACCCAAGGAGCCCTGGTAAGGCCAAAAGGTAGCACGATAAACTAAAAGTGCTCATGGTCCACCGTGAACCACAGGTAACGCCTGTGGGCAGTCAGGACCGTAATATGGAAAGGTGCCTCCCGCAAGTCCAACTGTACCATCCAGTCTCCTGGGTCCAGGACAGACAGAACTTGAGCAAGTATGAACATTCTAAACTTCTTGAGGCAAAAATTGAGAGGGTGCATGTCTAGGACAGGACAAAGCCCTCTGTCCTTCTTGGGCACCAGAAAGTAGCGGGAATAGCATCAGAGGACTACTTCTCGCATCAGCACCCTCTCTATCGTTCCCTTGACCAAGAAAGCCATCACTTACTGGCAGATCAAGGTAAGATAGTCCTGTGTCAGCCTGTTGCAAGAAGATGGCATGGGGGAGAGGTAGTCGCGAACGGAAGGAAGTAGCCCCTTTGGACAATTTGACGAACCCAACGGTCTGATGCAATATACCTCTAATGTGGCAATTGATGGCATATCCAGCCTCCCACTTGGTGCCCATGAGGAAAAGCGGACAAACTAAAGGGTTTGGAGGTAGCAGGGGGTGGGGAGAGGGGGTTGCTGGTCTGACCTTCGGTTGCCCAACTGTGGGTCCTGGGACCTCAACCACACAGAAGTTGGGAAGAAAAAGCACCATGGTGGCTGGGCGTCTAAAGACTAGGCTGGAAGCCCCTTCCATGGCTACATAAGGCAGACTGGGGTTGGCGATGGGCCATGGAAAGGACCAAAGACCTGGCTGTAGCTTTGCTGTCCTCGAAGAGCACCAGCGCTGAATCCGCCTCATCTGCGAAGAGACTGAAGCCATCAAAAGGCATGTCCATAAGCGATGATTGGACATCCCCTGAAAAGCAAGTAGTTCTCAGCCAGGTGTGGTGCTGTAAGGCCACCGATCTATCAAACCAGTTTGCCTAGCGAGTCGGTGGTTTACAGTTCACATCTGATTGTGAACTTAGATGCAGCTCTCTTGTCAGCAACAGATTGGGAAAGTGTGGTCCGGGCCTCAAACGGAACAATGGACAGCACCTGCACAACCAAATCCCATTGGAATTAGCAGCCCAAAATGCAAGCAGTGTTCAATGACTGCAGTGCCAGGCTGGTGGAAGAAAATACTTTCTTGCCTAAGGTGTACAGTGTAGTAAGCTGGCTCTGTATTATACTACACCAAAGTAATGTATAGTGTGCACAAAGTCCAATGGATCGCCAGAGGCTTTACAGAGGATAAAGTAGAGAACACTAAATGCTCTCTTTTGTGGTAGTGTGGTCAAGCAGTGAGGCTTATCAGAGGGCTGTGTTAAGCATTAGTTGTACACACTCAGACAAGAAATGATTACACACACTCAATGACCAAATCCGAGATGAATTGTAAAAATATTACTTTTTGTATGTTTATTCCTTTGAACCAAAGATACTTTGTTGCAGTAAAATAAAAAAATGTAAGTATAAAATGTAGACAGTGCATTTCACAAACAGTTCAATGTTAACCTATGGAGGTAAAACAATGTTGTAATTTTACAGGTAAGTACATGGCTTACAATTCCAGGATTGGGTTTTAGGTCCAACACTGGGCAAGGGTCACGTAAATGTAGAGACGGCAACACCAGCGGCACTGGGGCGGCCAGGTGCAGAGGTCAAACTCGTTCACTGGTGCCCAAAGTTAGTCAGTGGTGACATGGGGCACGCAAAGAAGTGCCTGTTGCAAGTGAATAAAATCTGATTTGGATGTCAATCTCAAGGGGTTAGACCCGCCACTGAGCGGAGGGGGGGCATGAGGCAGCACCAAACACACACCCTCAGTGGCACAGAGGCGGCAGGGTGGAGAGTGACAAGACAGCGTTGGGTGCCCAATGTAAAGCAATAGAGACTGAAGATTTCGAGCTACAGGCTCAGACCAGGAAGCTGGACGAAGGGAACTGGTGGCTCTGGGGTTACGTTGGGATGTTGAAGGGCACCTGAGCATGGTCAGTGGAGCTCCCCAAGGCCTGGGGGCTGTAGGGATGTCCTTTGAGGTCGGAAGATTCTTACCAGAACCAGTCAAGGTTAGGGGGTCCTTCGTGTTGAGGCTGCAGGCATTGGCGTGGAGTCCAAGAGGTACTCTCAAGTGGACTCAAGCTCAGGACTGCTGGGGAAACTTCTTAGGACTGGTGGGCATGAGGGCTTTGACAAAAAAAAGCATCCAATTGTCAAGTTGACAAACAGATTTTTTGGGGTAAAAGTGCACAAGCCACGCTTTCACTTTGATGGGGGGGTCATACCTTTCTTCAGACACGGTTTGTGTAAAGAAAGGGGCGCAGCCTCCATGAATGTGAAAGCGCCGCATGGGCGCTAGTAAACAAATAAAATAAATAAGCGCGACTCCTAAATGCAGAACGCGCTGCTAAAATAAATAAAAAAAACACATCTGCTATAGTGCGAGCAGATCGCCATTAGTAAAAATTAAAATAAAAGCAGGCGGCGTACTGCGAGGTACTGGGTGGAATAGGGGAAGAGCATTAAATAACAGTACTCACCAATTTATAAAGCAGACCATGTAACAACACAAGTAAAAGGTCCAGTTGTTATAGGAGGTAACATGCAGAGAAGGCAGTACCAAGGAGTGACTTACAAGCCTAATAACGACTTAGAAGCCACTATTTACGAAGGACAATGACACAAGCTAATTAAAAATATGGGCGGAGTGTGTGCGGGGCTTCAAAGCATACTGACTACTGCATGCCTCGCAGCAGTGCATGCGCTGCCCAGGCTCAACCTAAAAAGGCCTGCTGCCTTGTTTTTTTTATACTTTTTTTTACACTTATTAGCCCGCAGTTTAATGGTGTGCTTCCTGTGGTGGTGCCAAAATCCACCAGAGATAATGAGCTTTTCAAGATGAGCGAGGGCGTTGGTCATGACTGCTTTTTAAATGATGCAGCTGGTTTTAAAGATGGTGCGGGCCAGCAATTGGAGTCAACAGAGTTCCATCAATATAGGGGTGATCTGAACATTTCTCCAGTCCTTGGATGAGACTCACTGGTGTGTAGGATGCCCTTAAAGGGTGCCAGTTTGGAGTCTGAGAGCCCATGGAGTATTACCATAATCCAGATACAAGAGTAGGAGGGCATGAGATCAGTTATGAAGTTGCTTTGTGGATAAAATGGTTTTATTGTCTTTAAAAGAAAGAGCTAGTACCAGGCAGTCTGTTTTTGCCAATGTGTTCCTTGCATGTGAGGCTGATGTCTGATATGAATCAAGGTACTTGGCTGCCCCATGTAAAGTTTGAAGATGATGGGACAGTATGGAACCCTGGGGACGCTGCAGTTAATAAGGATCTTTTGGAACCTGGAGGTGTCCATGTGAATAAAGGTTCGAAAGGTAAGAGAACTTGTGGCAGGTATTGCAGTTGAATCCAATTTGGATGAATAGGAGGTTGGGATGGTCAACAGTGTTGAAGGCAGTTGAAAAGTCAAGCAATATCAGGAGCCAGCAGTCATCTTCATCTGTGTTCCGGAAATCATTGTCCAGGATGTGTAAAATAGCGGTGTCCTTATTGCAGCGTAATGTGAAACTAGCCAGGTAATCGTGCAGGCGATTAGTACATGTCTGTTCTTGGAGGTTAACACAGACTGCCTTTTTTTAAAGATCTTGCTGATGAATGGTATGTGAGTGATGAACTGGTAGTTTAGCGGGGCCAGAAGGTCTAGTGTAGGCTTCTTTAGGAGAGGGAGGATCCAGGTTGTCTTGAGAGCTTCTGGTACGATACCTTGATTGAGGGATGCACAGACCATGGTGAGTAGGGAGAAAGAGCATCAGAAGAGAGCTCTGATAAAGAAAAGGTTAAGATAGCTTCATAGGAAGTGGCTTTGAGGGAATTCAGTGTATCTAAGATTGGCAAGAGACAGGTCTTAAAGGATGACCACTGCAGGATCCTACGGAAGATATGGGCCTAATAGATGAAGCAGGTTTGCTATAGTCAATGTGCTGTCAGATTCACTGTATTTTTAACCTCAAGAAGGTTGATGGTATTGCACTTTTCTGCTGAATGATGAAGAAATGTTTTTGACAGAAGGTTGATGCTGTGCCTGATTTTGTTGAAAAGCGTTTTGTTTCCGCTAGGGTCTACAGTGAAGGTGTTATAGTGTTTTGCTTTGGGTAATGTGAAAAGCTGTCTGTGTGTTGCACAGCAGTACATCAGAATCAAGAGGGCATTGAGAGTTATGTTTTCTTCTACTGTATGCAGATGGATTGTTTGTCAGCAAGATCTTTAGTGTACCAGGGTGCTGAAGCCTTTAGCTGGCACTTGCAATTTTTTTTCATTGGGGTATGGATGTTCATATTGTTTCCCAAAAAGCGTTACATTTGTTTAGAAGAATGTTCATGTTGGATGTGAAGTCAGCAGAGTAAAGAAATTAGTTTAAGCATTAGGTTGCCCATGGAGAATTCTGTAAAGGATCTGAAGGCTTGGTCTACTCTTTTGGGTTTGACTGGTTTGTAAAATGTTGAGCAGGGTGAGGAGGATGACGAAGTTTGCAATTGAGTGCTGTTGAGAAAACAAGATTGAGCATATCGCCTATGGAGTGCATTGGTAGTGTGGCATTCTGTACCCCATTGGGTGTGTTGAGTTTGAGGAGGGCTTTCTCGTTTTTAATGAGCTTGTGATGTCCGGGAGGTTTAAGTCACTCAAAAGGGTGCTGCAGGCATGCCAGTTGAACGAGGTGGTGAGAACATCGGGCATTTATCAATTAATTCCTTGTTCTGCAGGGAAGCCTGTAGATGAGCTGGAAGGTGGTGGTCTTAATTGCAGAGTGCAAAATGGTGTATAAGCAGATCAACAGAGTTCAGTGTTACTCCCTTACCTAAGGTACAGGATCAGAAGGACTTTATGGATGGCAACAAGGCCTCCACTCTATGTGCAAGGTCCACAGACTGGATGGTGTAGCCTGTGGGATGGAAACTGTCTAGGATGTACAACGATGTAGGAGAACCCGAACAGACCATGCCTTTGTCTATCCTTTGCTGGGGACTCTCAGGGGATGGTACGGCCTGGAGTTGACTGAAGTAGGAATACATCTAGGAGTGATATCACTTCCTTTGCTGCTGGATGATGGAGGGATGCTATTTCCTATACAGATGAATACTGGGGAAGAAGGTCCTCTTGCCTGGCTGCTTATTTTGAACAATCACTGTTCCTAGACATTTGGTTCCTTGAAGCTGAGAAAGTGTTTGCATTTTTCAACTACGGCATAGAGAAAACGTGAATAATCAAAATTAAGTTTCTATTCAGTTCATCAGACTATTGGGCATACATAATAAAGGAACAGAGACTTATCTGATGACAGATGGTGGGCAAAGTGCAAATAGACTGAGGAACTGGACAAGGGTGTCCACATCCCCCTTTAAATGTGCACTCTTTATTGAACCTCGGTCTAGCTACATCACACAAAACTCATGTGCCTCTGTCCTAACCTTACTGAGAGCTCATTAATTATTACTTAATACAGACATATCGCTTTTTTTAAGCACCAGTTCATAGTAACTACTCTGTGGTTTTCTAGATCTATCAATTTTCTGGGATCGCAGGCTACAAAATTCATCAAAAT
The DNA here is from genome assembly GCF_964204655.1 of Triturus cristatus. NCBI lineage: Eukaryota > Metazoa > Chordata > Amphibia > Caudata > Salamandridae > Triturus > Triturus cristatus. The sequence continues at coordinate 787,225,910 of NC_140583.1, read as the reverse complement.
GAGTCAGAGGGGCTTTTAATCAATGCCTCTCAAGAAATATCACAGCTGAACCAAGCTGCCCTCAAAACCTGTACGATATCTTGATATATAGGTGTGTGTGGTAAAACAGCTCGGGTGTCTACTGAATTCTGTCTGGTTACAACACATACAAATACAGGTTGCCTTTATAAAATAGCACCACATTCCTCTTATTAGTTGGAAGGATTAATCTTGCTAAAATGGTCACCCCTCCACAGTGCCTTTTTCCCTTTCAATGCCTTCCTTGTGTCCTACAAAACACCTTATTCTCCAAGTTTACAAGCTTAAACTGATCCTTTGAATGGGCCGGAAAGCCCCCGTGAAAGACAAGAAGTATCCTATGTGCTCCATTTGGTAAGGGCAGTTGGGCGATACCAGAAGCAATCTTGGCTACCGCTGCTCTTTCTCCAGAGGGTTGCTGTTCCCCTAGGAGGCATCCATTCTTCAACCTGAAGTCCTTGGTTCTGTCGAGGTAGAAGCTGACCGGCCTCTTGGGATCCAGGCGATGAAGTCTCCCCTCCTCCTTAGATGGGTGAGGGTAGAAAGTTGGTAAGGTGATGGACTGCCACAGGTGAAAAGGGGTGACCACCTTAGGCAGGAAAGCAGCTCTAGTCCTACGAACCATCTTACCCGCATGAAAATATGTCAAAGGAGACTTAGAGCTAAGAGCCTGCAACTCACTCATCCTGCTAGCGGAAGGGATTGCAACCAAAAATACTGATTTAAACACTAGGAACCTTAAGGGACAACTATGTAATGGTTCAAAGGGTGAACCCATCAAGTGAGTGAGAACCAAATATAAATCCCACTGAGGCATGATAAAACGAGTGGGAGGAAACTTATTTGTGAGACCTTTAATGAATCTCATAACTATGGGAGATCTCAACAACGATGGTTGATCTAGTAAACAGAGAAAAGCCAAAGGAAGATCAGTTGCCCTTATCAATAGCTACTGCATAACCCTTTTGTGCTGAGTAAAGAGAAACCCAGAATATTAGACAAACCAGCCTACAAAGGATCAATCAAGTTATCTCCACACCATTTAACAAACTTGTCCCACCTACCAGAATATCCAGATTTGGTGGAGTGTCTCCTGGCCGATAAAATAACATCTGGTGGGAGAGAGGAAGAGCTCCGGTTGCCTCGTTCAATCTAGAGGCATGAATGTGCAGGCTCTGGAGGTGGGGATGTAGAACCTGCCCCTGCGAGAGGAGGTCTGCCCTGAGAGGGAGATGGAGCAGAGGGTGCGATGAGAGGTAAAGGAGGTCTGTGTACCACACCCTTAGCGGACAATCCGGAGCAATCAGAAGGACCTGGGCCCGGTCTTGGCAATTCTTCCATAGAATTCGAGAAATCAAGGGTATGGGAGGAAAAGCATAAAGAAGTTGTGAGCCCCAATCTAACTGAAACGCGTCCCCCTAAGCTCCATGCGTCGGATACGGACGACTGCATAACGACAGGCAGTGCGCATTCTCATGAGTGGCAAACGGGTCCAACTGAGGAAACCCCCACATCCTGAAAATGAGATGGACCACCTCTGGATGGAGACGCCACTCGTCATCAGCCGAATACTGTCGACAGACTGTTCGCATGCACATTCAGTTCTCCGGCCAGATGATTTATGATAATACAAATCGGATGGTCCTGACCCAGGACCAGAGTCGCACAGCCTCTCTGCAAAGAAGATATGATGATACTCATCCTTGTTTGTTTATGTACCACATCACGGTAGTGTTGTCCGTCAGGACCTGAACCAACTGACAGCAAAGGAAGGGAAGAAAGGCCTTGAGAGCCAAACGTATCACCCGTAATTCCAGATGATTGGTGTGAAACAATCTTTCCTCTGGACACCAAAGGCCTTTGACCTCCGGATCCCCCAGATGAGCTCCCCACTCTAGAGTGAAGGCATCCGTTATCACTGTGGCCACCGGAGAAGGAGGTTGAAACGGCGTCTCTTGTGACAGGTTGCCTGGAACACTCCACTAATAACAGCTCTGCTGCAGTGTATCTGGATATCCTGACCACCTCTTCGAGATCTGTTGTGTTAAATCCACTGCCTGCGTAGGCACTACTGGTAAAGTAGCTTTAAGAGGTACTTTGTTGTGGGATTGTTACTTGCCTTTTTCCTTCTAAGACTACACAGGGAACTTATTTCCTGGAACTTCAGACCACTGTCCTTAGCAGACTGGGGTGTCCACTGAGATACCCAACTAAAGACATGGGGACTAGCTGCAGTGTGGTGTTGCATCTACCTACACTAGAGAAAACTAAACTTTCTAAGATTGGAGAAAGGTTTGTGCTCGACCCTCAACAACCAATATAAAGGTTCAGTAGTACTCTTTCGCCATAAAATATTATATGTGCCTAAAGCTAATGATGGTTTTTCAATGAATCCACACAATGCAGGCTTGAATCCCAACTGCTGCACACCAATTTAGGAAGCTGGCTTAGTATATGATGCTCACTTATGTAGGTGTAGCACTCTGCACTAATCCAAACAACCCTTATGGTGATTTTAGTGATCTTAGACAACTTTAGAAAGCTCTGTAAGTGGGAGCTGTGGAGAGCAGCCTTCAGGCTTAGTCCAGGAGGAGTGAAAAGCAGCTCGTTTTACCGGTACTAATCATATAGTGTAGGTTAAGTGAAAAATAACCACACAGTTTACTTCCAAAAATATATATATATATATATCATTGCTCCAACTTGCCCATGCTTGAACAGCACTCGAACACAAAGGTAGGTGGCAAACCTTTATTTTCAGGGTACAACCGGTCTGTTGCTGACAGCTTCAATCAGACAGTCAGTTTGGCAGTGAGCCTGACGCGTTTCAAAAGATTCCTTTCTTCTTCAGAGGCATTTGCTTAGCTGATTGCGTGCACCTGGCCCCGTTTTCACAATGTTGATGCCACGCCCCTGGATGGGCCTGTCACATGACAGTGGGGCATTGTGGGAACCGCAGTCCAGGTTGATTTCGTATCATATGGTGGCACTAATGTCTGTCACTCTTTCAAGCCCTCGGATGGGCCGCCGCCAGCAGCGACCAGTCTCAATCCCTCCTCTGTGCTCCGCGTTGCAGCTCGATAGGTATCAGCCTCGCGGCCCCCGATTATGGGGTGGTGCAGGTTCGGCGGCTGGACCGCCACCCAAATATCATTGCTCCAACTTGCCCATGCTTGAACAGCACTCGAACACAAAGGTAGGTGGCAAACCTTTATTTTCAGGGTACAACCGGTCTGTTGCTGACAGCTTCAATCAGACAGTCAGTTTGGCAGTGAGCCTGACGCGTTTCAAAAGACTCCTTTCTTCTTCAGAGGCATTTGCTTAGCTGATTGCGTGCACCTGGCCCCGTTTTCACAATGTTGATGCCACGCCCCTGGATGGGCCTGTCACATGACAGTGGGGCATTGTGGGAACCGCAGTCCAGGTTGATTTCGTATCATATGGTGGCACTAATGTCTGTCACTCTTTCAAGCCCTCGGATGGGCCGCCGCGTCAGGCTCACTGCCAAACTGACTGTCTGATTAACTGTCAGCAACAGACCGGTTGTACCCAGAAAATAAAGGTTTGCCACCTACCTTTGTGTTCGAGTGCTGTTCAAGCATGGGCAAGTTGGAGCAATGATATTTGGGCGGCGGTCCAGCCGCCGAACCTGCACCACCCCATAATCTGGGGCCGCGAGGCTGATATCTATCGAGCTGCAACGCGGAGCACAGAGGAGGGATTGAGACTGGTCGCTGCTGGCGGCGGCCCATCCGAGGGCTTGAAAGAGTGACAGACATTAGTGCCACCATATGATACGAAATCAACCTGGACTGCGGTTCCAACAATTTTTTTTTTGCCTTCGGGGTCCTTCAGGGACCCCCTGACAAAGGCTAGAGGGTCAGGAACTCTCTACCCTGCCCCCTTTTCACGTTCGCCACCTTCCTTTTTCACTCTCGCACTGAAAACAAACAAAATGGCGGCCGACACTTCCTGATTTCGACCGATTCGAACGTTGACTAACATGTAACCACCAATCAGAATTACGCTCGCGCACGTTAGGGTGCTCGCACGGTGCGCGCACCCTGCGCGCATATAGATATATATATGCTTTTAAATGCTATTTTCTCCGGAAATACTGAACAGATTTACACCAGACCTGCAAAAGGCACTTCCTTGACCTTATGGCTACCTCTCTGCCAAATTTCAAGTAATTCTGTTCAGCCGTTCGGGCTGTAGCTGTGTCTAAAGGTCCTATGGACAAATGCATGGGAAAAACGCGTTTTGGGACCCCCCTTTTATCTCAGCCCCCGCTTGACGAATCCCCCCGAGACTTTCAGGGTAGGAGCGGAGCGTAGCGCCCCACCTATTTTGAAAAATTCGCGAGGATTCGTCGACCGGCGCCAAAGTTATTCAAAATAGAATGTTGCGGATTTCCTATGGAAACGTGGTCCTAACTATAACTACCTAGTAGGTAATATATATATATATATATATATATATATATATATATATATATATATATATATATATATATATATATATATATATATATATATATATATATATTATAAACACTCACTATCACATTGCAATATCTCCTGCCAGGAGATATAACCATAATACACACAATACTTTAGTAATAGAACACGCAAGTAGCACAAATACGCAGTGGTCTCCATGGGGAGACCAAACCATATACTAAGAAAGTGAAATACGAGCCACAAACTAAGTCAAGACTGGACCCAGAAGACGTAGAAGACTCGGGGACCCAAGGAACTACCCAAGGTAAGTACCTAGGCACCCCACAGAGGCCGTATGCAGAGGGGGAACCCGACCGCGTGCTCAAAACAAGTCAATGGGTAAGTTACGGTTGCATTTTTCAAGAAGGATCCTTCCCAGAGGACCCTGAAGAAAGACCGTGGAAGATGGAAGGTTTGAGAGTCACCCCACCCGTGGATACCCCGTGGACCAGGATACCTACACCAGGGAAGCAAAGTGCATAGGTGCGAATTGACATCGGAAACAGCCGTAGAACACAATGGAGGATTTCAGTGGAACCCAAAGGTGGTTTCAAAATATGAGGTACCTGCAAGCAGATGGGACAGAGTCTATGCCACTCAGGAGTAACCAGGATGCAAGAAAGGCAAATGCCCACTGATGTCGGAGATGCAGGAGAGTTGATGGTGCCCTTGAAGCTGCAGCTGTGCAGACCAGGCGATGCTGTGGAAAACCAGGAACCGTTCACAAGCTGTTTCAAGTCGGATGTCCAGAGCCCGGGTGGCGGTGTCCGCCAGGAGCTCCAATAAGCCTTGGCAACGGCAACAAACGTAGAACACTAAAAAGGTGCAGTGTCGGGACCAGCAAGGTCCAAGTGACCCACCACGAACAGGTAAGTCAGAGCAGGCCCCAAGCAAGCAGGGGATCCCACTGGAGCCAAAGGAGACCCTCAAGAGGACCGACCGGCCGGCCGAACAGGAGCCGCAAGAGGACCTCTAGGAGCTCACCAAGGATGATGGCCCACAGTGTAGGGGATGAGGTGAGGACGAAGATCTCGGTAGCAAGAGATGCTCGCGGCTGGTGCTTCTTGGAGCCCGAAGATCTCTGGTGAAGAGTGTCAACAAGCCTTGGCAACGGCAAGTCGAGGTGGTGCACAGGGGTACTGCTTCAGCGGTTCGGAAGAGGAATACTGGCTTCAAACTTGCTATGAAGATGGTGCAGGCCTCGAGGGAGTTGCCGAACCACCATCTGTGTTGCTGAACCTTTCTGAGTCCGTAGTAGCTCAGGAACAACAGACCGGTCAGCTTTGTTGCGGTGCCTGCAGGGAAGTGACTCCTTCACTTCAAAGGAGATTCCTTCGGATGTCTTGGATGTCCACAGACCTGCAGAAGAACCTGTATGGAGAACAGGCCAAGACGACGCAGAAGACTGTCAGGACGAAAAGACCATGAGCAGCAGGAGTCTTTCGAATTCCAGTTCCCAAAGCTTAGTCCAGCAAAGTCCAAAGTGGCTAAACGGTTGAATATGAAGTGGTTTCGGATCTGAATCTTGTCCCACGACAAATCTAAGAAACCACCTACAGGTAAGCCCTTAAGTACCCTAAGGAAAGGGTTGGGACATTTCAGGGGTCCCTCCCACAGGAGTTTGCTGGACCGTGGGGAGGATACTCCCATGTCCTTTGTCCAGTTTCGCACCAGAGGGGGAGGCAACAGCTCCCTGCTCCCTAGACTGGTTCCAACTGGAGTACGCAAATAGGGCACCAAATGTGCCCTTCAAAGCAGTCTACTGGTGCTGACAAGCGCCCCCACCCTGGCCCAATATACTAAATCCTGTCTGGGAGGTGGTAACAACTCCCTGTGACAGGAAAGCTATTGTCTTGCCTTCCTCTGATCGAGCTTGGCTCAGCAGCAGGAGGGCAGAATCGGATCTCTGGTCGGCAGCAGCCATAGTTTGCTGTCCGGATCTAGAAGACTGGTACCGGGAGCACAGAGGGCCTCCTGGAGGAGCGTTACAGTGCATGGAATCATACCTCCAACACTGTTTATGGTGTAGGGGTATGATTCCAACATATTTGATACCAAACACGACAGGGTTTGTTACAGCCGGTTTAGATTTAGCCATTGCATTATGACGCATGGCCACTCTATGTATCGTAACAGCTGATGCACTTGCAACCCGGGCGAATGGACTGTGGATTGTAGGGGTATCCTGCTCATGCAGAGGCGCCTTCACACTTGTAAACGCGCACCCTGCCTTCAGGTTTGATAGGCCTGACATAGAGGTGACCTATAGGATTTAAGTGCAGTGACCTCAGACATAAGAAAACTTATATCGGTCATAAGTGGTGCTAGCACCAGCTTACACAGGCTGGAATGGCAGGCAGTAGTCAATTTGTGTGGTCTCCCATGGGTGACATAATACATGCTTCAGCCCATGGGGGACTCCTGGTATACCTGTGCCCTGGGTACCTTAGTACCATATACTAGGGTACACCAGGAGCCAATCTGGGGTGTACCCAAGTACTCACCATGTACAATTTAGGGAAGAAGCACAGAGGCTGGGGTCCTGATTAGCAGGATCCCAGTCAGACTAGTCAGAAAAACATAATGACACAAGCTAAGAGTGGGGGTAACCATGAAAGCAGACCCTACTTTCCTACAGCCTTCATATGCCAGCATGCATGGTTGATCAACAGTATGCAGAAAGCGAACAGACAGAGCAGGCGCAAGACCTTCAGAACTGGAATAGCCACTCCATTCTGAAAAAGCGGAATCATAGACTGAATGTCTTGAATCCTCTGTTGAGACGGGAAGGCACCACTTATAGTAGTGTCTAGTACTGCCCTTATTAACAGGTTGAGCTGAGAGGGCACCTTGTGTTACTTGCAAATGATGCAGCACCATCTCTAGCGACTTCGCTTTGATTAGCCAGTCGTCCAGATAGGCGAAAACAGGAACACCTGACCTTCTGAGATGTGCTGACACCACTGCCATCACCTTGGTGAAGACTCTAGGTGCAGAAGTAAGGCCGAACAGAAGGACAGCAAACTGGTAGTGTTAAGACCTCACCGTAAAACGAAGATACTTCCGATGGGGCTTAAGGATGGGAATATGAAAATACATATCCTGTAAATCAATCAACATCATCCAGTCTTCTTTCTACAGCGCAAGAAGAACCTGAGCCAGAGTCAACATCTTGAAATTCTCCTGCTGGAGGTAAAAACTCTCAACCCTGCGGTCTGGGATGGGCCTCATGCGAACGTCCTTTTGCGGAATCAAGAAGTACCAGGAGTAGCATCCCTGACCCCTTTTTCCACTCCAGAACTATCTCGATCGTCCCTTTTTGTAGTAATGACAGAACCTCTTGCAGAAGGTGCTCTTCCGACCACGAATCCTGGCGGGGGAAGTGGGAAGGGGGGAAATCCCCAATGCAGCAGAAAATGGGACACCCGTCCTCCCACGGGACAAGCATGCTCTAGGATGGTAGAGCTAGAGCTGCTTCCATGCTGCACCAGTTGTTGGGGCAGAGGAGGAGACTTGCGGTTGTGCTGCACCCCGCAGATGACCTTTGCCCTTTCCTCTGTAAAATCTGTACAAGGAATTTGCTTGCTGTTGCTATTGCTGCTTTTGTCTGGCATGAAAGGAAAAGTTCCTCCCAAAGCCACGAAACTTGCGATATGCTCCAAAGCCCCATGTCTGAGACTGTAGTCCAAAAAACCTTGCCGTGGCTCTGTCTTTAAAGAGGTGCAGCGCCGTGTCTGTTTTGGCCCCAAGCAGGCGAGATCCATTGAATGGCAGATCTAACAGGTGGCTTGGACATAAGGAGAGAACTCTGAAACCTGTAAGCAAGCGTGCCTCCTGGTAGCCAGATGATGGCATCGCCGTGGCAACCGAATCAGGAGTGTCCAGACCAGACTGTATTACCTGGCGGGCTGTAGCTTGGGCATCCGTTAGTACCTCCAAGAAATAACCTTGAACGTCCTCAGGCAGTTTTGGGAGCACCTCCCTGGCAAACTCCACAAGGGCATGGATGTAGCAACCCAAAAGGCATGTGGCATTTGTTGACTTGAGGGCCATACTGCCTGACAAGAACACCTTTTCGCAGATTGCTCCATGCGTTTCGACTCCCTATCTGCAGGTGTAGATGGAAAGAAACGTGCATACTGCCTTGAAGAGCACGAAGCTTGGACGGCCAAACGTTCTGGTATAGAGTAGACAGAAATGTAGGATCTCCCAGAGTCACCTTGTACCTTCTTGCCATAGTCCTGGACACCGCTGGAGCAGACATTGGTTTCTGCCAGACATCAAGAATGGGCTCAGTCAAAGCCTCGACAGAAGGGAAAAAAAGGCTCTGAGATAGTGGAAGGAGAACGGAGCACCTCTGTCAAGATGTTAAGATTTTAAATCTGCTGTGGGAAGAGGCAATTCCAGCAGATCCGCTGCCTTCCTGATCACGGCATAAGAGGTCACCTCCTGCATTGGGAGACCTTTTGGAGATGAGCTCCCATGCAGAAAAGGTATCCAGGCCACTAGCCTCCTGCAAACCTTCAAAATCGTGATCAGGATCCACAATCTTCCTTTCCTCAGCCTCTCCATGCTATTCCTGATATTCATCCTCTTCTAATAATCTCTGTGCCTCTCCCCAAGACCTCATCCTCGGAAATGGCATCAATGACGCAAGACGAAGCGCTGGTGACTTTGGGATTGGCGTCGAAGGGAGGTCTACTGGAACAGCAGTCGACGCCGATAGCGGTAGAGTTGGCGACAGTTCAGAACCAGACAGCGCCGGGGTAAGATCCATCGAGTTGCACTCGCCCGTCCAGAGATTGTACGGGCGTCAAAAATCTCGGTGTCGGAATAGGCCAACTCCATTGGCATAAAAGGTATAAAAGGTGTCTGAGGGAAATGAGGTGGCACACCTCCCAGGGAAAATGCCGGTGGATCCATTGGCCCATCAGGCACACCAGTATGGTTTGCCGTTCTGGCGAACAAGCCAAACATCGCATTAAAAAAACGCAACAGATCTGTACCTGGAGTCGGGATACACCGGATCCGGCACTGCAGGCTATATAGCCGCTCCAGGAGGCAGCACATTTGATTCCAGCTGCAGGCCGGAGACCCTGGAGCCAGAGGTGGTGTGATTAATTGCTTCTCTCGGAGCCGGGGAGTCACCTCTCTCGGAGCCAGGGCTGAAGTCACCTCAGGAGAAGAAGATGTTTCTCCCCGTTCCTCAGTCTATCGTTTTTGCATATTTTTATGTTATTGCTTTAGGAAGGCTCTATGCCATCCTCGAACGGTAAATTAAAGCAAATAACCAAAATGGCCAGCACCTGCATTTGTGGTGATGTATGCAAGTGCACGCCTGGTAATGCTCAGGCCCCCGTAGCTCTATAAACGCATATGTATCAGACACTTTAAAAATGTTTTTGCAGGTGCTGTACAGAATCGGCAAAAAGCATTGCCAAGTCAACAGGTCTGCACAGGACAAAAAAAAGGAAAGAACTACAGGCTTTGCCAATGCTTGTCTAAACCAGTCTACTGATTTCTCTAAAAAAATTTCACCCTAAAAAGACTGAGTATATCTCTGAAAGCTAATCTTCTTTTCTCAAACCAAGGCAGGTTTTCGTGTACCCCTAAGACTTTTTTAACCCACGACTTATTTTCCAAACTCAATCGTCTATTTCACAATCTTAAGTCAATTCACTAGCGTCGCTAAACAGGACCGTCTTACGTTGTGCAGCAAAAGGCTAACCTGATTTTTACACAGTGCTGGAATACATGCCTTATAGCGTGACTTGTGTGTGAAATGCAGGAATTAGTGCATGAGGGCTGGAAGGGTGCTCTATTACCATCATCTCTGGTCTTCCTAGCGGGTTCTTTTGGTGTCCGTCTATAAGGTATGAGGAGAGCTTATATTCAGAGGTGGGGTCCTAGTCATTTGGCCAAATCATGTGCTAGGAAAGAGTCAGGTTTTTAATGCTCTTGAGAAGGAGGAGTTACATCTTGTTTCTCGGTCCTGGCCAACTGAAACAAATCTGTGCACACCTGCTGTCACCTCACTTCACAATTTGGGCATTCATTTTGTTCGCAAAGTAACATTTGTCCTGCAAAAACAAACAAAACTGCCAGCATTTTCTTCTTTTACCTCAAGATGTTTCGCAACATCTTTCCTTTTGGGGACAAATGTAATCATGTAGCAGTGGTAAATGACATTATCCAGTCACATATATATACTATGGTAATGTCGTCTTCTTGCCCCACTCAGAACTGTAAACCATCTCCAACATATTCAAAATGCTGAAGCTAGATTAGTTTGTGACAGTCTCTAAACCCATCATATTTCCCCCCATTTTGAGACAACTTTATTGACTTACTGTATTTAAAAGGATCTCTTCAAAAGTTAAGATGATTGTTCACTAGGCAATGTACCAACAATATCCTGACCTCCCAGCTGAAAATTTTGAATGGCACAAAGCCTCTTGCTATCTAAGATCCAATACTCTTTTTGTTAAATATTTCTAGAACAAAAACATCTTCAATCAGTAACCGTGTCTCCTCAGTCGCCACCGCAAAAATGCGGAATTTGTAACCACTTTTTATCCATTCAGAATCGTCCGTAATACACTTAAAAAAGCGACTAAAAACCTGTTTCCATCATAATTCTGTAGCTCTGATTGCTTATCCTAGCGCAAAGAACAAGTTACATACCTTTGGTAACGCTTTTTCTGGTGGATACAGTATCTGCATGTGGATTCCTCACCTTATGAAAATCCCCAGCGCCAGCATTCCACAGAATTTTTTCCTAGCACCCCGCGCCGACGAGGTCATCTCAGCATCATGGCTCCTCACGCGGCTCCGCATGACGTCACCAGAGCCATAAGACCACGTCGGCGTGATGACGTCCGTTCCACCCATTTTTTCCGAGCCACTGAGGCAAAATGGGTGGACCGACCATAGAGACAATGCATACATAGTACACAGAATTCACACCAATACAGTCCGTGTAAAATGAAATAAGAAGCTCACATTTCAAATAAGTCAACAATGGACAAATAGAGGTAATAAAGTCTTGAGTAAACAAAAACATCAAATAACCAATACCTCATCTTTTAAGGTATAAAACGGTGGACAACGGGGAGGTGGGTGGGTCAGTGAGGAATCCACAGGCAGATACTGTATCCACCAGAAAAAGCATTATGGAAGGTAAGTAAGTGGATTCCTCACCTTATGAATTGAATCCCACAGCAGCCCAACCCCCGGAGGAGGGTGTCAACCCTTCTATACCAAAAAATCTTGCAAAACGGAGTGCGCAAAATGGCCGTCCCTCCTCACCTCTGAATCCAAGCAGTAATGCTTTGCGAAAGTGTGGAGGGAGGCCCAAGTTGCGGCTTCACAGATGTCCAATGCAAGAAACACCCCTGGACAAAGCAGAAGTAGACGACTTAGCCCTGGTGGAATGAGCTCAAAAGCCTACAGGAGGCTCCTTACCAGCCAAGGAGTAGCAAGATGCACAAGATGATCCACCTGGATAAAGCGCGCTTGTGCACTGACTTGCCCTTCATACGACCAGCATATCCAACAAGGAGCTGATCATCTTGATGGAAGTTCTTTGTTCTATCCAAATAGAAGCTAATCGCCCTCTTTGGATCCAAACGATGAAGCCTCTCCTCCTCCTTGGAAGGGTGAGGGGGAGGAAAGAAAGTAGGGAGGGTAATGGACTGTCCTAGATGGAAGGGAGTTACCACCTTAGGTAGAAAAGCAGCCCTGGTCCTGAGTACTATCCTTTCGGCATGTATGGTCAGAAAAGGAGGCATAGAACTCAAAGACTGGAGCTCACTCACCCTCCTAGCCAAAGTGATAGCCACCAGAAAGACAGTTTTAAAAGTCAGTAGTCTCGACGGACAACTATGCATAGGTTCAAATGTAGAACCCATTAAAAAAGTCAACACCAGATTTTAATCCCACTAGGGCATAATAAAAGGAAACATGTTCGTAAGCCCCTTAATGAACCTTAAGACTATTGGAGACTTAAAAAGAGAAGACTGATCGGGCAAACAAAGAAAAGCCGACAAATATCCTTTAACAGTGGCCACAGCACAACCCTGCTGAGCCAAATGAAGTGAAGAACAAACATCAGAAAGATGCTCTTTCAGAGGATCAATAGAATTCTCTCCAAACCATCTAACAAATTTCGACCACCTATAGGAGTAGATAGACTTGGTGGAGTGTCGCCTGGCCGATAAAATAACATCCACCACGTCAGGCGGGAGAGAAAAAGAATTCAGGTTGCCCCGTTCAATCTCTAGGCATGAAGGTGCAGGCTCTGGATGTGGGGGTGTAGAACCTGCCCCTCCATCTGAGAGAGGAGGTCTGCCCTGAGAGGGAGACGGAGCGGAGGGTGCGACGAGAGTTGAAGAAGGTCCGTGTACCACACCCTTCTTGGCCAGTCCGTGGCGATCAATATAACTTGGGCCCGGTCTTGGCGAATCTTCCTCAGAACCAGAGGAATCAAGGGTATGGGAGGAAACGCGTAAAGGATTTGTGGGCGCCAACTCAACTGAAACGCGTCCCCCAATGCTCCCTGCGTCGGAAACTGGAGACTGCAGAATGACGGGCAGTGCGCATTCGAGAGTGGCAAACAGGTCCACCGAGGAGCTCCCCACGTCTGGAAGACGTGTCGAACTACCTCCGTATGAAGCCTCCACTCGTGGTCGGCAGAGAACTGCCGACAGACTGTCCGCATGCACGTTCAACACCCCGGCCAGATGATTTGCTATCAAACAAATCCGATGGTCCTGAGCCCAGGACCAGAGCCGCAACACCTCTCTGCAGAGACGGTACGACCCTACTCCTCCCTGCTTGTTGACATACCACATCGCAAGCAGTGTTGTCCGCCAGGACTCGAACCGACTGACCATGGATGGAAGGGAGAAAGGCCTTGAGCACCAAACGTATCGCCCGCAATTAAAGAAGATTGATATGAGACAATCTTTCCTCTGGAGACCAAAGACCCTTGATCTCCAGATCCTCCAGATGAGCACCCCACCCTAGGGTAGAGGCATCCGTTATCACTGTGGCCACCGATGGAGGAAGATGAAAGGGCTTTCCTTGAGACAGATTGCCCTCCACTCTCCACGAAGACCGATCCGCTGCAGCTTCTCTGGAGATCCTGACAAGACTCCCTGAGATCTCCGTTGTGCTGATACCACTGCCTGCGGAGACACCACTGAAGCGCCCTCATGTGCCAGCGTGCATGGTTGACCAACAGAATGCAGGAAGCGAACAGACCGAGCATGCGAAGGACCTTCAGAACCGGAACAACCGCTCCATTGCAAAACAAGGGAATCATTTCCTGAATGTCGAGAATCCTTTGTGGAGGAGGGAATGCTCGACACACAGTGGTATCCAGTACTGCCCCTAAGAACAGGTTGCGCTGAGAGGGCACCAGGTGAGACTTGGGTACATTTAGCGAAAAACCCAATTTGTACAACAGCTGGGTTGTAACCTGCAGATGATGAAGCACCATCTCTGGTGTTTCTGCCTTCAGAAGTCAGTCGTCCAGGTAGGGGAAAACTGGAATCCCCAACCTCCTGAGATGGGCTGCCAACCCCGCCATCACCTTGGTGAAGACTCGAGGAGCGGTAGTAACACCAAGCGGAAGGACCGCAAACTGGTAGTGTTGCGACCCAACCGTAAACCGGAGATACTTCCTGTGCGACTTCAGGATTGTGATATGGAAATATGCATCCTGCAAATCGATAGACACCATCCAGTCTTCGAGGCAGCGCCTGAAGAACCTGCGCTAGGGTGAGCATCTTGAATCTCTCCTGCTTGAGAAACAGATTCAAGATCCGGAGGTCCAGGACAGGACGTAACTTGCCATCCTTCTTGGGGATCAGGAAATACCGGGAGTAGCATCCCTGACCCCTTTCCTGCTCTGGAACCACCTCTATCGCACCCTTTTGTAACAGGGTAAGAACCTCCTTCTCAGGAGAAGCAAATGATCCTCCGTGCAAAACCCCTGGCAAGGAGGGTAAGGAGGAGGAAATTCCCTGAAGGGAAGGGCGTACCCATTTTCTACAAGATCTAAAACCCAAAGGTCCGAAGTGATTTATTTCCAATCCAGTAGAAAATAGGTAAGCCGACCACCCACGGGACCCACATGATCCAGGACGGCGGATCTAGGGCTGATTTCCTACATTACCAGGAGGGGTTGGGGGAAGTAGAGGAAGAGGAGGAAGAGGGTTGACGTCCGGCTCCACGAAGGTGACTTCTGCCTTTACCCCTGTAGCTCCTATACAAGGGGTTCTGCTGCTGTGGCTGTCTGGACCCACGAAAGGAAGACTTCCCAAAGCCACGGTATCATTTATAACCATAGCTTCTTAACGGAGTCTGCAGACCCAAAGACCTCGCCGTTGCCTTACTGTCCTTAAATCTCTGCAGGGCAGAGTCCACCTTTTCACCAAAAAGCTTGGAACCATCAAATGGCAAATCAATAAGAGCAGCCTGCACGTCAGGAGAGAACCCAGAAGATTTTAACCATGCATGCCTCCTTGTCGCAATAGATGAACACATTACTCTAGCAACAAAATCCGCTGTATCCAGACCAGACTGGATTACCTTGCGAGCAGCCGCTTGAGCAACCACCAAAACCTCATTCAGATTCCCCTTGTCCTCCTCAGATAGCTTAGGGAGAATCTGTTTAGCAGAGTTCATTAAAGCATGAATGTACCTACCCAAGAGACAAGTGGCGTTGGTTGATTTTAGTGCCATACTGGCTATAGAAAAGACCTTTTTTGCAGATTGCTCCAACTTCTTAGAATCTCTGTCTACAGGAGCCTGCAAAAACGCCCCTGATGACTGCTTCGAGCAAGAAGCCTGCACCACCAGACTTTCAGGAGAGGGGTGAGAGGAAAGAGAAACCGGATCTCCAGGAGCAGGTCTATACCTTCTTGAGACTGACCTCGAAACTGCGGGAGCTGAAAGAGGATTGCGCCACACATCAAGTATTGGCTCAGTCAGAGCATCATTAAATGGTAAAAGTGGCTCAACCACCGAAGATGGAGAGTGAAGCACTTCAGTGAGAGGATTAGGCTTATACACCGCCACAGAAAGCTGCAAGTCCAAAAGTTCAGCAGCCTTCTTAATAACCGTATGATATGGAGCAACATCCTTAGAGGGGGAAGCCTTTTGAGAAACAAAGTCCCACTCTGGAGAAGTGGCAAGCCCACTTGCCTCACACAAGTCCTCAAACACATCCTCTGTATCATACACCTCTCCTTCCTCCCTCTCTTCAGCCTGGTACTGCTCCTCTTCCAATAACCTCTGCGCCTCTCTCCTCGAACGCATCTTCGGTTGCACCACACGCGGCCTCGACTGCTCCAGGAGCGGTGTCAAAGGTGGATCCACTACCATAGCCGGCACCGATCGAATCCGAGAGGTTTCACGGGATGGAGCCAGAGACTGACCATACAGCGTCAACATCCTCGGAGCCAGAAAAGACCAGGATGACGTCACTGGCATGAACGGCATAAAGGGGACCTGAGGATACTGATGAGGCACGCCCAAATTATATGCCAAAGGACCCATGGGACTCGAAGGTGCTCCAGAGGGGTACGAGGATCTGGCGAACACGCCATACATGGCATTAAGAAAATGAGATGGATCTGAACCCGGCGTCAGAAACTGAGGGTAAGAAGCCGGTTTCAGATCCGATCGAGGTACCTCTGGAGTCGGAGCCGCTGGAGCCACAGGTGGAACAGCCGGAGCTGAAGGAACCTTTAACGCCTTTGAATGCATCTTCCTGCACAAAGACGTCATGGTCTGAAGACAAACACCAAAGGCAATCCTCATGCGGGTCAGTAATTGACATATGTTTACCGCATTCGCTGCAGGGCTTAAAGCCTGACTTCCTTGGAGCAGACATGACAAAAGAAGGAAACGATACAATCAAAAATACAAGGTATCAAGACAAAGTAAGGAGAGTCCCAGAAAAAAACGTTAGCGTCGACAGCACGGAAAAAAGGGAACGGACGTCATCACGCCGACGTGGTCTTCTTATGACTCCGGTGACGTCTTGCAGAGCCGCGTGAGGAGCCATGATGCTGAGACTACCTCGTCGGCGCGGGGAGCTAGGAAAAGATTCCGTGGAATGCTGGCGGAGGGGATATTCATAAAGTGAGGAATCCGCAGGCAGATGTATCCATCAGAAAACTTGGCTTTACAAAAACATACAAAATAACTGCATAATATATTTCTTGTTGGGAGAAGAGTGACCCTTTGTTTGTCTTTTTATACTCTGAATGATATTACACCGAAGTAACACTTCAGACCTAGTAGAAGATCAGAACCTGGAATAATGTAGATCATAGTGTCCTTAGGCAAAGGGTTTCAAGTTTGTGTCCATGTCAAGTGTGGCTTAGTGGACAGCAGACTGCCTTGAAGGAGATCCATCTTGCAAATGGGAGCCTTTAAAGTGCTTGGAAATGGGTAGATAATGGCTGCTGAGACGAGGTCTGCACAACTGAGGGTGTGGGGGAAATGCGGTAGAAGGACTTTATAGCAAAAGAGGTAAACATGGTAACCGGATTTACAATTTCGCGTTCTGGCTAGGTTGGAATCCTGTGACAGTCAGAATACGGTCTCTTTGAAGAAGGCAGAAAGCTTAGTAAAGGCTGATCTGCCAAAGTGTTTGCCAGAGACGGGTTGAGTCTCAAACTGCTGGGTTGAAGCTTTGTTTACCTTGAATAGGTTTGATGTGTAACATCAGGAGGTCACTTGGGAAGTTATTAAACAAAAGGGGGTGATTAGTGACGGTTTGGGCCAGGTGAGCCCCCATGGTAGAGAGGATATTCCAGAGGGCTTGCAGAGAGCAGAGATCTGCTAAAGTGCTCTATGAGATCATTGACTTTGGACAGTTTGAAGTGGTGCAATCATAATTGAATGCGGAGGGAGGGGGCATGTTTTGAGTAATGGTGGCTGCCATAGTTGTTAATCGATGGACTTTGTCTGCAAGTAGTCACCAAGCGCTTAAGCTCTGAAGAGGGGATGGGTTGCCAGGGCATCACACAGGGATTAAAGTGGATGAGGCAAATGGTGGCGAGTTCTGTATTTTGGAATTCGGCAATGGTTTTATAGTTTTCTGGAAGGTAAGGTTGCTAAGAAAATAAGTGCTGCATAGTAGAGCCTTGAAATTCAGGATGGTCCATAAAATCTGCAGTGGTGCTGAAAGTGAATATCGCCAATCGTGTTATGCATTTTCTTCTAAAGTCTTGCAGCAGTCCGTTGTCAACTTTTATTACCTTACCTGCTGTAAAGAATGAGTTGGTCTCAATTCAGTTTCTGATGAAGGTAGAAGTGTTGAGGGAAATTAAAGTGTTCAATAAGCTGGCTAGTTGTAGAACTGGTGTACTGTTGTCATTTGAGTGCAAGGAAGTGAATTAGCAAGACATGAATGTGTAACAGATGTACATTCTTTCCACGGTCTGTTGAGTGTCTTGGTCTTTGAGATGGTAGGTAAATTCATTGCAAAGGGAGGATCTGGGTTGTGGGATGGTGGATGCTGATATCATGGTGGTCAACAGAGGTGACGTGCTTTCTGTTATGGTGACAGATCTAAAGGGTGTCTGGCTGAATGGGTGGCGTTAGAGATCAAATAGTAACGGTTTAAGGCTTCATGGTCAGCTAGGTGGGAAAGGGTTTGAGAATTCAGGTTTATTGAACCACATGTTGCAGTAATACTTATGTATGTCTTGAGAGGGGTTAAGAGTGTTGTCCGCTATGCAGTACAGTAAGTCTTCAGAGAAGGCTAGTTTTTTCCTGCTTTTTGACAGATCACCACTGGACAAAGAGGAGAATATTAGCAAAGGTGAGCAACTGATTTTGGATCCATGTTCTAGGGCTAAACAAGCAAGAAAGCTGGTGGTTTGCAGAGAGATCTTGAGGTTTAATGCCACTCCCCGGCTGGGATCCCTAATGTTTAGCGCCTGGTGAGTATTTGGTATTGAGCGGGAACGGCCTAATGGAGAGTAGGTGCGGCATCTTCTATCAATCAAATTTCTGTTATGAAAAGGAGGCCTGGTTTGGATTTTGTGTTTTGGTTATAGATACTCTTATTTATTTATTTATTTATTTAGAAAGTTTTATAGAGCGCGAACAAGATCCTTGCGGATATCAGAGCGCTTTACATAACAGCAGCCTATAAGAGGAACAAAAAACAGAGATAAGCAAGTGAACAAACATATAAAAACCATGATGAGGGCAAATATAGTGGTATAGAGGGATTACAACATGGTGCTGTCACATAAGACAGGAACTAGCGAACTCAGTTCTGAAGGGAAAGAGCTCAAGTAAATTTTGCCATGAGAAGCGCTTTGACTTCTTTTTTGAAAGCGGCGGAGGAGGCATTCCGTCTGGTTTCGGGGGGAAGAGTGTTCCAAATTTTGGGCGCCATCCCAGAGAAGGATCGATTATATGTTTTCTTTTTGTTGAACCTTTGAGGTTTCAGTAAAAGGTTTTCGGCACTCCTGGAAGTCCGTAGACCACCAGAGATTGTCAGTTTCTGCGCGAGGTAGCTGGGAGAGTTGTGGTGTAAGGCTTTATGAGTCATGCACGCCACTTTTAGGTGGATTCTAGCTTCAAATGGAAGCCAATTCAAGGATTTTAAGTCAGGGGTAATGTGTGCAGTTCTTTTCGAGCCAGTGAGGAGTCTTGCCGCAGCGTTGATAGACGCTCTTAAGGGCGCAGTTGCGGCTTTTGGTAGCCCACACAGGGAGACGCTTCCGTAATCCACACAAGGGAGAACTAGGGCTTGTACAGCCAACTTGAGGTCCTCGATTGGCAGGAAGGGTTTCAGCTTCCTTAGGGTACTTATCTGGAAATTAGCTCTCTTTGTGGCGTTACTGATGTGTTTTTGCATCATGAGATTGTTGTCGAGAGTGATCCCCAAAGATTTTGCAGAATCCACGATAGTTGGTTGTACGTTGAACGCGGAGAGTTGTTTGATCAGGTCATGCATTAGAGGGATCTTGGCCGGTGGTGTTATGAGGAGGAATTCTGTTTTTAATGCGTTGAGTTTGAGGTGATTTTCTGATAACCAAGACTGGGTGATCATGAGTGTGGAGTTGAGCAAATTAATGTCCTCTATGGAATTGATCTTGAGGTATAGTTGTGTGTCGTCTGCATACATATGAAATTGAACATTGGATGTTTGCAGGATTTCAGTGAGCGGTTCCATGAACAGGTTGAATAAGGACGGTGAGAGTGCGGACCCTTGCGGCACCCCAAGAGATACAGGGGAGGCATTGGAGAGCGCGTTGTTGACCTTGAATTTTTGTGAACGGTTATTCAGGAAGGATGTAAACCATTTTAGCACTGTGCCAGACAGACCCATCCTATGCTCCAGGAGATCTAATAGTTTCTGGTGTTTGACCGTATCAAAGGCTGATGAGAGGTCTAGTAAGATGAGTAAGCACGAACCATTCTGGTCAAGGATTTGTAGCGCATCATCAAGAATGTGTGTCATGGCCGATTCAGTGCTGTGACCCGCTCTGAAGCCTGATTGGTGTTTATTTAGTAGGTTGAAGTGATCCATGTGATTGGTCAGTTGCCCGTTTACACATTTTTCTAGCAATTTGGCCAAAGTGGGGATATTGGAAATGGGACGGTAGTTGTTGAGGTCAGAGGGGTCCGCAGTGAGTTTCTTTAGGATAGGTGAGACTTGGCCTACTTTGAGGGAGTCCGGGATGCAGCCTTGTTGGAGTGAGCTGTTAATGATTTTGGTCCAGAGTGGAAGGAGCCACGGTGAAAGGGCTTTGACTGCATTAGCCGGGAGGGGGTCAGTGAAATGATTGGCCGGTTTCAGGTTGTTGAGGATCTTGCCTAGGTCGTCTTCAGTGTACGTCTCAAAGGAAGACCATGCTGCCTTGTTTTTGGGGCAGGCCTTAGGGGGGGAAAGGCATGGGATGGGTGTAAATAACGGGGTGATAACCGTATGGGGAGCAGTGTGTGGTGGGCTGTCATTAAGGAGGTCCTTTATGAGGTTGTCGGTCTTCAGATTGAAGAAGGTGGAGAATTCTTGACAGTTAGGTTGTGGGCGATCTAGGTCTCGGGCCTGTTGGGGAGCTTCCTTGGATTGATTTTTGACAAGTTCGAAGAGCTTTTTTGGCCGGTTTTTAGCTTGGTCAAGTTGGTGTCTGAAGAAGTCAGCTTTAGTGCGTTTAATTTTTTTGTAGTATGCATTTCTCTTTTTCCTAAGAAGTTTGAGGTGGAGAGCCGATGGGACTGCTCTCCAGTTGCGTTCTGAGGATCTGAGGGCTCTTCGATCTTCATTAAGTAGAGCGTTGTACCAGGGCTTGGAATCTTTAATGGGAGCTCTCTTAAGTTGCAGTGGGGCGGCCTCATTTATTATCGAGGTCATGGCGTCGAGATAGTGATTCGTGAGAACATGGACGTCAGAGGTGTTTACAGGGGGCTGGAGCAGGTTATAGCTGGAGGCGGGTAGTGAGTTGGGGTTGATTTTTTTCCAGTCTCGTTTCCAGATCTTTGGTTTTGTGGGTTGCGATGAGTTGAGTTTAAAGGTTTCTTTGATGTGAAAGGCAATAATGTGATGGTCGGACCAGTCGCATGGGTGGATCGAGTCCACCTGGATGACGTCAGCTTTGGAGATAATGAGATCAAGGGTTGATCCTTTAATGTGAGTAGGACTACTGCAGGATTGGGTGAAGGCTAGATCATCCAGGAAGTTTTTGAAACTGTTGACCCCTGAGTCATTAATGTCATTCCAATGGAGATTGAAGTCGCCTAGGAATATTTGGGTAATTTGCCGCCCGTTGTTTGAGGAGATCAAATCCATGAGATGTTCGATGAAAAGGAGGTTGTCTCCTGGGGGATGGTAGATGATGTGGAATGAGCAAACAGGTTTGCCCTTGCAACAAATGTTTAGGCATAAGTATTCGCAAGATGTGAAAGATGGCGAAATGGCTCTGTTTATGGTGATGCTGCTGCGATGTATACAAGCTATGCCGCCCCCTATCTTGTCCGATCTATCGAGTCTAATGATGTCGTAGTTAGGAGGGACGAGGATGTCGAGTAGTGGTGTGGATGAATCTGTTAGCCAGGTTTCCGTAAGAAATAGGATGTCAAGCTCCTGGGAGATGATGAGGTCAGCTATGTCGGCAGCATGTCTGGAGGCTGATCGGCAGTTAAGAAGAGTGCATTTCAGATGGGGTGCAGAGAGGGAAGAAGAGGGATCTGGAGGTACAAGGATTCTTCTAAGGTTATTAGCACATACTCCTCTGTTGTTGTGTGTGGCGGGTCTGCGAGGGTTGAGGGGGATAGTCGGGATGGTAGTCTGAGAGGATGGAAGGGAGTTGGGGAGGGGGGGGTCGTAAGAGTGCAGAAGAGAGAGGAGATCGCTCTCCGAGAGTAAATTGGTGGTGCGTATCGGGCGTGTACGGGTGTTGTGGGAGGGAACTGTTTTCCAAGATGGAGGGGGCATTTTAGAGGCAGGTGGAGTGGGGTCCAAATGCCCATGTGACTTATATGACTTAGATGGTGTGCAACGCTGTGAATGTCTCGACAGCATCATCTTGAACGAATGTAACTCCGCTTTAATTTGGTGCAAGGTGATCATAATTTCATCTATTCTGGGGTCTGATGCGGATGGGTGAGATGTAGGAGGGTGTGATGTGTCAGTCGGAGGCTGAGTGGGGGGTTGTAGGGTTGTGGATGCTGCCAGTTGTACAGGAATGAGGAAAGGATGGAAGGTGGTTTGTTCAGAAAGGGGCATAGTAGCCAAAAGGGGGGGAGGTGAGACATTATTATCACGCAGTCTCTGTGGAGGGGGGGGACAACGTTGAGGGGAGTGGGTGTCAGGTGAGGCCGGGTCATGCGATAGGGAGGTGGCTGAAGGGAACGAGTCAGAGGAATAGAGATTGTATGGGGGAAGAGGAGCGGAGGGTTCCAGAGGAATGGATTCCTCGCCTGAGAGGGGCGCATAGGTTGGAGTAGTCGCGTTGGGCCGTAGGGTTAGTGGGTCAGGTGCAGTGTCGGGGGGGGGTATGGGGGGGAGGGGTGCTCGTGGGGGAGGGAGAGCTATAAGGCGATGGAGTAGGAGGTGGCAGGGGAGTAAGGGGCGTAGGGGAGATAGAGGCACTAGGTGTTGAGGGTGAGGTTAAGTGCTGAGTGTGGGAGAAGGGGGTAGGTTGAGTGGGGGAAGGGCTGGAACCAGGTGGAGATGGTGAGAGGTTATAAGTAGGGATGGGGGGGTTGATCCGGTCTGAGTTGCCACGGTCGGGGGGAGGAGAGGGCAGCTGTGACATAGACACACGGTTTTTAATGGTGGGGAAGATGGTATCTAAGAGTTTTAGATTATGATCCGAGGCCTGAATGAGGATGGTGCCGTTATTGTAGATAGTGATGGACGCTGTCGCATGAAATAGTTGGGAGGGGGAAATAACGAAGGCAATCCCATGTGCGGTTTTCCTAGTAGAGGAAATCGTGAGAGAGGCTAGGAATGCTTTTCTCCATTGGGCTCTTCTCTTAGTGTGGAAAATGAGATCTGTGGTAGTGATTCCAGTTCGAGGTGAGAAATAAGGGTCCGCGAAAAGCGTTTCAGGGTGAAGTTTAATAAAATTATGTTTGAAGCGCTTGGAAGATTGTTTAGAAAGGTTAGGGGGATAGATGATGCTGTAGGTGTGTGTGCCTGCACGCTCCATGACGTCCACCCCAGTGGAGTGATGTACGTAGAGGTGGGAGGGGAGAGGCGTGAACGCAGAGGGGAGGTCAAAAGAGGCCAAAGGACAAAGAACTGAATGTCATAATTGATGAACTGTGTGATGTGAAATCTGAACTGTTTCAGCCTCCATGAGATCCCCACAATGAAAATTGTTAGGTAAAATATACTTACCAAAACAAGCTGTGCAATTATAATAAGACATTGAAGAAGTTTAAAAGTAATTTAAACAAAACCGGACAGTGGACCAACTGAGCAAAAGGCACCAATTCCAAAGATTAGACCGAATTATGATTTTTAACCAATAAATGAAATCCTTCTGTGTGCAAACTCACAAAAGGCTCTTACTGTCCAGAAGAGCCACCCTGTAGCACAGGGTCAATAAAGCAAATAAACAAATATTGTGGTTGCACCACTATTGATCGATATACTTGAAGAGTTCACAGTAGATCCATAAATTATTTAATTGTCCATCTTTATTGATATAACATCTTCTTGTTTTTTTTGGAAACACACAGCCAACGCGTTTCGTTCTCGACAGAGAACTTCTTCAGGGCTTCTAGGTTGAAATGAAAATTAAAGCCACATTTTGAATTTTCCTGGTATTAACGTAGTCCAAAGTCAATGCGATATGATAGTCACGCTATTACCTAACATAACGAAAGTCTAGTAGTTAGCGATATCCCGTGTTGTGAAGTCCCGCCGCAAGTTCGGGTGGTGCATGTTCATGGGTATAAAGCCGATGAAGATGCAGGAAAATTGAGATCTAGGAGGATTAAGATGTTAGAGTGAGGATGGAAGAGGAGGAAGCCTATTAGAAGTTTAAGAAATGCAGTAGTAGGGGGGAGTGCAGGGAGGAATTGAGTGGGGAGGAACTAGAAAGGACAGGAGAGGGTTCTTCTGGGGGTGAGCGTTGATGGGAGGAAGGAGATCAGTGTCTCTTGTATCTGTAGTCCTGTGAAAGAGTTGAGTCAAGGGAGGGACTTCGATTGCAAATGTATGAGTGCAGTGATTTGAAAGAAGAGATGAATGACAGGTTGGAAGGTTACATGTTCACTGCAAGAGTGTTTGCAGGAGTTGAGATGCTGTCTATGTCTCTGTGGTATGAGAGGGCAAGGGATCTGCAAAAATGACTGGTCTTGTGGGCGAAGCAGCTGTGTACATCAACAAGAGGTAAGAGTCAGGGGGCGTGGCCGAGGCTTGAATGCAGGCAGACGTGCGAGCCTGCTGCTCCGCCGGAGCCGGACCGAAGATCCTGATAAATAGCGCCGAAAACGGCGCCCCAGAACGGCGTGAGCCGGACGATTGAGCTGGCCCTGTGAAGAGGAGCACATTGCTGTGAGAGGCTCTGCTGCGGGAGTCGGAGAAGTGGGCGGCGGCCGAGAGCTGGGGAGAGCTGGACCGGGGAAACAAGATGGTGGCTCGGAAATCTTGCGGATCCTGGCGGGACGGCCGCTGGGCTGTGTGACCGCTGGAGAGGTGTACGGAACTCGGAGAGAGGTGTGAGCGGCACCGGCGCAGAGGGGTGCTGCGGGGACGCAGCGACGAAGGCGCTGGGCGGTGCTGGGAGCCCAGCGAAGATTGAGAGGGAAACACGGATCGGCAGCGGTGACCTGGAGGCGGATCTCGGCGGCGCCGGGGGCCCTGGAGCTGGACGACGAACTTGCTCACGGAGCTCGGGGCTCTGAGGGGAAAGCGGACCCAGAGTGAAACTGCACCGGTATGAATTCGGGTCGGGAACTGAGATATAGAGGACCCGTTGTGACTGGATTCCCCCTCCCCCCGTGGCCATAGAGGAAGGTGCACAATACACAGGGGCTGCTGGTGATCTGGAGGATCGGTGCGCGAAAGAGGCGACGAGGAGGCCGCGGTCGCGACAGAGGGGCGGGAGCCTCAGCCTGGGTTGAACTGCACATTGGAGCGAGCTCTCGAATGCGCTGGATGCCCCGCTCGGCGCCTGGTCCTGGGCAGATAAAATGGTGGTAGCAATATAGTGAGGCAGTGTGGGGCCCGGAGTCATTAGCCAGGGTGGGATGATCCCCTGATGCCTGAACAGCGACGATCTACAGGCCCAGAGCAGAGCCCGCATAGCGACTGGCACGGAGAGAAGAGAGGGGGCCGAGATATTGGCTCACGCAGAGGACAGGACCTGGGCGCGGCCCTGATGTGCCATGGTGTGCGTAGTGAGGAGCTGAACGACGAAGGAAAGGGAGACAAGCTGCGGGGGCAGGGGTGGCGCCACTACCGAGAGGCAGGCCTCGAGAAGGATTGCGGTGACGGAGGGAGTGGTAGCGCCGGAGACGCGATCTGCCACAGGGAGTGAGCGCGAGTGCTCATCACGCTTAGATTGGAGAACTGCTGAACCAAGATAGCGGTGGCCACGAGACAACAGCGGAACACGATGGGGAAGCCCCGACACAAGCAGGGGGGTGAGCAGTCGACTTGAGAAGTGGCAGAGAGCTCCGTGGTGGAGCAGGTAAGACAATCGACGCCCACTGATGGTCTCCCACAGCAGCAAGTTGACCAAATCTTGCAGGCAATAACAGCCACGCAGGAAGCGCTGCAGGCGGACATTGCGCAGGTAACGATGAGTCTGGGATTACTGAGGGCGGATCATAACAAGTTGGTGGACAAGGTGAAAACGTCTCTAGAAAGTCTGGAACCGACAACTGCGACGCTAACAATCAAAATGACGGAGATACAGAATCGGTTGCAGGCGCTAGAACGGAGAGCGGAGGATGCTGAAGGGAGAAATCGGCGGAGTAACATACGCGTCGTGGGTCTGCTGGAAGGGGTCGAGGGAAAGAACATGCTGGAGTACTTGGAACATTGGCTGAAAGCTGAAGTAGCACCGGAGGGCCGGACTCCCTTCTACACGCTGGAGAGAGCGCATAGAGTACCGGCGAGACCACTGGCGCCGGAAGACCCACCCAGACCGGTGATTGCCAAGTTGTTGCATTATAGAGATTGGCTGCTGGAACTGGCGGGCAAGAAGGGCCAGTACAAAATGGACAATGCGTCTAACATTATTCCCGGATAACACGTGGGAAGTGCAGCGAAAGAGGGCATCCTACATGGCGATCAAAAAGGCGTTACGAGAGGAGGGCCTGCAGTATGCCCTGATGTATCCGGCGAATTTAAAAATACTGGTCGATAATAAGTCTTACTTCCACAGCAGCCCGGAAGACGCTTGGGACTGGCTAGAGCGTTACAAAGCAGGTGTAGAGCAGCCAAATTAAGAAGGACGGGGGACCCCACTACGGCCTAAATCCGGGCGAATCTCAAAAACTCGGAAACGACGACTGGGTTCCCCGACACCAACATCGCGACAAGTGGCGACGGAGCGCTCAGCAGCGATAGAGGCGGTGGCGGCGCTATCCAGGACAGAGCTGGACCTGCGGAGTGGAAAAGGGGGATCGAAGCCGAACACGGATGAATCGGGTTCGGAGACCTCAGGGGCAGACAGTGTGCAGCTGCCCCAAGTGACGGCGAGAATGGCGGACGAGCTGGTGGACTTATGATCGGACAATCCTGAACATATGCAGCCGACTCCTGCTATACTGGTCTGTATATTGCTGGATGGGGGGAGATGCAGATAGCTAGAGGTCGGGGTTCGGCGGGAGCGGGGCGAGCTGGGCCTCTTTGGACCTTTGTGCCTACCCCCAGTGTTATAGGGTGTTGTAGATTCCACGAGGATCTGAGCGCTCTGGTTGAGTCATTGGTTTGGATGGGTGTTCACGTTGGGGCATCTGTCCTGGGGAAGGGGTGTTGGGGTGTGTTTAGTTTTGTTCCAGGGTTTCAGAGGGGAACCAGTGTGCTCCAGAGACCGCAACAGATTGATGGGTATAGGCGATAAGGCAACCGCCTCTACCCCGGCATATAAGTGTGTAACCTGGAATGTAAGGGGCCTCCATACCATGACCAGGCGCCATCAGGTACATCCTTACCTAGTGCGCAGGGGAGCGCATATTGCGCTGTTACAAGAGACACATCTCACGATGGTAGAAGGCAGGGCACTTCAGCGTCGGTGGCGCGGTCAGGTATATTATACTACCTACTCCGCATACGCAAGAGGCACACTGGTGTGGATTAGGGCGGGAGTGCCATTCCAACTGTTACACAAGATGATTGATCCTGAGGGGCGCTATGTTTTGTTGGTGGGGCACCTGAATGGGGTATATGTCCTGATAGGGAGTATATACGCCCCAAATGTTGACCAAGGTAGTTTCTTTGACCGCCTATCTGGGGTTCTAGCGGGGCATGCACCGATATCGATGCTGCTAGGGGGTGATTTCAATGCAGTGTTGGATGTGACTATGGATAGGTCTCATCCGCCGTTACCTGAGTCGCTGAGTGTAAGACTTGCCGATAGGCGGCAAAAATGGCAGTCAAATTGGAACTTGGTGGATGTATGGCGGACGCAGCATCTACACGAACGGGATTACTCGTATTATTCGGGGTTGCATGACTTGCATGTGAGGCTGGATGCGATGCTGGGGATGCCTGATGTCTGTGTGAAAGTGCAGCACAGTGAATACTTGGCCAAAACAGTGTCAGATCATAATCCCCTGCTGATCCACTTGGGATGGTGTAATGAAAGGGCGTTGATTCAGACGTGGCAACTGAGCCCTGAGGTGCTGGAGGATCCGGTGTTTAAGGATGAGCTCAGACAGGGGATCATCCATTATTTTCATGACAAGGACAACACAGCGTCCACACTAGTAGCAGAATGGGAGGCCTTCAAGATAGTTGTCCGAGGGATGTGCATCTCTAAGAAGGTGGGGGTACGGAAAGTCTTACTTGATGAGGTCCGGAGAGCGGACGAGAGGTTGCGGGAAGCAGAAAGGCATGGTCATGCAGGGGGAAGGGATCAAACGGAAGAGGCGAAAGTGAGGGAGAAGGTTGCTCAGCAAGTTGAACGGCTTCGGGCGTTTGATTATAAAGCATATAGAGCGCGAATGCATGACGAGGGGGACAAAACGGGTAGGCTTTTAGCGCGACTGGTTGCTCCTGATAGTGGGGGGGGGGCAGTCCTGGGGCTCCGTACACCAGCAGCAACAATGGACTATACCCAACGGGGAATCAATGATATGTTTGCGCGCTATTACGCAACATTGTATAGTAGCTAGGGGGAAGTTGATGTTGAAGACTTGGAGGACTACTTTGTAGGGCTGGTCTGGCTCCAGTTGGAAGAGGAACAATCGTCCGCACTGGGACAAGAGATATCGGTGGGGGAAATTAAGTCGGCCATTACGCAAATGGTCCGAAATAAGACTCCGGGAGTTGATGGGTTACCAATTGAGTTCTACGATACGTATGTGGATATACTGGACCCCGGCTGCAGGCGCTGTACAAACAGGCCTGGACAGCGGGAATGCTGCCGACCACAACGCGAGAGGCTATTATTATCCCCATTCTAAAACCAGGCAAAGATTCTGCCGAGCTGACAGCGTACAGACCGCTCTCAATGTTAACGGTGGATTATAAAATATTTAGTAGGATACTGGCGACGCGCCTACTCCCCTATATGACTTCCTTAGTTCACGGTGATCAGGGAGGGTTTATCCCCAAACGGAATACGGCTGGCAATATCAGACGCCTCCGGCGTGTATTGGAGGAGCACCGAGACGTTACACCGGGAGCGGTAATGCTGGCGATAGATATTGAGAAGGCCTTTGACAGCCTCGAATGGTCTTTCTTGCAATTTTTGATGGGGAAAATGGGACTAGGGGACGACTATGCGAGATGGACCCGGATTCTATACAACGGGGCCACGGCTAGAGTGCGAACGGGTACAACAATTTCCCGGGCATACGTAGAACGGGGGGGACTAGGCAGGGCTGCTCCCTCTCCCCGCTGCTATTTGCACTAGCGATAGAACCATTGGCTATGTTGGCACGCACGGGTGAGCAATATCGGGGCTTCGTGCTACAGGAGACTGCGCACTACATCTCGTTGTATGCAGACGACCTCTTAATGTTTGTGGAGGACACTGGAGAGGCGTTAACAGCGGCAAATCACTTGCTAACGGAGTATGGGAATAGATCGGGGCTGCGGGTTAACTGGGCAAAGACGCGTCTATTTCCGGTGAGCCCGAACTTACAGGCGCAGCCCCAGGTGCAAGGGATCAGGTGGGAGGCGCACTGCCTGCCTTACTTGGGAGTCCACATTTACCATACACAGGATGGGCTCCTGGAAGGCAACATCAGTCGGGCAATCCGTGGAATTAAGGGGAGCATGGAGTTCTGGACTGCTTTGAAGATGTCGGTGGCAGGGAGGGTGGCCTTGCTCAAAATGATAGTATTGCGGAGATTGTTGTATTTTTTCAGGACTCTCCCAATATGGATACCCGGGGTGATGTTCAGGCAGTTGAGAATGATGGTGGGAGCCTTCTTGTGGGGGGCCGGCAGGAGAAGGGTTGCACTAGACACAATGATGCGCCCCAAGGCAGCGGGGGGTTGGGCAGTGCTGGACTTTGAAAGGTATTATCTGGCAGCCCAACTCCAATGGCTCACGCAGGCGGTGGCGGCGATGTTTAGGGGGCCCAATCCGGGACATAACTGCTGGGTACCGAGGCATGTGCTTTCTTATATCCTGATGGGGCAACGGCTGCGTAGTGATACCATTACGTGTGAGGAGAGAACAATGCAACGTTGTTGGATTCGGAGTAACAAAAAGCATGGAGTGGGGTGCCCCTACGCACCTGAAATCCCGATAGGGGTGTGTACAGTGCTACCCCATGGGGGAGATTGGTCCGCATTGGGGCCTTGGGAGGAGCAGGGACTCTTTATGGTGGGTGACCTCTATGAGGACGGTGTCTTATTACCGTTCTTGAGCTTACGAGATAGGTTTGACCTACCCCGGGGACACTACTTCTTGCACGCGGCTCTAGTGGCGGCGATTCAACGCAGGTGGAAGATGGGGTTATCGGAACCAAAGACGTTGTTAATCTGCCAATATGTAGCTATGGCGGCTGGTACTTTCAAGGCTGTCACGTGCCTTAATAGGAGAATGGAACAAGAAGGGAGGCAGCCGTTAGATCACCTAAAAGGGCAGTGGGAACAGGACTTGGGGAGGATCATTCAAGACACTACTTGGCCCAAGCTCGTAGAGAGAGCATGGAGGAGCACGAGGAATGCTAGGTTCCAGCTAATACAGTTTTATGTACTGCATAGGGCGTATATGACCCCGAAGCATATTAAGCGGCTCTTTGGGGTGGACAAGGCTGACTGCCCTAGATGTGGAATGGAAGAGGCGGACTTCCAGCATATGATGTGGTCCTGCCCGAACCTGACCGTGTATTGGGAGGATGTAATAACGGCGTTGGAGCTGGCAACAGAGAGAGCACTTAATCGAGATATAGCGGTGAGCTTGTTGCATTGGTTTCCGCGCACAAAATGCAATAAGGTGACAAGCAAATTCATAGATTTAGGACTGATAATAGCCAAAAGAGAGTTAACCAGCCATTGGAAGCATTGCCAGGGACCTAGAGTGCAGAGATGGAAACATGAATTCCTTAAGTGGGCGGCGAGTGAAAGTGTGATTAAGCTACGGCTGGCGCATAGGTATCAGAAAGAGACGATGTTGGAGGTGGCGCGAGCTTGGGAAGCACTAATTGAGGCACTATGCAGATCTGATGGAGGACAGGAAGATGACCCGGCCCACCGCTAGACCACGGGGCGCTGAGAGCATGGAGGAGACCGCGGGAATTGGAAACGCGGTAGACGGGGAGAGCACGGGGCGTGGGGGAAGAGGCCGGGTAATAAGTAACGGCACATGGTAGGCACACACCTATGGGACTAGACACATTGAGATTGGAAACGGTTGGGGGAGCACACTGGGGGAGGGGTAGGGGAGGGAGGGAGCAGCAGCTTTGCAATTGGGGAGAGTTGAGTGCAGTAGATAGAGTGTGGGGACTGTTAACAGGAGGCGGGAGGCAGAAAACAGGAACAAGGATGATAGCGTAAAATCCTATGGCTACGCAGCATCATAATATTGTATGTGAACAGAGAGGAGCAATATATCACTGTGTATTGTATGAAACAAATGTGAAAAGGAAGATGCTGAGAAGGAAATGGAAAAGAATTTTAAAAAAACATTAAAAAAAAAAAAAAAAAAAGAAGAGGTAAGAGTCAGCAACTTTACCCCTGGCAAGAGGTCCCCTTTATGAAGGCCTTATTTAGTGTTTAAATGGCCCACCCAAGGAAGTTGCAGGTTTCCCACCACCAAGAAGAAAGTCTTTGGATGCAGCAAGAAATGGCAGAAGTGCGATTCAACTTTCCAAACCACTTACATTTTTAGGATTCTATGGAGGTTTATCCAGAAGTTGCAAAGATGCAGCACTGTGGAAGATACAGCTTTTCAAACCACCAAGACTTTCAAAACAATGCAGTCCATCCAGGAGCAATTGAGAAGGGACTATTAAGGCGCAGTTTCCCAATCACCAAGCATTAGCAGTCTATGGGGTCTACCAGAAAGTGGCAGGGCTGAAACCCTACAAAAAGCAAAGCTTTTTAAAAACCACCAACATTTAAGTCTGTGGGGATCACTCAGGAAAAGTGACTATGCAACCTAATGTCACACTTCCCAAACCACTGAGATTTAGGAGTCCATGGAACTCACCAAGGTTTCACCAAGTGTCCAGAGTTTGAGGTTCACTAAGTGTTGGGGTGAAGTACAAGTAAGGGAGGGTAAGTTTGTTTCTATGAAACCATAGGATGGCACTGATAGGGAATGATATAAAATCTCTTAATGGCTACAAAAAGTTGATTATGGCTACAAAAGTAGCCTTTTATGAAACTCGTATCAATCAGGCTGAAAATACCCAGAAGGAAACATTTAACATTCTGACAGAGCTGAGTAAAAAATCAGAAACGTTGGAAACTACAATAAATGTGGACACGTTTCAATGCTTCTTCCTGGAGAAGGTGGAGACTATTCTCTTGGAGATTAAGAACGATATATTGAATGGCCCACCTTCACCACAGGAAGCTCAAACTCCCCTGGAAATTTCTCTTTCAAGGTTTCCGGAAATAGACTATCAAAGCCTTGAACAGCTTATGAATAGAATTAAGTCAGGATCCCCGGCGGACCCATGTCCCCCTAGGGTTTTTCGTTTGGCGTGCCCCATTTTAGGAGATCACATTATCCCCCTCCTCAATAGCTCGTTGGAGACCGGCCTTTTACCATCTAGTTTTAAGGAAGCCCGAGTTAGACAACTGCTAAAGAAACCTGGAGCCGATGCGACCATTTTGAAAAACTACAGGCCGATCTCTCAACTGCCTTTCTTGTACAAGGTTTTGGAGCAACATGTGCTGAAGTCTCTTTCCTTATTCCTGGAGTCACACCATATACTACAGGAGCGTCAGGCAGGCTTTCGTGCACATCACAGCACCGAGTTGGTGATGCTTGCGGTGCTGGATGAGCTCAGAGGTATGGCTGACAGTAAGAAACCAAGCGCCCTGATACTTTTAGATCTATCAGCGGCGTTTGATACTGTCAGCCACTCCCTGCTACTGGACAGATTGGCTTGTTTTGGGATAAAAGACCTGGCCTATAAATGGTTACAGTCTTTTTTGAAAGGAAGGACACAGAGGATCCAATTGGGGGACTGTGTTTCGGAGGTTGGAGTTTTGGAGTGCGGTGTTCCACAGGGCTCAGCCCTTTCTCCATTACTATTTAATCTTTACTTGCAACCTCTGATCAACTCCTTAGCTAAAATGGGGTGTCATGTGTTTAATTACGCCGATGACACCCAGTTACTATTAAGTATTGATAATACGGCGACAGCACAATCCAATGCTCAAAATATTCTCAGACACACGGTCAGTTGGATGACGGCAAATCTGTTGAAAATAAACCCAGATAAGACAGAGATATTGGTGGTCTCGACCACAGCCTCACCTTGGTGTGATCTATATTGGCCCCAGGATTTGGGTCCTACGCCGACACCAAGCAACAAAGTAAAAAGCCTTGGGATCAAGATTGACAATGAGCTGTCAATGGCCAGTCAGATCTCCGCTGTTGTAGGGACCTGTACTGGCATGATTAGACAGCTGCGCAAACTTGTCCCTTTTTTTTCTTTTTCTTTTTCTATGCTTTGTACAGTTGTCTCTGCTACAATAATATCAAGGCTGGATCATGGGAACGCCCTCTATTTAGGCCTACCAAAGTCTTTGACCAACAGACTGCAGGTTGTGTTGAACGATGCTGCACAACTGATCTTTAGACTCCCTAGAAGAACTCAAGCCTCATCCTTATTGCATAAATTACATTGGCTTCCCATCGTGCAGAGAGTGGAGTTTAAGAGCCTTTGCACGGCTCATAAGGCGATTTATGGACAGGCTCCTGTATATATCAAGGAACGTTTGGAGCTCTACAGGCCCAAACAAGCTCTCAGATCTGGGAATGCTCAGTTGCTGGTTTGTCCTCGATACAAGCTGTCAACTAAAGGAGGCAGATCCTTCTCGGTACTGGTCCCACAATTATGGAACAGACTACCGGAATCACTCCGGAGAGAAGGAAACCTCTTATGTTTTAGGAAGCAGCTAAAAACGCTCCTTTTTAAAGAGGCTTTTGGCCTACTTAAATAGTTTCTTGCAGGGTATCTCCCTCGCTTTTTAGGCTTGAATTATAGTTGTTGGCTAGAGGTTCTAAGCGCCTAGAGACCTGTAGGTGAGTTGGCGCTATGTAAACCGAAGGTAACCTAACATAACATAACATAGGGGTATGGTCCATGGCCCTTGAAGGCCCAAATAGGGATGTCGTCACAGGGCATTGTTCTAAACGTTTCCACCCTTTACTTAGACACCCTGGGAGATGGGGCCAAAGAGATGCTTTAGGTGGGATGGGAATAAGCTAGTTGCATGTGCGATGGGATAAGAGGTAAACATGAATGGACCCATGGAGATGTGAACTATGAGAGCAACTGATGCAAGAGAGGGAGGTTCCCAAACCTTGTAGCCAGTTGTGAAACATGGGAAAGACAACATCTGAAAAGGAAGGAAACTTATGACAATTGCAAGACAAGTACATTTAATTGTTATTGGTAGCTACACCACCACCTAAATATCAAAACAATGTACAACACAAACGAGGATTAAATTATTAAATTCAACAGGTGGCTATTGATCATGCAAGAGCACAAATGCAGAACACCTGGGGTTGGCGAGGGTGCCTTTTTGAGCAAGCGCCAGCTCAACCAGAGAGGAGCGAGTACCTGCTGACCTATGCTCGATCACCTTCATCCTGGCTGGGATCGGCTCAGGGAAAGGGCGGTTTGGGTGGTGCTGCATTCGAGTTATGCCTGGGAAAAAGAGAAGTCTCTCTCCCCGCTCACCACTAAAAGATGTTACTCTACATTTTCACCAGAAAGATATCGGTTATCATGCTATGACTCACACCTGCATTTGCAAACGGGCTCTAATGGAGATAATTGGTTTAAGGGAAATGAGGCATACAGATCTGGTTTGCAGATTGCTGGATATGGGTATCTGTGTAAACAAGTCACGTTGGTCCCTCCGGTGGCTAATGGTTTTAAGTTAGCCGAGATTTAAAAAAAAAAACCACACAAAAACACTCATGGACAGATGGAGAAGGTAAAGTGATCATATAATCCACGTAGCACATCTGGCAGTGACAGAACTCTAAACAGCCCCAGGAGGATGGGAGGCATGTGCTCTGCAGGGGACGAAACGGATTAAACGCATTAAATCGGTTGTCTCAGAAGATACTCCACATCAGGCCATTCTGCAGCAGATTCACAACAGTTTATATCCATTATGAACGAACCGCAGATGAAAATGTGCATTAGCAGATGTGAAATGGACGTGACAAGAGCAATAAGCTGTAAAGGCAGATTTCTGCTATGCCCAAAGTGCGAAGACACATCGTTCCGGTTCTACTTGAGGCTCTAATTAGTCACCAGTTGCTTTTGACAGCACCACAGAAAGGTTTACATAGGACTGTGTAAGTGCCTTAACCCGTTACCATTTCATTCACATTACTACTCAGACTGTGCTGTCTCCTACCCCTATCACCCCTCAGTCCTCCAGGGCAGCATTCCCATCAACCGACCACCCATCTTATCACCTCACAACACACCTCGCGTGCCCATCACAAGGTACACTGTTAAGGGAACTTTAAAATAAAGCAATGAGGACTGGCACCTGATCTTTAAGACATCAGGACCTGAGTATGGCAGAGAAGGACCTCCTTTCTCAACGAGCCTGTCAGTTTCACTGGGTAATTCAAGAATTCGGACTTTAGTTCGTCCCAGCAACCACCTTCCTGGTTTCATACCCCATCTTCTTCACTTGCCACAACTACGATAAATCGCTACTGACAATTAAAAAACAAACAAACCGCAGATCACAAGCAAATGAAGGGCAGAGAGATCATGGACTTGACAGACAGAGGCAAGTACTCAGAGATCCTGGAGGTCTATTTACATGTTTAAGCACTAAATACTGGGTTTAGACATGGAAAATGGGAAGCCAGGACAAATCTGGCCGCTGGAACGAGTCGGATGCACTGGCAGAATAATATGGACCTCAGTTCCCTTGCACTGGTTACATCAATATTTGCGAAGCCCAAGATATTTCTCCTGATATTACAATTCCACCCTTAACTTTGGAGTCATGTCTCGGTCTCCAAGCGCCATGATAGAAAGGGAGGTTAGTTTCAATTTGAATGAGAAGTATGCAGCTCAATGACTAGCAACAGTATGAACTCAAATGTGTTATTTTCAAGACCAAACATTAACATTCAGTGATTCCGAGACATCTTATGAAACAGTGAAGAGAGATAATGATCAAAATAACTGACAAATTATCCTTTCCAAGATAACCAATTGAACAATGGGGATCGATAGTTATTGTCATGTGACGACATTCATCATAGCATGGTCTCAATTTGAGACAAGTTAATCAATGGCAAATATTGACCCGAGCTAAACACCAAGGGATTCTTCTAAATGCGTTTCTGATGCTTTACCATTTATCACAGTACACGTGATTAACATTCGTCCCTTGCAATCAGCTATAACTGGATTCTCAGTTCAGTGAAAGACACATATGTTGGTGTAATGGTGCCATCTTATGAGTTTTTGAGGGGTTTCTGCAGAGTGCTAGAAGCCACAAAGCACTTTAGAAGGTGGTGGATTCAAAGTAGAGACCTGGGTACACTGCTCAGGTTGGTAGGTTTTACTAGAGAGAACATTTCAAACTGTTTGAAAAGACTCCTGTTATATCGAAGGTTTCCACCTTACATCTTCCCTGTTTCTCTGTCACTGCTGTTCAGCCAGTGTGAGTAGAATGTTAGTCTGAATGTGATGTCATTGGAATGTTTGGTATGCTGTGAGATGGACTGTCAGTTGGAACCTGGGCTGAGCAGCAGAGAGGATGCTCCTGATGGGGCTTTATATAATATATATCTACTGGAAAACATATCTAACCATCTAAGAAGAATAAACTTATCTGTAACCTAACCAAGTCTTCTGGAACTCTTTACTACGACACAACATAAATTGGCGACGAGGGTGGGATCAATACTATGCGTGAGGACCTTCTTCAAGCTTCTTAAAAGGTACTTTCACTGAAGATTAAGCTTAAGAACTTCTTAAAGATTTTGCGCCCTGCTGCCCCACCAGTGTCCACTCCCATCGGACAGCCCACTGACACGGCGCAAGTTTCCTGCTATCATATTCTTGCCTAATTTCTACTGCCTGCTTCTGACTGGGTGTAAGTTTCCTGCTGCCTTGACACCCCACTGCCATTGTCAGAGCGTAATTTCCTACGGATGTTTACTGTTGTCATGGTCAATGGTTTCTGATGCCTTTGATATCTACTGCAATTTTCAATGCCTATCCAGCATTACATTTGCTGCCTGTTTCATGTTGCCTTTGATACTCTGCTTACACTTCCTGGGTGTTGTGGTATCTCAGCTATTACTGTGATCATTACTATGGTAACTGTTGCTAGATACCTACGATGAGTTCTGGAATGTTGATAGGGACAGGCAGATATACAGAGTATTGCTGGCTATGAGATGTACCTGCTTACTTACATTAAACCTATTTACTTCATTTGATATATCTGTGGAGTCATCATTACAATTTGGCGACGAGGATGGGATTGGAGTTACCTCATCTGACTTCACATCTTCGGAAGATTGTATCCAGTTCTATTATTTATTTTATTTTTTTTAAAAGAAGAAGAGAAGAAGAAAAAGAAGGGAATTCTACACATAGCAGTTCTATGTAGAGGAGTAAGCAGAGTGGAACTGCTTATTTTTTTTCCAAGAAGTCAAGATTTTAATTAGACCTTGAAAAATATCATTCAGCGTTACAGCAGACTAACAAAGAGGAAAAGACAAGAGCAACAACGTCTAAGTATTTACCGATTGTGTGCGTACTCAATTCGTGACTTTTCCTTTTGAAGCCATATTTTAACTTTGTTGACGAAAGTAATCAGTGAAACTAAACTTGAGACAGTGACAGAGTGTGTTTCATGCTGCCTATTAAATACTGCCATCGACACCCTGCTGACTTTGATAAAGCGTTTGTCTAATATTTCTTCATTCACTACAAGTCAAGAGAAAATATTTTACGACAACAACTCCTTTAGGTTTTTAATAGATGCAAATGCCGTCCTGGTAACTAACCAGTTGCAGAGCAGTCCGAAAGTAGAGAGGGTCTGCTCTAGACAGTTGGCAATGTACAAACAAAGTTGGTGAATTTAGTAGTAGCTGGAGGTGGATGTGTCGAATCCTACCAGAATGTGTGCAAGTGGTCGGCCAAGAGCAAAGGCCTCCACTTCATTTCTGCTCTGAATTTTAGACAGTCTTCCTTGAGTGAGTAATAGCTGGTGATCTTTCCGGAGGGCAGATACTGCACACGAAGAGCTCTACTACCAAATCATGTGTGTAGGTGAGCGGCCCGATGGCCATCAATTTAAGACCTCTGGTGCATCGAATATTTGTGTGCGAGGTACTGTACTTTAAAGGCACAGCACCAACACTCGAATTGCTGAAGCATGAAACAACTATCTGAAGATGAGAACACCACAAGGAAAAATAAGGAATAAAATGAATGCGTACTCCGGCAGAAAGAAGGAGGCCAGCAGTGTGAGAGCAATATAGGCCATGTTACTCTGCTGGTCCCAGACAGGCAATGAAGAGCGCTCAACTTGGAGTGATGTCATTAAGGTACATTCAACACCAGTATGGCGTTCTGTACAACCCGATCGTGAGGTTTTATTTTTCTTCAATAATGTAAGGGGAGGCGAGGGGTCAAAACGCTACTCAGTGTTCCAAGGTAAATCAAAAGCTTTGATGGAAAAATATCTAATTATTATTTATTTGTAATGAACATGTGCGTTTACTGTGAGTTTTACTTTGAAATGCAGCCGAACTCAAAGAAAAAGACTCTTCAAAATTAAAATGCTATCATTGTTCGCAACTCAGCTGGTCATTCTTAACCTGGCTCACTGTAGCCTTGCCTCACAATTCCGAATGGGCTAACAGAAGGTACAGCCTTTGGGTATTGCAAGTCCTATAAAGAAATGAAAGGGGAATATTGAAAGAAACAATGCTTGGTTATTCAATGTTTACTACAAAATGGAGTCCTCTGCTTTCTTTAGATGAGCCGATGCACACTAAGTTTCCTTGGTCAAAAGAACTCTGTAAGAGTGCTGGTCCCAGCCGGACTTCGGAAATGGCAAAAAGACAGTCGGACCCAAGCCGGGAACAGGATCCCCTCTATGCAGGGCTGATATGGTGGTTGTTGCTGCTGCATACAAAACATGTTATGCAGACTCACCTGGGGCAGTTCCGATTAACCCTGGGCGTAGTTCGTGTAGTAGCGCAACGCAAAGTGCACTTCGCACTACACGAGATACGCGTAGCACTACGCGAACTGTGTAGTGCGCTGTTCGAGATGACTGCACAGTGCCAGATGCTTGTTCGCACTATGCAATCATTGAAAACGGCATCTTGCACAGTGCGAGCTGTCGTTTTCTGACGCTCGAGTAGATTTTTACTCGAGCGGCAGCTTTTTCAAAGCGGACTGGTAGTTTCTCATCGCAAGTGGTCAAGAGCATACGCGACCACTCGCAATGAGAAACCTGACCTTCCCGCGTTGAGAATCTCGCCGGGAGGTTTATTTTCCACGCTCTCGATCGGCAACTTGATGTTGCTGATCGCGAACGAGGAAAAAGTCTCGCTGGGATGTCATTTTGCTCGCTCGTGGTCGCCAACTTGACGTTGAGTACCGCAAGCGAGCAAAAAATGCCAACTACGCTATGCGATTTTGCACTGTGCTACGTGCAATTCGCGTAGCGCGAAGTAGCACAAACTACGCACACTTCGCGAGCGTAGCGTAGTTGTCCGCCCAGGGTTAGTCACGATACAGTCGCTGCTACATGGCAGCGCTAAGGGCTGGTAACCAAAGACATTTATCATATTGTCCCTCTTGCAACATGCAGAACAAGCTACCTAGTCAGGTATGATATTGTTGCTGCTGCATACATGCAAGAGAAGGTATGCGGGATCAACGAGGGCAGCCCGGATATCGCTTGTGCTGATATATATATATATCTCTATATGGATGTATATCTATCTATAATTATATAAATTTATATCTAATGGATATATATCTATATGATATATACACATTCACTGAAATAAAAAAAAAACAAAGGTTAAAGGGACGTTCTAGATAGGTGAAAATGTTACTTAAAACATAGTTTCACTAAAATTCACCAGTTCTAGTTCTCAAGCAACTATAACTTGTGTCTTAAAGTAACTAACTCATGCCTGCGCCATGCACAGTATTGCCATCAATGATGTAATCTCAGATGTTGCACTTGTTTCATCAGTGCGATCATAGAACATGTCATGAGTGATGCAATATGTGAGGTTATAAGCAATGCATGGCAAAGGTGAGAGTTACAGCTACTGAAGGACAAGCTACAATTGACTTGAGATTACTAGAACTGGTGAATTTCAGTGGTTTTGTTCATATAAAGCTTTATGTTTTAAGTCACATTTTCACCTAACTAGGACATCACTTTACCCTTTGTTTTCTTTCAGTGAATTTCTAGCTTCCTTTTTTAAACAAACTAATATTTTATCACCATACGTCCCAAAGAACCCCATATAGCGTACGGCCTTCTGCTGTGCGGTTGCGCTTGCAGGCAGGCAACCCCTCGCCAGGCACTGCGACTAGGCCCTGTGTTCAACCTCTTGCCGGCAGCCAAACCCATGCAGCCCACGGCCTTCTGCCATGCGTGGCGTAAGGTTGACTGCAGGTCACACCCTGTGCCAACCCTCGCTGCTGCCCCCCAGCCCTTTGCCCCTGAGCCATGGGCAGCATTGATAAGCGCAGAGCATGGGAGTCATTTTAAGCAAGGCAGACCTACTGAGTGTGTCAATGGACCAGAACATCAAAATTTAAAAAGTGAGAAGGTTTAAAAACAGCTTTCGAAGTGCAGCCATAGAACCCGTCACAAGGCGGAGCTCTGCACTTCAGCTGAAGAGTATACTGCTCCATTAAAAAATATGATAAACTTTTGGGGTCATGGACTTAATGACCCAGGAGACTTACTGTTTTATTTTTAAATGTTGTTAGAGGGCTGCTGCAATTTCTTCATAAAAAAAATGTTTGATGGTGCCCATGCCTTTTCTAGGGAAATCACGAAGCTTCTGAAAATACAAACGTTTAAATAGCTCTCACAGGGAACTATGGGGCGCTCATTCAAGGAGCAGTGAATAAGAAATGAGCGGCACCTGATGCTCTATTCATTTTTATTTTGGGTGTCCCAGTGCCCACCCGGATTCTTTTTTCTTTTGTGCTGGGATGCAGATAAGGGCCCTGCCCATCCTTGGTGCTGGCAGAGCAGTCAATTATTTAATTGTGGGTGTAATGGGAGCGTGTGACACCTCTCACCAAGCATTTAATGGCCCCAGGGACCCCATCCCCTAGGGCCTTATTGATTTATAAAGGGGAGGAGCCATACCAGTTACCCTGCCCGGAGAGCATGGGTAGAGAAAAGAAAATGTGCTTCCACCCAGGAGAATTTCTGCAGCTCCTGCGGTGTGGGAGCAGATATGCTTTCCCTGCCTACACTCTCATGGGCAGGGAAGCCGTGCCCTGTGGGCTCCCTGGGACATAATGACTGAGCTAGCCCCGGGGGATGGGGTATTCGGGGGATGGGGTATTCGGGCCCTTTGTCCACTTGGAAGGGGAGGACACATGATTTTAGTGATTTCGTGTAAATCTGATCCCTTTCACAATCTTCTCCAGCCTTGACATTCCTATCTCATTCCTCTATTTAGGAATGACGCTCTGTCCTGACAAAAACCTCCCAAACCAGACCTTAGGTCGAAATGCGTGATCAATGGAGGACATCCGTAACATTTACTAATTTAAAACAGGAGAAAGAGAGGAGGGCTATTAGACTAATCTGTCCCACCTCTTCACTCTTTCCTCAGAACCACCTTCGCTTCCACAATAATTCTTCCAAAAAACATATAGGGTGACCCCATCACTAATGTGCCCATAACTGTTTTATTACAAATTAAATATATATAGCACCCATTAGCTATTTTTACTGCTTTTTTCTTTTTTGCAAAACTTGTTAGAATAGGGCTGCATCGGAGTCAGAGCCGGTACCACAGACATCGGCGGCACAGTGCTCAGGACTCAGGTTGCGGTGAGTTTTCAGCTGCAAAGCATCGATTACATAGCCACATTGCAGTGCTGCGTTTTAGAAAACAGACGCTGAGTAGATGCATGGATTTTCCCTTCAGATCACCGTTTTATACTTCACAGGGCTCAGAAACTGGACTTGGCACCACTTGGCAAGTCAGGCCTCTCAGCAGAAGAGCCCAGGCACTGGTAGGTGAAGTCTTTAATGGCCCTGAAACTTCTTAATAGCAGGCAAGCGCACACACAAGCCCTTGGAAGCAGGATACAGAAAGCAAAGTCCAGTCATTTCGCCCCAGGACTAAAGCAGCAGACCAGCCCAAAAAAGCAACAGGCAGAGTGGCAGTTCCTACTACAGCATCCAGCAGCTCCTCGTCCAGGCAGAATGTCTTTCAGCCCAGAAATGTTCTGATTTTAGAGTGTCAGAGGTCCAATACTTGTAGAACGTTATGCCTTTGAAATAGGCAAACTTCAAAAGAAAATCTCTGTTGTGCGCAAGACCCTGCCTTTCCCTGAGCTGGCGCCCGACACTACAAGGGGATGGAGATCGTTTTGCGTGAGAACAGGCACAGCCCTATTCAGGTGTCAGAGTCAACTCCTCTTATCACTCTAGCTCAGGAAGGCCCATCAGCCTGGTGATGGCCCATCAGGCTATACAAGGCACACCTCAGCTCCCTTTGTGCGACTGTCCAGAGTGAATAGGCAAGAGCCCATGTGTCATCGTAACCCAGACGTAAATTCTAAAAAGAGAGGCAGAGGCACAGAATGGTTACGCAAGACAATGCCCACTTTCTGAAAAACACGCAATTTAAAAACCAACTTCACCAAAAGATGCACTTTTAAATTGTGAACTCAGAGACCACAAACTCCAAATCTCCATCAGTACCTATGGGAAATTACACTTAAAATATATTTCGAGGTAAAACCCATGTTGCCCTATAGGAGAGATAGTACTTGCAATAGTGAAAAACTAAATTAGAAGTATTTCACTATTAAGAAATGTAGAACACCATAGTACATTTCCTACATTTGAAATACACTTAACCCTGCCAATAAGGCTACCTTGGACCTACCTTAGGGGTGCCTTATATATGTAATAAAAGGTAAGGTACACACAGACACTGCAATGGTAGGTCTGAGACATGTTTGTAGGACTACTCGTGGTTGGCACAATCAGTGCTGCAAGCCCACTAGTAACACTTGGTTTATAGGCCCT
Organism: Triturus cristatus; assembly: GCF_964204655.1. Lineage (NCBI taxonomy): Eukaryota > Metazoa > Chordata > Amphibia > Caudata > Salamandridae > Triturus > Triturus cristatus. Next base: position 787,182,762 of record NC_140583.1, on the reverse strand, counting down.
AGGCACACCTGGTGCACCTTCCTAGTAACTCAAATATGCCAATCATGGATAAACCAAATCACCAAAACAATTTACACAGGGAATACTTACACTTTAGCACTGGTCAGCACTGGTAAAGTGCCTAGAGTACTAAAACCAGAAAAAACGAAATGCAGCACACAGTCGAAACGAGGAGGTCAAAAGCAAAAAGACAGGGGAAAATACACCAAAAGATGTCAGGTCCAACACCTGCTTGTACCTGTGGGCAGTGTCCTCATTATAGGCAGAAGAGATTCCGTATTATAAAAGTGTGAGTTGAGGCCATGCTGAGACAGCAGAACGCATCCTTACTAAGCCTCCGAGTCGTAAGCTTTCACACTCTTTCTGGGTTACTGTTACATAGTGAGCAACTAAGGCCTGGATGGGCTTTAAGGTGTAAAGTTGAGGTTATTAAGAAGCAGTATGTTACAGAGGTTACGCTTATAATGTGAAGCATGTGTTTTCAAAGCTTTCATGCAAGCAGGAAGTAAGCTTAAGGTTCTAGCTTGGTAGCACTGTGGTGTGCCGGTCTACATGTCATGCTTATCTCTTGCAGCGTTGAAAATCATAAGTGTTAGTGTGTTACTGCTTGAAAAGTTGAAGCTTTAAAGAATTATGTGCTTTAAAGGTTTCACAGAGGCAGGAAGTCGGTTATTATGTCAAGTTGTGCAGCTAGGGACATACCGAATGCTGTGTGCTGCCTTGCACCAAGCGCTGTGATCAACTATGTTAGTTTCTGCATGTACAACTTTGAAGGATTGCATGACTTGAGAAAAGGGTTGATGCAAAGAGGGCTGTTTTAAGATATAGCAGGAATCGGAACCAGTTGTCTATTTTAAAATGGCATATACACTGATACTGGAGGTGTAGGGCGCATGCCGGATTCGAAGATGTAGTTTAAGGAAGAACGTTCGTTTCAAAAGTAAAGCAGTGTGAAAATTTGGCTTCACCCGTCAAGGCTCTCAAAAAAGTACATACTACAGGTTGCCCATCAGGCAGCTCCTATAAGTACATTTTCGGTGTGTGTGCTTGGACATTTATCAAGATCAGAATTAGGACTAGGTAAAATGCTCGAAAATCACCTGAAATGTAAATCTAACTTGGTACTTTCTTTGCCCACAATGCATCCTGAACAGTCACTCGTGTTCTCGGAGTTTGAAGTATTTGTTGCTCCCATGCTCCAGCGATAGAATTTTTACCCCCAAAGACCTTTCCATTAAACAAAATCTCTGGCTTTTTGCGTACAAGCGTGATGAAAATGCCAGAAATTACACAAAACTATACCAGCTTAACCATTTTGCCCGGGGCCGGTTGTGACCACAAGGCCTGTACTGTTCAGTGGTTCGGATCGACTGTGGGGACACCTATGTTGCACACAGATGTGCAGCTGTACGAACCACCAAGATGTATCTGGTAGGATATGAAGAAAGTGGAGTGCATGAAAAAATTACATTGAAGCGCTCAAATGGATTACCTCTCACTGCGTTGCCGGGATAGTCAATTTAGTGGAATAATACAATCTGGCTTATAGGGATATTCTGGCTCCTGCCTCACACGTCTAAATGCTGCACAACACAATGCGCATTATATATTACACCCTACAAGATGGTTCACAAGTTTGTGAACCAAAGTAAAGGGACAATGAAGAACAAGATGGGGATGCAAACATGTTCGTTTTCAGTGACTTTGTAAGTGTATACATGTGAGAAGTTGCGTTTCTGTGCAACAATATTCGTATGCTCTGAGTGAATTAGTGGAATTCCTTGTTTATTTGTATGTAATTGAGTGTTGGAGTGCGAAAGTGTGTGTGGGATTTTTATTAACTAAAGTAGTGTTTTAGCACTAATGTGAGTCTGTGGGTTTGAGTTTGAATGTGCTGGTAATAGTGCTTCTGTGGTTTTAAGTTCTGTAGTGTTTGTAAGCTGCGTGTGTGATTATTTGAGTGTATTAACTGTGTGCGTACAGATAACTTAAAACACCAGGTCATGAAAGGATTACCTCACTCACTGCGGACCGATTTATCAGTGGTCGAAATGGACAGGCCTCGTCCATTACACAGACCATACCAGCACCTGGCCGAAAACTTCAATAATGAACTGAAAGTCTCAGAGCTCAAGGACATTGCTCGTGCAAAAAGGTTAATCAAACACTCACCGAATCTTCAAGGAAACCTGACCATCTCCATCTACTATAAAGGGAATGTAATGATTCAGTTCTCAAGACAATACATTGACAAACTTTGACTTGGGCTTCAAGAGTCTCCTGCAGGTACAAAACAAGCATTGGCAATGCCTTAGATAGGCCTAAAGAATGTACGGTAATGTTAAGTATTAGAAGTAGAAAGTATAGGAATGGACATCTGTTTGTGAATAAGCAAAGAACTGTATAAGAACAGTGGTGTAGGTCACAATGTCAAGTGACAGTTGCACTGTCAAGCCAGACCTAAAACTCCATGCAGGTTTATGATGCCTTCCTCACATCTAGGTTTCTGCCAGAGAAGTACACCCCAAAGTATCCAGTTAAAGAATTTATTAGCATGTGTGTCCCACGGAAAGTTCAGCCTCCGGCAGCTCGATAAATAAACAAAATGATCACAGGGGTGTGGAGAGCCTGCACTTTTTTTTGTTGAATCACATCACTTCTACCCAATCAAAACATACTCTTGGCTCCCAACATGTGTGTGTGTATGGGGGGGGGGGGGGGGGGGGAAGAGTCAAAGCCCCTCTTCTGGTGTTCATACATAATTGTCTGGCAACAGCTGCAATGTCAAGCCAGAAAAGAACAAGCATTTGCATGTATTTATGCGAGTGTAAGCTATTGGCATTGTAAATGACTATGGGTTTTTTTATGTTTCAAAAACGAAAACATAAGGCATTGTCACTTACAATGCCAATAGCTCAAACCCATCACAGACAACGGGAGGGCGGGTGTTGGGGTGGGGACGGGCAGGGAGAAGGCACAGACATCGGGCGGGGAGGGAGAAGGCACAGGCAACGGGAGGGAGGGCGGGGGTAAACATGGCACGACATCAGGGGAGGGTTGGGGGGGGGTTGTAAAGATGGTACCAAATCACATTGTGCCTGCAGTAAGAGAAACTGAATAAAGAAAATAGTGCTCACAGTTTAAATACCATCTACAGTGTAACAACCGAAGTAAAGGGGTGTAGGAGAGTAGGAACTGCACTTATGTTGCCCCCACTTTTTTTCTGAATTCAACACTGGTTTCTGGCTATAGTCTGGCTGGGACCCTGCTAATCAGGGCCCAGCCTCTCTGTTCTCTCTAAACAACTTGCAGTGCATATTAGATGAACTAGTGATTGGATACTGTGGTACCTTATGAGCCCCTAGTATATGGTACCTTGGGTACCAAGGGCATAGGTACTTCACAGGCCTACCAGGGGTTGAAGCATGTATTATGCCACCCCTGGGAAGCAGACTAAATCGGACACCACAGGCCTGCTACTGCAGCCTGGGTGAGGTAGTGTTAGCACTCCTCACTGAGATATAGGTTCCCTATATCTCACCTTACACACACATATAAACCTATCAGTCACCCCTAAGGCACAGGCCCTATCAATCCTGAGGGCAGGGTGCTTGGTTTCCATGTGAGGGGGTGCCTCTGCCTGAGCAGGGCCCCTCTGCAGCTCTGAGTTATGTTATGTTATGTTAAAACGGGATTTTTATAGCGCACGGCTACTCCGAGGAGTGTCCCGGCGCTTTAGCAAAAACCCGTGAGGTAGAACAGGGTAGATGGAGCAGCCAAAGATTACTGAGAGAAAAGCCATGTTTTCAGCTCTTTTCGGAAGGTCAGCAAGTTATTGACTTTCCTCAAGGAGACGGGTAGAGCATTCCAACATTGGGGTGCCAGATGACGAAAAGAGCGACCTCCAATTCTAGCCCGTTTGATGGAAGGGACAGTGGCCATGGACAAAAAAGTAGATCTCAGAGTTCTGCTAGGAACATAGAAGGCCAAACGCTTCCTGATGTATGTAGGCCCTATCAGATGGAGTGCCTTATAGGCAAGGGTTAATGCCTTAAAGGTGATCCTTTTGGACATCGAGAGCCAGTGCAGCTTTCTAAGCAGCTCAGATGCCCTCGCTCTCCGCTGCAGACCATAAATGGCTCTAGCAGCAGAATTCTGCACAATCTGCAGACGTGAGAGAAGAAATTTAGGCAGCCCCAGATAGAGCACATTCGCATAATCAAGGCGAGAGCCTATCAATGCCTGCACAATTATCTTTCTGTGGTGAAAAGACAGCAGTGGAAGAAACTTACGAAGCATCTTCAGGATACCGAAGCATTTACCCACGAGGCCAAGGATCTGGGGTCTAAAAGAGAGACCATCATCAATCTGAAAGCCTAGATTTTTTACAGTAGACGAAGCAGCTGCCGGAGGAAACATATCGGCAGGCCACCATGTCTTCCAACTGGGGTCCGGGGGGCATCCAAAAAAGAGCAATTCCGATTTGTCGGAATTACATTTCAGACTGTGCTGCTGAAACCAGTCGAAAACGGCCCCCAGGCAGTCTGATCCGTAAGCCATCAAAGTCAGAGCCCTTTGCACAGGTAAAGAGGAGCTGGGTGTCGTCAGCATAAGATATAATCTGGGCACCGAACGCCTCCGCCACTGCCGCCAGAGGAGCCATATAGATATTAAAAAGAGTGGGGCTTAAAATGGAGCCCTGAGGCACTCCGACTTCCAAAGACGGCATCTCGGAGGAAAAGGGGGGTGCCCAGACTGTTTGCCGTCGGCCGGTCAAAAATGATCTGAACCAGTTTAGCACCGTTCCCCGAAGTCCAATCTCCCAGAGTCTTGAAAGGAGACCGTCGTGGGGAACGGTGTCAAAGGCTGCCGACAGATCCAGCAATACCAGGACGGCCTTTCCTCCAGTGTCTAAAACCTCCCTAATGGCATCGGTGATTTCAAGAAGAGCGGTCTCCGTGCTCCTATTCGCACGAAAACCCGATTGGGTATCATGCAGAATATTATTGCTCTCGATGAAGGTAGAAAGAGAGGCATGCACATGTTTCTCAACCACTTTTGCCAGAGCAGGGAGGAGGGAGATAGGCCTATAGTTGGAATGGATTAAAGGGTCCAGATTGGGCTTTTTGACTAGCGGCAGGATCAGGGCATGCTTCCAAGCTTGGGGGACTACTCCAGTGCTCAAGGATCTATTTAGCACTGGGTTGAGCAAGAAATTCAAAGCAGGCGCTACTCGTCCAAGACATTTAGCAGGGCAGGGATCCTGCGGGGAGCCGGATTTCAGCTGGGAGAGGAGATCAAGTGAGGCCGCGGGAAGTAAAGGCGAGAATTCGGATAAGAAAAGACTTTCCACCCCCCTGGGTGGAGACAGAGCGGATCTAGTCTCGGGTGTGGATGCAAGGCTCACAGGGGGAAAAGTACCTTGAATGGATTTGATTTTAGTCGTAAAGAAGATTGCGAGTTGGGCAACCCAGGATTCAGTGTGAGAATGTGATGGCAGGATAGAAGTAGGGGAGACAAACTCCTTAACGATGCGAAAGACTTCTATACTTATGTTTTCAGCATCGTCAATCCTTTTTTCGAAATAAGCTTTTTTTTCAGCCATAATATGGCTGTGATACAGCTTGATAGCTTCCCTGTATTTCATTTTGTCTCCGGAATCGTACAGGCGGCGCCATGCCCTTTCGGCTTTCTTACACTCACGTCGCATCTCACCAAGAGAGGGAGTGAACCATGGGGCAGAAACGCGGCGACAAGGTTTGCTAGACGTTTTCTCGGGAGCTAGCTCCTCAAATCTGTCCACAAGCCACCTCTGTATCAAATCCAGATCTTCCTCTAAACTACCGGATGGCTGACAGGGATGGAGAGATAGAGCGTGTCAGCATTTCAGAGGTCACCTGATGAAAAGGCCGTGTCATCCCTCTAGAGCATTTCAACGGTCTTATGGAAGACACGGTGGTAGAGGGGATATGAAAATTTATTAAATAGTGGTCAGACCACAGTACCGGGGCCAGGGGAAGCATATTAATGACACTGGTGGAAAAAACTTGATCAAGAGTATGGCCTTTGTTATGAGTTGGAGTAGAGATATACGGTAACAAACCCAAAGGGGCTGTAATATCCCACAATTTACCAACGTCTGCATTGCTGCTCGTATCCATATGAAGATTGAAGTCACCCAGCAGGATGCAATGCTCAGATTTTACGCAAAGTACAGAGAGCGCAGCCTGCAGTTCCTCAAAAAAAAGACCTAACGGGCCCGGTGCTCTATATATTAAAAGCCCAACACAGGCTTGGTGAGGAGACAGGGAAAGGGTGAAACCAAGAGATTCACATCCCGCGATGTTATTAATCTGAAAAGTCGCACAGGGAAAACGCTTGTCGACCACCATAGCCACCCCACCACCTCTACCTGTGGTCCTGTCAGACCTGATGATGATATATTCTGCAGGAATAGCATTGACTAGTTCAGGGCCGGAGTACTCTTCCAGCCAGGTTTCTGTTAGAAAGAGACAAAGCTGCTTAGACTCCGAAAGCAGATTGAAAACATCCAGAGAATGTCTGCTAAGGGATCTGGTATTAAGGAGGAGGCAGGAGTGGTAAGTGGGCAGACTCGTAGGAGATACTGCTGTGGGTTTGACCAAACGCCAGCCGCAACCGGGGCAGCTCTTCTTCAATGCCCGTCTAGCTGGGAAGACGCAGCGGCAGTGAGCCGCCTTACTTTGTAAAGAGAGAAGCTCAGCAGAGGAGTAGAGGCGCATATTGGCAGAACAATCTGAGAGCGCCGCAAGAAGGAAAGGGCTACGTCCGCCCCGTTCGCCGTCCGGGACGCTGACGGGCGCAGACGGGCTTTCCTTAGGCGCTCCTTTGGCGCGAGAGAGGCACGTCCACCCCGCGCGTCCACTGCGTGGAGAGAACAGCCTCTAAATTTATAGTCGAGCAGGGGAGGTGTAAGGAGAGCCGCACCGCTGGTCCGCCGACCGGCGTGCTAAGACTCCTCCCAAGATGGCCGCTGTTTTGTCCCCGAGAGCCCAACAGCACCTCGTAAACCGGACAAGTGAGGGAATAGGAAAAAAAATGGCAGATCCCCCCGTGGCGCTGTTGCCACCCAGCGACCACGGAGAAGAAACAAAGGAAAAAGCGCTAAGATAGCGAGAGGGATGCACCCGGCTTTCCGCCTCAGGTGTAGAAACAGAAAAGGACTCAGTCGGAGAGAAAGCGCTGTAGAAGAGCACCTAACACCGCTAATAACCGTTGCACTTGCACACCAAAATAAGCGGTGACAGCACTCACAATCAGCGCGTAAGTACACAGGCAGCGCCAAGAGAAAGATAGTGCAGCGCGCTAAGAGTCAGTGCACAATGAATTTTTTTAAAAATAGATACAGTACTCAAAACACACTGCGTTATATGTCAATGAATTAAAAATGCACAAAGTAATAGTTTTTTTAAAAAGTGCCAGAGCACATCTAAACCCGAAATCACCACCACAGTTTCTGCATGCGGAAGTAAGCTAAACTGGCCCAGCACGAACTACTACTCAAATTTATAGTCGAGCAGGGGAGGTGTAAGGAGAGCCGCACCGCTGGTCCGCCGACCGGCGTGCTAAGACTCCTCCCAAGATGGCCGCTGTTTTGTCCCCGAGAGCCTAACAGCACCTCGTAAACCGGACAAGTGAGGGAATAGGAAAAAAATGGCAGATCCCCCCGTGGCGCTGTTGCCACCCAGCGACCACGGAGAAGAAACAAAGGAAAAAGCGCTAAGATAGCGAGAGGGATGCACCCGGCTTTCCGCCTCAGGTGTAGAAACAGAAAAGGACTCAGTCGGAGAGAAAGCGCTGTAGAAGAGCACCTAACACCGCTAATAACCGTTGCACTTGCACACCAAAATAAGCGGTGACAGCACTCACAATCAGCGCGTAAGTACACAGGCAGCGCCAAGAGAAAGATAGTGCAGCGCGCTAAGAGTCAGTGCACAATGAATTTTTTTTAAAATAGATACAGTACTCAAAACACACTGCGTTATATGTCAATGAATTAAAAATGCACAAAGTAATAGTTTTTTTTAAAAGTGCCAGAGCACATCTAACCCCGAAATCACCACCACAGTTTCTGCATGCGGAAGTAAGCTAAACTATATATATGTTTCATATATGTGCTTTCCCCTGTGTATACTCTCTGATGCCCAATTAGATTTGAAAACTCACAGAGGCTCTTTCCACAGCCACTGAAAAAGTATGTTTGTCTCCTTTGTGTGTTTGCTAATGTGCCAGGAGGATAATAAATCAGAGAAGTCCTTACTATATTACTATCTGTGTGGATTTACAGAGTCTATTCTCTGTAGCTGTTTGTGGATGCGGTTATACCATATACTCTTAAGTGCATTATAACCTCGCGGTAAATGCTAACTCTGGGATGGCTGCATCAAAACATGTCGTGTTTGGTGTCAAACGCTTTGGAATCATACCCCCACATCAGTAACTGGTGTGGGAGTATGATCCCACCCTTCTAGAGGGATAGACATGTACCCACTGTGGAAACACAGTAGATTCCTGAAAGAGCCCTGGCATCACAAAATGGATGCCACCAGCACAGACACTGGGCTGCCCTCCTGCTGCTCACCGAAACTCGCAGTGGAGGAGGCCCAACAATAGGCATCCTGTCACAGGGAGCTGTCACCACCTTCCAGACAGGATTTAGTGTATTGGGGCTGGGTGGGTGCACTCCTAGAGTGCTTTGAAGTCCTGCACTGGGGGAGCAGTAGGCTCCTCTGTGCATATGCCAGCTCAAACCGGTTCAGGGGCTATCTGCCCCTGTTCTGGCGCGAAACTGGACAAAGGAAAGTGGGTGTAGCCACCCACTCCCCTGACCCTCCCATAGGAGGGGTCATAGACCTAGTCCCTCCCTTCCTTTTAGTATAAGTTAGGGAACCCTTGCCATTGCAAACTAGATATCCCTGGATGACGCTCTGAAGAATCCTGGACCTTCGAGGTTCCACTACCTCTGGAAGACTGAAGAATCTCCCTTGGAGTCAAGGAGTGACTCCCCTGCTTGGCAGGCACCAAAACTTTGAACCAACGGTCGCAAACTTTCCCGCTCCCGCCGGAGTCCGAAGTCCCTGCAGCCCCGGAAGTGGATTTCCTGACTTCTCCAAGGCCATCGAGATGTCCCCAGCGAAGCTGAGGTAAGTGGACCCCACGAGTGACGAGGAACAGCAATACCCGGGTACCGCGCACTATTTTCGAGTGCAATCCTTCAACGACGTTCTACGAACTTGTGCATTGGACCACGTGTGGTCTAAGCCTCCAGCAGGATTTCCACCGACGATCAGAGGCCTACCTCGTCCCGAGTGACCGTTGGCTCCTGTGAAGTGAATTCTCCGAGGCGTGTTGGCGATCCCTTGCCAGCTGGCTTGTGGGTCCCCTGAAGACTTTTCTACAGAACCAAAGGGCTCCCCTGGTTGCTCCAGGCCTGCCCTGACTTACCCTCGCTGGATGAGTCCCTCAGACCTTGCTGGTCTGTACCGCTGACTTTCTTCACTTTCCATGAGACTTGCTGTTGCCAAGGCTTGTTGGCTCCAATCCGGTTGCCGACACCTCAGTAAGCTGCAGACTTCGTGGGACACGCCGAATCCAGCTCCTGGTCATCATCGACACCTCCTGGACCTCGTGGCTGAAGAGTCAAGACACCAGTGTTCACCTGAAATCACCAGACTGTGGGCATCCATCTTACTGGGCCTGGGTTACTGGCAAGTGACTTTGAACACTGTCTCCTCTGCTTTCAGGTCTTTCTTCTGAATCCATCCTTGGATTCCCCCGGACACTTCTCCTGTCTTCACAAGCAGCAAGTCTTCTTTGGCTCCCATTGAAAACGACGCCGCGACCCGACACCAAAAGACACCTATGCACCCGGCTTCCCTGGGTGAGGTAACTCCAGCACTACGGTGCTCCTGTGTGTTGGCTCTAGAACTACTTACCCTGTAAGTGACTTGCTTGTAGACTCTCCCAAAGTATCCTAAAACTTTAAAATTCCAAATGCGACTTGCTCCATTAAAGTCTATTGGGATCCGCGGCTGTGTACTCACACTGCATGCGTCTCCCGTGGGTCCTTTACTTACCTGCCTTGGTTGGATTAGTGAGGCCCCAGCGCTTCTACTGGCCCTAGGCCTTGTCCCCTCGCAAGTCGATCTTCTTATACCTCTTTTTTGTATATGGTCTGGTACGCCCCTAGGGCCCCAGCCATATAAGTGCTTAACTTGTTGTGAACTGTTGATTTGTGCATATGTTCCTGACTTCTAATCTCATAAAGAGATTAGTAGAGTGTGTTAGAAATAAACACAGATATATTTTATATATATATACCTGTGTGGTGTCTTTTCATTTGGTAATTCAAGAGATTATAAGGTAAAACAAGCTGCTTTACATTCCTCCAGAGACTTAGCCTGAAGGCTGCTCTCCACAGCTACCACTAGGATAGCTTTCTTTAAAAGGTTGTCTTAAACCTATCTACCATAAGAGTCGAATTGGACTGGTGCAAGGTGGCCACTTTTACTAGTGACCATCATATGCCAGGCCAACTTCTCACAAGGGGCCACTCGCCATGGGAGGTGACAAATGAAGAGGAGGCGGTACTAAGGAGGGACTAACAAGCCTATTTTCGAATCAGAAGCCAGCATTTAGGACAGACAATGACACAAGACAATGGCAAATATGGGCGTAAAGCGGGCAAGGCTTCTATTCGCTACTCCACCACAAAAAGTCTCGCAGAGCAGCATATGCGCGCTGGCTCAGGATCGACCTAAAAGGAACACTTAGCATGCCCCACCATTATAATTACATTTCACCTAAATAAAACCCATCACCACCCTCTGCCTACTCTCTAAGAAAACATGAAAACTCCCATGTCGCATCTCTCATCACATAGAACCCAATGTTCGCAATGAATAGCAACCGCATTTTCCACCTGGAACTGAACTCGACCCTACCCATAATTGTCTTCTTCTGATGCCACACCAGCCAGTATGCTATTCACAAAACAAACATGATGTTCTGAAGTCACGCATAATTATCTTCTCCTCTCAGAACACTGCATCCCAACACACAATGCTGCATCATTGTTTTAAGACCAGACACCAATCCCCTTCACATAACTCAATTATTGAACACTCAAAATCTTAAGATATCTTTCCATTCTGAACTTAAATCCTTCTCTGAGACACTCTCACTGTTTGCCAGATTTTATACCTTCAAAATGACAACTATATCACTCTTCCAAACCCACGCACACTGCTATAAAGGCAGTTATCCCAGCCACATTTCCCCTCACACTGCCTATGTTACTTGCAATAACGACTCGCACCCCAGTACAGCCACTCAAGAGCTTTGATAAATCCATCAACAATGGATTCTCCAACAACTCAGATTACAAGATCCCCACTATCATAAGGAACAAACACCACTTGCACCAATCCATAAGCAACTCATTGAATCCCAAGAACCTCAAAGCAATCCAGGTTCAACTGACTTGTCTGCAAGACTGTGGACTCCACTCTCGTGCATACTGCAACAATTGCAGTTCAGTGTCCAAACAACCTTGAAATTACAGAAATGATTGACTAAGATTCTGAATTTACTACTCCTCACAACCTAATCTCCACCCGATCTTGCCCTCATTTTACCGGGTCACAATATTGTGCATGGAGAAGAAAAATCCAAGGGGGCAGGAGCGTGGCAGTCAACAAAACCTCATTCAGGGTAAGACAAAAAAAGAATCCACCCGCCAATGGTTTTCTGTTGAAGTAAAAACATAACTGACGTTCACAGTAAAACCCACTACCTACCATTCATTACCCAGGAGAAAATACTGTATTTGTGGAAAAAATAATGGGGTTGTGTGTGGAAAATAACTGCTTCATTTAAACCCATATCAATCTAGGAGACCTAGTCCCCACCAGAGAAACAAACCAGACCCTGTGATCACAAAACGTGAAACATTCTTCTTCAATAATGACCTGGAACAATCATGAATTAGTGTCTTATTTATTGCTGTGGTCTTTGTGTGTGCAAAAGCAGAGTCTGGTTACAGGATTACTAATTTTTATGCTAACGTGTGGTGAACCTGAACGACGTCTCTTCTGGATAGTTGTTTTTGACAGACTAGCCATCAGCATTGAACAGAGTGTAATCTGTAGATCATGGCTAGTATGACTCTAGATTTACCAGCAAAGGAGGGGAATCTCCTTTCTTTCACTTTAATTATATCATTTTAGAAGAATAATTCCTATAAAGCTTGCCCACTTCAGGCCAAGGAAGTGTTTGTAATACACGAAACGCCTGTTGTCAGTGGGACCTCTGAAGCTATGACGTTCTACTACAGACAAATAAGGTTGTCAAATGAACATGTACGAAGAGACTTCTGTTTGGACTTTGCAAAAGCTCAATACAAACTGCGTCTCCAAGTCTTAAAGTGTTATTTTTGTCCTTAGTAACATGAGGATACATGTATTTATTAGAGCAACATGTATGAGAAAGGAACTTAATATAATGCTGCTATTAGCTGTGTATAACTGATTTGGCAGCTATCCTATGATTCCGGAGGTTAATCGGGGGGGGGGGGGGGGGGGGGAGGGGGAGGGATATATATATATATATATATATATATACATATATATCTCCAATCTTCAAAATATTCATGACATCTGCCCGAGAGATTTCAAGTATATATGCCACATCGCCATATACCGCACACTTCAACATTCAGTTTGAGTCTTTTCAAGGTTGTAATTAAGTTTTTAGGTTTTGAAAGTGAAAAACCAGGAGCAACCTTCTCTCAGCCCCACCTCTTTCCTACGACTAGATATGAATTAATTGATCGTTTGCATCCTTCCCTGTCCAAAGTCCATAGTCTGTCAATCATGAGGACCAGATTTTCTTGAACTTATTCGGACATCCCCATGCCTTATAGATTACCCTTTCTGCCACCATGTATAGGTCCATGCTCGCTCTCCATTCCTTGAGTATGGGAAGGTCAGGGGCTCCCCAGCGCCAGACAATATCACTTTTTGCAATCACCAATCCTAGATTGCACAATAGGAGTTTACTTCAAGGGAGATCCATTTCCGAAGGGATACGTAGTAGAATGTATTCAACATTGCTCCCCTAATATTTCGTTTAACTTCTGTATTATCTGGGTTCAATAATTTATTATGTGTATGCATTCCCCGAGCGTATGCATGTATGTACCGCCTTCGGTCTGACAACACAGGCAAGTACGTCTGTCAGCCCTCCCATGGCGTGCAGGCATGCCCTATCAAAGTATGTCCTATGTAGGATCTTGTATTCTATCAGTCTGAGTCTAGATTTGATTACCACTTCCCGTGGGTGTATCAAGGCAGCTTCCCAATCTATATCTTCTTGTGTACCCGTGGTTGTTTCCTATTTAGACCTGAAAAGTTTTATATGTCCATGAGACAGCTTTACTCGTTAGTTCTTCCTGTAGCAGTCTACCCTTTAGCGGCAAATATTCGGGTAGGTCAGTGGTATCTAGCCCTTCTGCCCTCCATGCATGTTGCATTTGGATGTATTTGTATCTTTGGGTGTTGCTTAGTTGATATTCTGATTGTAGGCTCGCAAGTGTAATGAGGGTACCGTCCTGTATAATGTCCCAGAGTTTAGAGCTCCCTATCGTGTCCCCATTGCTGAAACCCTTGGAGTTTGTTCAGCTACGGTAACCGGGCACAGTCCCAGAGTGGAGTTTTCCTGGAGTGCCTTTTGTCCCATTGCATTTGCCGCTCAGCTCCTTTACAGGCCTCTATTGATCTCTTGGCGGCAGGGTGCAGTCTATGGGTTCCCACACCTCCATATAGATAGTGGTGATATGTGCGGCTCTGAAATTGCAGCCTTTCCAGGGCATAAGCAGGATATTCTCCTGCTGCATGTCCTCATTCATTGACCATGTTCAGGTGTGCTGCCCTGTAATACGCTCGTATATCCGGCAGAGCGATAACCCCATTATACCGATTGCGTTGCAGTGTTTGCAGTGCAACTCTAGGATGGCCCCCGTCTCATAGTAATGCTCGAAGTTTTATCTATTGTAACAAAGACCGTGTCTGGCAACTTGCAGTATGTATTCTGCAGCATATTGAGCAATTTAGGGAGCGTGATCATTTTATACATTACAGCTCTACCCATTAGCGTCAGGGGCAAGCGCCTCCACCTCCCCGCCCCATCATGGAATTCCAAGAGGACCTTCTTGAAGTTATGGGTAAAGTTTGCTGTGTCATCTAAAAGTAGCGAAATCCGCCCTGAGCTACCCTAAGGTGACCCGGAGAGTCTCAGAAATTAAGGGTGCCCCCCACTGAGTAGAGACTAGATTTGTCCCAGTTGATAATGTACCCCGCATGTGTACCATACTCTTTGAATATCTGCAAGATCCGGGGGAGTGTCTGGCTTGGATTAGTGTGATACAGGAGTATGTCGTCCTCATGATATCCTTTTGTCACTTAGCTGTCCCTAAACATCCCTAAACCCACTCAGCCCTGGGTGAACCCGAACTAAACATGCCAGGGGTTCCAACACAGTTGCAAACAATAAGGGGGACAGAGGACAGCCCTGTCTGGTGCCTCTTCTGATTGGAAAGTCTGTTGACAGCACCCGTTAACACGCACTCTAGCTCATGAATTGGTATATAACAACTCCACCCAGTCCCTGACTACTGGGCCAAACCCAAATCTAATCAGGACTTGTCTCATATACGGCCAGTGGACAGCATCAAAGGCCTTTTCAGCATCTAGTTAGAGGAACACATGTGAGGTAGATCTACCTTTTACTGTGGAGAGCCAGTTCGCTAGCCGGTTGTAGGTTGTATAAAGAAGGATTGCAGAGTATAGAGCCCATTAATTTTGTTCTCTATGTTGAGCATTGATATGGACCGATATGACCCGCAGTCGGCTGCAGGTTTCCCGGGTTTATGAACCACTAACACTGTGGTACTACAAAGATCAGGTGGGAGTGACTGGCTTTCCTTTGCCGCTTGGTACATGTTTAGAAGATGGGGACCTAGCAGGCTAGCATTGCGCTAGTGCAGCTCCGCAGGGAGACCGTTTGGCCCCGGCGCTTTCCCGGTTTACAGTTTGCCAATGGCATTCATGAATTGTTGCAGGTTAAGATCTCCTTCAAGGGAGTTGCATTGATCTTGGGTGAGGGTCGGCATGTCAATGCCATTGAGGCAATTACTGATTGGAGGTTATTTGCTAGGGGCCTTTCGTCGTACAGCTCTGCAAAGTATCGGGCAAAAGCACCCGCAATCCAAGATGCCGTGGTGTGCGTCTCTTCTTTTTCCCAGATCATGGCTACCCAGCGAGTTTCCCTCTTTCTTCCCTAGCCAGGCCAGTAACTTCCCTGCTTTATCGCCGGTCTCATATAGTCAGTGCTGCGTGGCCTGTATTTGAATTGTAACTTCTTTTTCGTCTAGTGCCAGATATTCCCTGCAGGTTCTCAATTTGTCGCCGAGCACCCTCTTTTTTTCTCTGGTTTGCACCTGCCTTTCTAGCTGCGGGAGTTGGTTTTCTAGGGCCTCGGTCTCTCGAGTTTCCCCTCTTTTTGCGTGCTAATATGTTCTGTACTCTATCTCTTAATACTGCTTTGTAGGTCTTTCATAAGGTGACTGCTGAAGACAGAGATCCCTCATTTTCACTAAAGGACCTCTCAGATTCCACATGGATCTCCTCTCCTACTGCCCCATCTTGCAGTTCCCAGGCTGACAGCCTCCATTCCTGTCTGCGTCTGTGTATTCTCCCACCCACTGTCAGCCAAAGTTACCTATCCTGCTGGAGCAAGGAGGTAATCAACCTGAAGACTCTATGGGCCCCAAAGAAAAAGAAGTAGGCCCTTTCATGTGGGTGTTGCTGACGCCAGAGATCAGTAAGACCCATGGTGCCCCGTAATTCAGCTAGAGGGTGGGTGTGCACATGCCCATGCCAACTTGTGAGCGGTTTGCTTGAGGATCTTCCACATCATCAAAATCGCCCCCAATAATGTGTGTGGGGGATCTGCTTTCAGTAGTATCCCTGCTATTTTTTCTAGTGTCTGGGTTTGCAATCGTGGGGGGGGATAGACACTGCTCAGGGTTAGTTTTCTCCCGCCCCATGTCCCCTGCACTCCGAGGAAGGTACCATTTGGGTCTGCCCAGGTTTAAGTGGTGGGGAACAAGGGAGTCTTCTTTATTAATATAGCAACTTCCTGAGATCCCGATGTGAACCCGGCATGCACTAATGTGACGTAGGACCCCCTTGGCAAAAGAGCACAATGGGTGCCTATCAGGTGAATCTCTTCGAGGAGGGCAATGTCAGGCGTGAGCCTCTTGAGGTACCTGTAACCAATCCCCTCTTAATCTTACTCCCTAGCCCACTGACATTCCATGTCAGTACAGAGGAGTATCCCTCACCTGTTTTTGATTGAGACTTCTCCCTCCCCTGTGTTGTCACTGGGAAATCCTGTATCAGGATGAGTCGCTCTTGTCTCCTATAACCTAGGTTCCCCTTCGGTTGGTTGCAGCCTGAGAAGAACATTTGGATTCTTCTATTCCCTCCTAACCCCGTGAACTCCCCCCTCCCCCTCTCCCGCCACTCACTTCCAATTTCCCCAATTGATCAACTGTGACAACTATTGGTGAAGGCAGAGTCTGAGAGGTCTGTAGTCCCACCCCCCTCAATTTAATACCCAACCAACTAGGAGAATGTCCTCCAACTAGTGTCGCTGCCCAACGGGGTGTCTACTGGTTACTTATTTACCCAATAATGTCCTCAGCGCCGACTGGCTCTTGTTTTCTAACCATCGTCACCACTCTTAGTCGATTGCTGCGGTGCCACCACTTGGTCATTGTCTTCAGAACTTGACACTTCCATGTGGTGGATATTCAGAGGAGTGGGTGGTCGCTGTCAGCATCTGCCATATATTCCTTGTCTAAGTGATCTGTAAAGGTTTGTTTGCGTTCCCTGAGATTTGTATTTGTTTTGGTGCGTGTTAGATCTTCCTCTGAGTCAGAGACCTGAACTGCGTCTCGCAGGCATGGATCAGTGCAGAACGGGGTTCTACTTGCATCGGAGTCCCTGCTGGCAGTCTCATACTTCCCCCACTGTCGTTTGGGATCTGGCCTCTTGGGTGTTTCTTTTAGGGAGGTCCCCGTTGCCTCCAGCCCCTGTCTCTGGAAGGGGGGAGGTAGGGGGGTGGCGTTCTTCGATCTTGAATCTGGAGGTCTCTCAGATTTGCTTTTACTGAATCAAATGTGCGTCATTGTTTCTGCACCCACCTGACTTCCCCTTTCCTCCTCAGCTCTCGGAGTATGAAGTCGAGGTCCTGATAGTTGAGGAATTGCGTGATCAAGGGCCATGGGAGGGGGGAGAGAGGGGGCGTGGTGAGGGTGGAGGAGGGGGGAGAGGGTGGAGGAGAGAGGGGGTCGGTGGCGGCGTTCTGCCATCAGGGGCCGCCGATCACCCAGCTGGCTTGATACTTCACAGGCGCAGAGTAGTGCCAGGGATCCGCTTCTGCCTGGTGTTTACCGCCTCCGATGCTGGTGTCAGCACTTCTCCAGCGGCCTCTAACCGAAGAAGAGCCAGGCCACCATCTTACTGCGACCTACCCACTAGTGCTGCATGGCCGGGGCTCGATGTCGGTCTTCCGATGGATGAATCACCCACATGATTTTCCCTGATGCACAGGAGCAGTGCAGCCATCTCTGGAGCCCCTTTGTTCACATGGATGGCGATGGTCAGGTCAGGTCACGCTTTGTGTAGAGCTGCTGGAGCTCGCGGCAGATGCAGCTACTCTGCCATGTTGCAGGCCACGCCACCCTGTAGAAATATTTTCATGTACATATTTATACGTTTTTGTGTTTAAACTTGGACAACTAAATAAACATGGGCTTTGTTATATGGCTCTCTGATCAGAAAGTTTATCTCTTGTACAACACAACTCCGGAGACACTGTGATTTCAATATATATACACACCAGGTGAGTTCCTAGTTCACTTGTGTTAAACAGTGCGGGGCGGGGCCTTCGAGATCTGTAAAAATCCAAATTACATGTTATAGTCTAACCATCGTGCATAAGCCCTTCTCATCGAAAAGGTAACCAACTCCCACTGGATAATCTCGAAGGAAGAAACAGGCAAGAACAACTCTCCAATCCTCAATGAATGGCAAGGCCATTTATTAACGCCCTTCAACCTTTGAAGCACTAAAACAAGCTACCCCCCACTCCCAGGCTGGATCAGAAATTACAGCAACATTAACGTTCATACTCTTGAAAACAATAACGAAATTGAAAATGGTTAACCTAACCCAAATTCTTTGCTGTCCACCCTGAATTCAGTCATGCTAGAGGTGGCAGATGAAACAGCTCCTCTGAAACTAAATACATTAACGACAAATAAAGCCACAAACTGGTTTTCCAAAGACAACTCATGTTAATGGAGCGAGCATGGCACACACATCCCTACAAATGTGATCTATGAAAAAAACACAAGGAATACTAAAATATTATGGATGCAAAAGTTAGCTACATCAGATCAGAACTTGACACCATTAAAAATTGTCTGAGAAAACTTAGTCAGGCATCTTACCAGTCCACGTAAACCCCAGTCTTCCCAAATACCAAAGAGTTCAGAAAACAATTTGTCAACATAATTGAAATAATTGAGCTGTCTCTTAATTGAAGAACTGACCCAAGTCTGACGGAACAACTAACCTGAAAATCTCCAATTAGATGGTCGACTTTCGAGGAAATAATCCACTCTGCTAATGCAAAACCTTCCAATAAACTTTTTAATCCTTTTCCAGCCAAACAATATTCAAAGAGATCAACAACTTTTGGTTAACCCCTCCTGACGAGGGTGACAAATGAGTCTTTCAAAAGGAATTGTCCCAGACAGCCTTAAAATAGGCCAATTCATCCTTCACCTTAAAAGAACCAGAGCCAAAGGACTGGAGCAATTCCAAACCATTATCATGCCATTACCCTATCTCCAATTCATGGCTAAAGTGATGGAAAGCTGCATGAAGAAACAGCTGTTAAATGAAATGCTCAACAGTCCACGTGCGAAACTAATCAGACCAGGCACAATTGCAGAATGCATTACAATCAACAAGAGCGCAGAAAAGCAGTGTTGCAGGAATCTTTGAAATTCAATGTGAACGAGTATTGTGAGACACTACTTTCTTAACAATTAGCACTACGTTGGAAAAATTTGCCTTCTAAAACTTTGACAGCCATCATCTTTCAAAATGCTATTTCAGGAAATTCAAAAGGATGCGATTATGAACAAATTCCTAGAGTGAACGTTAGAATGTCTACTGTATATTTACAGGTGTAACAGTAGCTTATTCTACAGCAGCTGAGTGCCAGCCATATTAAAGGAACAGTGTTTCTCCAGGACTGCAAATGTTACATTAACAATAAACCAGTCTTTCACCAAAAAGCCAACTAGACTAATCCTACACACCCCATAATTACTTTACTACTGAATAAGTCATGAAATTAAATGATCAGATAAGAAATACACCATCTGAATTCTAATCTCTCTTTCGTGTACTTCAAAAGATAAAAGACTAAATTGAATTAGCCTCAAATTTCTACCTCCAGAGAGGGAATGACTATCTCGTTAGATTTGAGAAGAAGCTTAAGGTACTCTGGATACCTGGCTCCAAAACCAGATTACTATTTGTGACACAGAAGAATATTTGGTCTGTCAGATGACATGTCTAGACTGATTTTTGCATATAGATTTTCCTTTTGGGTAGATCGGTTAAACCTTGATTATTCAAAAGGAGACCATCTAGTAACACCTCTAGAGCAGTGGGGTGTGCAGTAAGTCCAACAGAGTTAAAAGTCTGACAATATAATGTGAGACTCTGAACAGCCAAAGTGAGCAGTGAAGTGTTGAATTCGGTTTGCAGCCTCCAGCAACGACATGCATACACTGAGGAAGGTTGGATACTTGGATCTAGTAGCGACCCCCATGAGAAGCATAGAGGACGGGATTCTTGCTTGGTAGTTTTAGAGAATTTACATGAGCAGTGAGGAGAGGGTGATATGCCTATTGGGCCTAAGCAATGAGACATGGGCGAAATGCCAACCATGTAGTGAAGAGGTCTGGATGCTTATCAGAATACTTAGCAAAACACCATACAAGCTGCGAACAAGGCAAGACTGCTTGGACATCTTGAATACTAATAGATTACTGCTCCCCAGTTTAATGGTGCATTAATGATCATCCTTAAACAGATGAAAGGCTTCCTGACCATGATGGGCTTGAGCTCATAACTTGTAGATCACCAGATGCCAACAATGAGTGCTTAGGTAACTATACCTGCCACAAAGTGAGGAGAATGAGATACAGTGTTGCATTTAGAGGCCACATAGAAGCAAATTAGCCTCAAGAGAAGGGTAGTAAGGGATGAGGATGACTTTTTTTTTTTTAGCCTCTGTGGACTATGCAGACAGTGGAGAGGAAACATTTGGCAATATTTTGGGATTCTCCGATAATCTTCATAGACTAAAATACAGAAGAGTATACAAATAACTAGGACGGCAAAAAAGAGTTGAGCTCTGGTGTGCGCAGGCCGGTTTGAATTAACGTGTACTCTGAGTAAAATATCACATACCATAACTAGTTTGAATAGAACTTGGAATGCTTTTTGCTGGAGGGCTTGGAATACAGCAAATGTGAGTACAGTGAAAATAGTAATGAGGTAAATTACATAATGTTGTTCGAAAAGGAAACGGAGCATTAACTATCACCATAAAATACACAAACCATTCATTCCACTAATTCCCTTTCCTCGAAAGGCTAGATCCTTGAAGATAAGCCAAGGAGGAAGTCATTTTTTACAAACTAATAATTTACCTGTATGTTAAATACGGCTGAGACTCAAGACAGCGCAAAAAAGGACAAAAACAAAACACGAAGAGAATGCATTTTGCAGTGGAATTGTTTGGAATCCAGTGATGTGGGACCAAGGAACTTGTTCAACCAGAGGTAAGGATGTACTAGAACACAGCTGTGAGCTGACCAACATCTTCTTGGATTGTGTGCATGGAGCAAGACCGACATCACAAGGATGGCTAGGTGACAAAGAAAGAGTGAAGGCCAACAGAGAAGAAAATGGTTAAATGTTATTAGGCAATTTGGTGTAGCAGAAAAGCAGACATGGGTGAATGCATGGGGAGATTTAAATAGGCCACCAGGATGCGGAAAACAAAAGCAGGTTAAACTATTTAAGTACAATGTCACATTAAAAATAACTTGAAGGGACACCACATTGGTCCACAAACAGGATTAGCATTTGTAATTAACAAAGGAACGCCTTCCTTGCCTGGGAGCCCATGCATAACGGATGAGTGACAATAAAAAAAGGCCTGGTTTTAAAGCAGAGATGAATAGTAGAAATATATGTGTGCTATCCTCAATAAAAGAGCACCAGAAACAAGTACTGGCAATGCCGATAGGTTTTGCTTAACTAATATGAATGCAGAGGTGTTGGCTTTACCAGGTTTATCTGTAACCTTTAAAAAAGTGAAAGAAAAAATATTTAAAAATACTGGAGGAAAAGCAAATGTCTTCTGATATCTCAAAACTGTACATTGAATTTAATGTCTTCAATCTTTATGAATGGCATAGTTTATTTTTCAAATACTTTTCACTCAAACTCTCACCAATCTTTTCCTTTTGCATACTATGTTGCTTTATTCTGTTTAAATTTTGTTAAGACCTAATATACTTTATACAGGATTCAATCATTTTTAATTCTGTAGTAACCCAGGGAGCAGAATTATGGGCCTTCAGAAGAAACGTCATGCTAAGTACACCTTCTGCTCAGGGGGAAGCTGGGTGTGTGCAGCAGATGGCCCTTTCCCCAGGATCATAAAAGGCTTTGTATTTCAAAGCTTGTGCTTTCATTCACTTTGCGCAAAAGCAGGAGATGAAACAAACAAAAAAAAAAATCTATTCTGCCGAGCTATACAACAGCAAAAATATCCCTGTTGTGCTTTTGCAGACCAGCTGAGAAGTGAGCAACACAGTAGGGGTGGGGTGTGAAAGGGTATGTATGTTTGACAGGTGAAGCAGTACAAAGAGATAGCTAGAAAAACTTGTGTTCTCCTGGAGTTCTGAATGAAAAAGAAAATGGGTCCCTAATTGTTAGTGCTGGAAGGATACAAGTCACGTATCGTAAAAAGAATAAGCTCCAGGGGAGGGACAAACACGAGAGGTAAGCAAGCCACTGAATAAAGAGCAGGCAAACCAGAGTGACAAAGCCAACCAATGTTCAGTAACAGCCAGGTTCTAAGCCCACTGTAAATTTGCAATAGCTTTTTGCTTGTGCTGTCCGGTGAGCGAGACCTAAAAGAGGCAAAAGCTAGGAAGCTAAGATGAACATCCTTTCACAAGAAGGGAAATGATCTCCATGATACTGGTCCACAATTATAGACCGTACTTAAAGAAAACCGCAAAGCAATCTCACAAAGGAACTCCTGCACAGGGTAGTGCAGGCTTGTACCTCTAATTTGCTAGACCACTGAAACAATCCTACCCACAAGACTCTGTTTACCTGCTACAAAAGACTCCAGTAATTCAAAATCCATACGCAACAGCTGTGCCCTGAAAGGCTAGATCACATCTTGCTAGTGTCAGAGGTTCAACCGAAATTCTGACTCCTAGCAGTATATCATAAATACCAATTGCAAAAAAGCTAAGCAGATAGTGCAACTCAACTGTGGTCTAGTTGGACAAGATACGTACCCTCCATTAACAAAGAATGAGGTTTAAATCCCATGTCAGCCAAGCATTTGCCGTTCTGCAAGATTATATTCAGATGGTGGAATAAGTTAAAAAGTCTAAGCATCAGTGCTCACATTTCAAATAAGCAGACAAAGACAATATGTTTCGCCTTTGAGACTTATTGACTCTGCCAGTGCATTTTTCCGATGCTGTACAGCATGAACAAAAGGAGGAGGAAAGGACAGCAGCATCAATTTGCAGGCACTGCCGCGTCATTTGAAATGGGTGGCATTTTTTGTATTACTTACTTGTTGACACATTTTACAGAGTTATTTACTTCTTGGTTACGCCAAATGGGGCAATAGAGGAGACAGTCAGGGTAAAACGTGTAGGACAAAGGGAAAATAAGCATACAAGGGAGCCAGTAGCAGCAAATGGGGGGGGGGGGGCTCGCACACAGGCCAAAACACAGACCAAGGGAGAAGGACACATGCGAGAGAAACACGAAGCACCAGGGTGGAGGGGAGGGGGGCAGAGCAGAACACGGGCAAGAGAGAGTGCAACAAGGGGCTCAGGGGAGAGAAGTATACAAGCAAAAACAGCTACAAAACCCATTCACTCCCATTGAGAGCCTAATTAACAAGCATTGGCATAGCCAATAGGTCTCGCCTTTGGGACCTCAAAAGTGTTTAGCCATGCAACGGTTGATGTTGTTGCACCAAGGATATTGTACTGCATAACTAAATACTTATAAGGTTCCAAAGGCGAGACCTATTGATGCAATGGTATAAGTTGTTATTCTAATTCTTTAAGACGGATTTTCCAGTCTTCGCCACCTGGTAACGATTGCTGAGGCTTCTTTTCTAGGTCTCCTTGTTGAGGAAGATTTAAGTGGATTTACTGGTATCTAATAATCTTTCCCTTTCTTTTCCCTGAGATGTCATTTTAACCATTGGCAGACCATGAGAAGCATATTTCTCGGCAATATCTCCAACATGCTCATTAAGTTACATTACCAAAAGCTAATTTTTGTTTTCTGAACCATTTTATTTTCTATTTATCTCATCAATACTACTTAATTGTAATGGCACTATAGATATAAGTAAATATACATTCTTTGTTTAGTAAGGAATACTGAAGAACAGTAGCATTTTATGTATTACTTTATAAGTACTGTAAATAAAAGGTATTTCTTTTACCCAACTTAATGAAACTTTAGAAGACCCAATTTAAATATTTTAAAAATGTTTACATGTATATTAATGGAGCAGTGCGTTGATGTTCTATTCCTGGAATCACTACTGTTTTCCATAAGATGATATTTCTTGAAAACAGCAAAAATAGGTGCGTGCACTTTGACATTGTGACGGCAAGCCTAATTTTCTCAGAATTGAGTTTTAATTCAAGACATCCATGTCAGGGCCGTTTTGATACCTCGGTAAAGATGCACTCATTAGCCCCGTGGTGTGGCGCAAACTTATTTTACACATTCTTGCTGCACAGTGTGATGCACTGGGTTACCAGAGTGAATCCACTTACACTGGAACAACGTTCGTCGATGTGCAATATTGATTTTAGATATAAGGGAGCACAATTAGTTTGATTAGATTTGTTTGTCTGGACTGTTTTGGCAATCCTGTCGGAATGTACAAGAAAATCGCCTTTGTAGAGCAGTTTGTTGGTGGCTGTCCAATTGCATAACTAGAGAACTAGTGGCGGAAGGGGAAATGGGCAAATCACTGCTATCTGCGGTGTTGCCATACCTCAGAAATCAAGTAGAGCCCAGTTGAATCCCACGGCAACAGAAACCGGTCGTACTGCAGTCCCGATCCCCTTTGTGCAGTCATGCGACATTCAAAGGCTGGCACAGTGTGGCAAACGCAAATGCCGTGCGGCTCGGTCTCTTGAGAGATGCATGTGTGTTTGTTTTGTTGGAGACTTGTTTTCAAGCAGTCTTTGTGTAGTGGGTAATAAATGTCAGAACAGCTGTTTGTAATGTACGCTGTTTGAGGTACTGTTGCATGGTTGGGTATTCATGTTGCATTTGTATGAAGTTGTCTAAAGGTGTTCTATCCAACTAGAAAATATAACCGGATTACGTGGTCTCCCATACCAATCGTACGAAAACAATTTTGGTTAGCCCGCTATTGGCCTCTGTGCATGATTTAAAGCGTCAGAAGAATGAACAATTCTGGTGTTTTTTTTTTTTTACCCTAATCTTTAACTATTGGTTTTCAAAGTTCTACAAAGAACAAGCACTCGCGCTCAAAGTTAAAAAAAAAAAACAACAAGCATTGTGAAAGAGTGCGTCATCGCGATCGCTCTGAAAGCGATCGCGATGACGCACGAGTTTTCAAAGTGCTGCTGAAGGCTAGCGGTTCACGCGTGCACGGTTGCGTGAACGCAAGCACTAGGCCAGCCAGCAGCACTTTGAAAACTCACATACAAAATGTCTCTCCGAGCCAGCGCATGCGCTGGGTTCAGCGAGAACTAAAAAGGAAAAAGTAGTTCCCTAAAAGTGAGCAGCGGAAGCACACAAGTAAAAAGAAAATGAACAAGGGGAGGACAAAAAAGATGGAGAAGGCAAGCCAACGTATAAGAAGCAGAGCATACAATTGAGTGACAAATCTAACCAATGATGAGCAATTGGTTGGCTTACAGCCCACTGTAAATTCTAGGTATGCTTGACCTAAAATTGCCAAATTACTGCTACCTGGGTAATCCATCAACACAAAACACTACAATTTCCACCCGAGGCCCCCTAAATTGCACTCTTTCGGTATTTATTAGAATTGATCTACATAAACTGTCTGGTTGTTGTGCACAATGACTGAAGATAGTTACTCAACACTAGAAAATCTCCATACCAATTAATTAACTAAGAGGTTGGCTGTTAAAGCACAAAACAGTTTTTATTGAAATGCAAATATGGATTGACTAAACTTTAAACGTTGCCCACTGCTCTCTCTTTACTGTTGAAGCCCTGGTTTCCGAGGATATGACGAAACGGTTAAACTAGTAGAAAAAGGATGATTCCTAGGCTGCAAGAGAAGAGAAACCTATTATTATCTTCCATGCATGATTAAGCATCAGGTAGTGCTTCGCTGGGATTTTACACTTCACCGACTAACCAACCATGCTGATCAAGGGAGCTTTGTCACTTCTTAAAGACTAAAGGAACTGCGCACGTCTTGCTGTGAATGCATAAAGTATCAATCTTGCGGGTGAGCACAGTACAAAGCACCAAGCAGATCTTGGGACAAGAACCTAGAAGACATATCCTTTTCACCAATATGCACACATAATTTGATAGATGCTGGAAGGGCACCGGACATGTAAAAATCGGCAGTATTATGGTTCTGTCCCCAAAAGGACCACAATATGTTGTAAGTTTTTGGTGTTTGTTGGGAATTTCATTTTAGCCTCAAGTAACGTGTCTTGATTTTTCAGGATTCAACAGGCCTGCATTTAGTTCTCGTTTTCAAGAGTACAGATGCACGCAAAAACAAACCATTTAACTGTTAAAAAGCATGAAACCGCGATGGTTAAAACATAAATAAATAAAAGACGAGGCCTTAACCATGGTGTGTTTTTAGGGTTTAAAGCCTACAAATTTGTTACCTTTTTAATGTGGGAATGGTGCCAAAAACGATCTTTTTTCCCAATTAAGTCATTCAAGGTTAGTCTTTTGCACTGCACGCAAGAGAATACAATTTCCTTCAAACATCTACTAGTCGTGCCATGGTCTCCTACCTTGCTGGCTGAACTGTCATTTGAACCTGAATGTTTCCCTCTTAGTCTGCAAGGTGGTTCTTGTTTTCAAAATGTGAGCGCATGGTGGTCCCCGCTTTTAAACTATCATGCTATCCAAGAAGAAAGGGTGTAGTAAAGGAAGGTGAGAATGCTCTGGAAGCTTGAGACAGTGTAAGAGAATGTTACACCTGACTGTCAACTACAGACGCTGAACCTCTGAAGGAGGAGTGACAGCAGACTACTATGTAATGGAAAGACGAAAACAAGTCACTTAACGGTAACTACGGTTATCCAGTATTGACATCTTTCATAGATTCACATGCCTGAATCATCCCCCATCGTCGAGATGGGAGCCCCACGGTAAAATATTCAAGCAGTGCTATAAAAGTCTCATAGGCTATAATGGCCTTAAGCCAAGTCAATAGTAGCGCATCTATGTCCTTTTTAAAAAAGGATCTAATGTTGGAACCCAGCCAATCAGCACCCTCTAGAACACACTCCGCAGAGGCAGATTCTCTCAGATGTTCTAAGCACAAGTGGGAAGTAAGGCTCCCAAAAACTAAAGAGAACTACCTCTCCAGGGGAGGAAGGTGGGTTACATGTGAATCTATGAAAAATACCAATACTGGATAACCATAGTTACAGGTAACTAACTTGTTTTCTTATCCAGTATTGGGGAATCTTTCATAGATTCACATGCCTGAATCAAAATAGCAAGCAGTACCCAAAAACGTACCATCGTTAGAGGAAGGAGGGAGACATGCAAATCATAACCCCTCAGTTACTGGAATAGAACAGTGACATTTGTAACTATTCATATACTGTTTCAAATTCTGGACAGCTTTATAAAGATGCCTAGAAACAAAACATGCAACATTAACATACTTATAATACTTAATATTTATCCAATAAAATGTTCAGCAGAATAACATAGTAGAATATCTAAAATACTGTAGATCTTCCAGTGTTGTACAAAAACATACATTAGCGACAGATAGCCAGCCAAGATATGTATGTAAAGTAAAATATGTAAAATTCCTCCTTATCAAACAAAGAGGCCCACCTCAATTGAAGTGATGACGCAGTACCGCGTGGCCTACAGCTGCATCCTCATGTTGCGTAGATTGGAGACAGTAATGCTGCGTAAAAGTGCGGACACTTGAGTGTTGCAGCCCAGCAAAAAAAATTCTAGCGTCACTCCAGCGAACAGAGCTGCCGAAGTAGAAACAGACCTGGTGGAGTGGGCCTTAGGTCTTGTAGTTAGTGGCTTGTTAGCTTTGTCGTGGCAGAATTAGATTACAGAAGAGACCCATCTGGCCACTGTTGCTTTAGTTACTGCTGTCCCTTTCTCTGCCTTGTCCGTAGGCCACCAGCAGCTGATCCATCTTTCTTATGTCTTTTGTTTTATGCATGTAGAATTTTAAACACCTTTTAACATCCAATTTGTGCAACACCCATTCGGCTGGACTAGATGGGATTGGGGGAAGAAAAAAAAAAAGATTGAAGTATCACTGGTTCGTTGAGATGGAATAGCATCGGGATTTTTGGGATAAAAGTCTGGTTTGTTCTCAGAGCCACATAGTTATCAGTAAAAAGCAGAAAAGGCTCCTTAAACACAAAAGCCTGGATCGTGTCAATCCTCTAACAGAAGTGAGAGCCAGAAGGAGGGCTACCTTCCAAGTGAGAAATTTGAGTTCTGCTTTGTGAATTGGTTCAAAATGTTGCCTCATTAGATGTGAGAGGACTATGTTGAGCTTCCATTCAGGAGAGGGTGCACGTACCGGGGGAAAGGCCACTCATGAATTACTTTATGAGACTAGAAGCACAGAGAGAAGGAACTTGATGAGTTCTCCTATAACTGTAAATCGAAGCCAGATGAACCTTTACCGACGAGAAAGTTTGAGACTTGGTTTAGCCAAAGAGAGGAGATATGACAAAAACTGTTCAGGAGGTGCTTGAAATGGGTGCAAGTTTTTTCGTTGGCACCAGAAACAGAAGAGTTTCCATTTTAGGCGATAACTTTTGATAGTGCTGTCCGCTTCCGGTTTTGCAATAATTTACCTGCACTCCTGCGAAATATCCAAGTCCCTGAATTCTAGGAACTCAGGAGCCATGCATGCAAATGAAGAGATTGTGGGTCTGGATGGCACACCTGGCCCTTCAACAGAGATGGAGATGGTTGTAGGTGTATGGGCCTCGACTCCAACAGCAAGAGAAGTTTCGGGAACCAGTACTGCCTGGGCCATCGTGGCGCTATCAGGGTCAAACAACAAGCCTTCAGTCTTCATCTTGGTCAGCACCTTGGGAATTAACAGGATGGGGGGGAAGAGGAAGCATATATTCCGGACCATCGCATTTAAAGGGCATTCCCCTTCGACCCTGGTAGAGGGAATCTGCTGGCATAATACTGGCATTTGGCGTTCTCTGCTGTTGCAAAGAGGTCCAACGTTGGTTTTCCCCACAGTCGAAACACTTTGTTGAGCTGGGACTGCTCCAGCTCCCATTCGTGACAACTGGATTGTGTTCTGCTCAATATATCCGCCATAGTATTGTGCAGATCTCTGACATGCTCTGCCTGGAGTGAGATCCCATGCTGTGTCGTCTAATCCCATAGCTCCTGCGACTCTTGAGATAGCGTGATGGATTTTGTTTCCCCGTAGTTTGTTGACGTAGTACATGCTGGTCACGTTGCCCATCCGAACCAGCATGGAGGAGTCTGCTATCCTTGGTAAGAAAGCCTGTAAAGATACGAAAATGGCTTTGAGCTCCATTCTGTTGATGTGGTGATGTTTCTGCGCAGAGGACCATTCACCCTGAATCAGTAACTCTTGCAGATGGCCTCCCCAGCTGTCCATGGTGGCGTCTGTGGTCATTATGAAGTCTGGGATAGAGTGGAGGAAAGTGAGGTCTTCCATGAGGTTTGGTGCACCATTGCAGTGCCTCTACCATTCGTGCTGTGATTCCATTACATCCTCGAAGGATACGGAGGCCTGTTGCCATTGCTTCTGTAGCTCCTCCTGAAGAGGCCTCATTATCAGTCTGGCCAGTGGCACCAGATCTACTGCTGAAGAGCACATTCCTAGGAGCGACTTGTACGTTTGCACAGAAACTGCCTTTTTTCTCGATATGTTGTTCGCAAGTCTTTGCAATCGTATCTGCCTTTTGTGTGACAGGAAGGATTTGCATTGGATGGTATCGATAGATGCTCCCAGGAAGGATATGACTTTACTTGGATGGAAAGAAGACATTTCTTTCTTTACAATTTAAAAACAAAAAAATTGAAGGCAAGCGCTTCTAGCTTGACTGGCTTTTTGAGCTATTGGTGCTTTTTAGCAGCCAGTCATCTAGGTAAGGAAAAACTTGTAGCCCTTGAGAT
This sequence comes from Triturus cristatus, assembly GCF_964204655.1. Classification (NCBI taxonomy): domain Eukaryota; kingdom Metazoa; phylum Chordata; class Amphibia; order Caudata; family Salamandridae; genus Triturus; species Triturus cristatus. The sequence goes on along the minus strand of NC_140583.1, from coordinate 787,152,862 downwards.
CGGAGGTCCGCCGCTATGGGCGCTAGGCACTTGGTAAAGATTCTTGGTGCCGATTTGAGACCAAACTGAAGCACCTTGTACTGATAGTGGGTACCAGCCACCGTAAATCTTAAGAATTTCCAATGTTTTGTATGGATAGGGATGTGAAAATATGCGTCTTCCATGTCGAGCAAGGTCATGAAGTATCCTTCGTTTAGCCGGTGTAGGATCTCTGAAAGCGTTAGCATCCTGAACATCTGCTTCTTCAGAAACTTGTTGAGATTCCGCAGGTCCAATACCGGTCTCCATTCTTCTAATTTCTTTTTTATTAGGAAAAAACTAGAATAAAAACCTTTTCCTTTCCGAGACCTCTGTACCTCCTCTATTGCTCCTTTGGCGAGCATGACCAAAGCCTCTTTGCGTAGTTATTGAAGACAGGGGTGTGGGGGACCCTTGAATGGAGTAGTCTGCGGGCGTTGGGGGAATTCTAGAGTGTGACCATAGGTGACAAGGTCCAACACCCACAGATCTGTAGTTATTTAGCGCCACTTTTGGACTCAGTTGGAAATCTTCGCACCCACAGGTTGGGGGGGGGGGGGAGAGGGCAGCTGGTACCCGGGTGTGATCATTGCTTCCTATTTGAGTCACGACCGTGTTGAGGCGCCCATTTGTGGCCTCCCGGATGAGAGAAACTAGGTGTAGACGACTGAAGGTAAGATGGAGGACTGTAGGACTGCCGGTATTATGATTGGTATGGCTGATACTGCTGAGCCCTCTGGTAACTTCCCTTGTAAGGGGCACAGCCTCGTCTTCTAGCCCCTCCGAAAGGAACCTTTTTGTATTGCAATGTACCCACAGAATTTGCGGTCTGTGTCATTCTTTTTTTTTTTTGAAACCGTTTTTTGCAATCTCAAGAATATACAAGTATGGGCCTACAACCTTCCGGCCGGCCGCTAGAATGACAGGAGCATATGACATACATACAAAAACACTGGGCGGTGCAGAGAAGCAAAATCAGGAGGTATCAGCGTCGTGGGCCACATCACTCTGACCCCACAATACGGTTTCATTTTATACACACAACACAAAAACCACACCCGCAAGGCATCCCGCAATCGAAAGTAACAGCACGTGCTCCCCGGATGGGGAACCCCAGCCAGCAACAGGAGTCTAAAGAGGGGAAAGAGAACAGATCGAGGACTGGGGGAACTCCGTGCTCGGGGCTATAGAAAGGAGTCAACTAAGGGGACGGGGCTGGTGAGGCCGCAGGCAGCAATGGTGGCGCGCAGATACCCCCGCGGTAGGCGTTCCAGGGGCCCCATACTTTCACCCATGCCCCAGGCTTACCCCTCGCCACATACACCACCTTTTCCCGGAACATGCACCAATCCATATGTTCTTTCCAGGCCGACACCGTCGGGGGCCTCTGGGATCCCCACAATTGAGCAATGTCACGCTTAGCTATCATATATCCCAGAGTCACCCATCGCGTCTGCGGGACCGAGTAGTCAGTTGGTTCCCACACATTCAGCAGGCATCTCCTCGCTTCAGGCAGCAGCGCGACATGCGTAACCACTCGCAGAACCTCATGCACACCACGCCAGAATCGCTCCACCTTCGGGCATTCCCACAAAATATGCAAAAAAGTCGCCAAGGCACCACACCCACGTTTACACAACCCATCCTCAGCATAGCCCATACGCAGAAGCCTTGGCCCCGTCATGTAAACCCGATGGAGTATCTTAAGCTGGACGAAGCGAAGGCGAGCCGGTATGGCCACCTCCTTCGGAGAGGCCACCGCGGAAGTCCAGTCTTCGTCGTCCAACTCCAGCCCGTCGGCAATCCAAGCCTCTCGGAGGCCGGTCAGCAAGCCCGAGCGATCATTAATCAATTTTTTGTAGATGAGGGAGATCGTGCTGTCCGGAACGTGGCCATCCAGCACTCTATCCTCCAGGGGGGAAGACTCCGGGATGGAGGCGACGTCTGGGAAGACTGAGCCCAGCGCGTGACGGACCTGCAAGTACCGAAAGCATTCACTGCCCTGCAGCTGAAACTCCGTCTGCAGCGTCTCGAATGTTTTAAATCCCCCCCTCGTCCAGAGGTCCCCCACTTTACTGATGCCGATCGTGTCCCACTTCTCGAAGCCCTTCGAGGTCCACAGAGAGCCCAATCTCTCAGACGCGTACAACGGTGATGCCCGGGTCAAACGGTCCTTCCATCCCATAGCTGCGTTAGCCGCGTGCCATACTCGCACCATGACACGCGTAGGTCCCGTCAGGCGGGGTCCGGGCGCGCCAGAGTAGAGCGCTCGATTATAGTCGCCACCAGGCAGGAGCATCTTGTCCATTTCAAATGCCGGGTTTAAGGCGGGCCCGTAAAGGCCATGATTAATTGCAGCTAGCTGGGAGGCCCAGTAATACCGTTTAATATCCGGGAGGGCAATCCCCCCGTCGTACCATGGGAGCGTCAACTTCGTCAGGGCAATACGCGGCCTCCCGTCCCAGAACAGGCGGCGCTGTAGACTCTCCACCTCACGGAAGTAGCGCGCCGGGACTAAATCCATAGTATTCTGGAGAGCGTACAGGAAGCGTGGCAACGACATCATCTTAAACAGTGCCGCCCGGCCGAGCGGCGAAAGCGGCAGGCGCCGCCAGCGCACGACGTCCTCCTTCAAGCGCTGGAGGGGGGGAAGCAAATTCCGCTCGTAGCGGGCCTCCGGGTCCAGAGTAATGTAAACCCCCAGGTACCGAAACCCCTGCGAGGCAATCTGGATCGGACAGCCCCGCGGGAGGACGGGAGCCTCCCCGGAAAGCACATACACACATGATTTAGCCCAGTTGATGACAAGGCCTGAGTTGCGGCCGAATGAGCGCAAAACATCAACCAGGACAATCAGTGATTTACGAGGGGAGGCTAGGTACAAAAGGATATCGTCAGCGTATAGGGACACGCGGTCCTCATACTCGGGGGTCCAACGGAGACCACGGATGGAAGGGTGCCACCGCAGCCACTCCGCCAGGGGTTCCAAGGCCAGCGCGAACAGGAGCGGCGACAAGGGACAGCCCTGTCGCGTGCCCCGTCCCAGCTCGAATGGGACCGATACTCTTCCATTCACCACCACCTGCGCCAATGGGCCCGAATACAACAATTTGACCCAGCTGATGAACCCCGGGCCAAATCCAAACTTCGCCAGCATAGCCCAGATGTATGGCCACTCGAGCGTGTCAAACGCCATGGTGGCGTCTAAGGACGCCAATATGGCCGGCTCCCGCACAAACGGGACACGCGCGAGCACCCCGTGCAAGCGCCGCAGATTAAGGGCCGTGTTGCGATGGGGAATAAAGCCGGACTGGTCTTGGTGGACCAAATCGCCCACCACGCCGACCAGCCGGTTGGCTAGCACCTTGGCGAGGATTTTGGGCTCCGCATTCAAGAGCGAGATAGGCCGGTAGGATGTAACCCGGTCTCGAGGTCTCCCTTCCTTGTGGATCACCATGATTGTAGCCAGGCGCTGGTCCGGCGGGAGGGAGCCCAGCGAGTGGGCCGCCAGGAACATCGCACGGAGGTGGGGTGCCAGTACATCCGGTCGCAGCTTATACAACTCGATAGGGATGCCGTTCGGGCCCATGGCCTTGCCGGATGCGACCGAGCGTATAGCGAGGGCAATTTCGTCGGAGGTAGGAGCGGCATCTAACGACACCCTGTCCTCCACCGAAAGGGAAGGCAGCGCGATATCCCTAAGCAGGGCATGGGAATCCTCCTCCGAGCAGGGAGACACAGGGGAATACACCTCGCGGAAATAATCCGCGAAACAAGAGACAATGTCTTCTGGCTCGGTGACACGCACACCATCCATCCTCTCAATCAGCGGGACCACACGACTCGCTCTCTCCTTTTTGTCCAACCATGCAAGCAGTTTACCAGCCTTATCACCCACATCATACAGTCGCCCCTGTTGCTCTCTATAGAGGCCCCTGGCCGCCTCCGTGACGAGGGCCCTGTAGGCCGCCTGCTTAAGTTGTAGGACATGTAGTGCAGCATCCGTCACCCCACCCTCTAGATCACCCTCCAATTCAGCGATTTCGGCCTCCACCCGGGTCACCTCCTCCTGCTCGCGCCTCCGGGCATGGGAAATAAAGGAGAGGGCCTCCCCTCTAAGAACTGTTTTGAAGGCTTCCCACAGGGAGATAGCCGAAGGGACGGACCCCACATTCTCATCGAAATACCGCTGCAAGGATTTAATCAAATCAGCGCGAATAGTGGGGTCGCGCAGATACCAGGCATTGATTGGAGCTACCCTGCCCTTCCCCCTCGGGAAGACATCAACGTACAACAGGAGCGGGGAGTGATCTGAAATACCCCGCGCCAAATGGCGCACCTCTCCTACCCTCCCAACATAGGCCGCAGGGACAAGGACATAATCAAGCCGTGAGAGGCTACCATGGGCACCCGAGTGGAAAGTGTACTGCAGCTGCGTGGGATGTTTTAAGCGCCAGCAGTCCACCAATCCCAGTGTATCTAAGAAGCCGGACAGCCACGCCTGCGCCCGGGGGAGGGCCCTAGGGGGGTGACGATCCACGGTCCCAGAAACCACCGCGTTGAAGTCCCCCCCAACCACCAGAAGCCCCCCCGGAAGGTCAAGGAGGAGGCGCCCCAAGTCTGCAAAAGTCGTAGACTGTAACCCCGGTGGGACATACACTGATACAAAGACAACTACTTTACCCTCCATTCTCCCCACTAAGACAGTGTAGCGTCCCCTCTCATCATGGCGCACCTCGTCTATTTCCAACGGGAGCGAGTTCTTCACCATGATGCCCACCCCCCGCGAGCCCGACGTGAAGCCCGAGTGGGCCACCAAGCGATAGCCACGTCGATTCATGGCACAAAAGGAATTACCAATAAGGTGTGTCTCCTGCAGAAAGACCACATCTGGCGAAAGTCGTTTCAAATACTGCAGGACCACACCTCGCTTAATCCTATCCCCCAGTCCGTTAACGTTCCAGGACAATAAAGTCAGGTCCCTACCCCCCATCACATACAGAAGCCATCATGCGTCCCCCAGAGAGCACCTTGAAAACACCAATACAATAAAGGGTTTGCCTTGCGGTAGAAACGAACAACACCCCACCCCAACCCACCCATCCCAACAGAACTCCCCCCTCCCTGCACCCCTGCATGAGCCCAAACAGCCCCCCCAAAGTGCAGTGTGCCTGTCGCCCCATGAATGATTAAACTAACTAGTCCCCCAGAGGAGGAGGGAGAGCCCCCAAGAGACCCCGTACCACCTCCACAGGAGGGAGACTTAACGAACAGTCGAAAATGACAACAATGTTGTCCAGAGCGAGGCCTACTATTAATCCCTCAGTTCTGATCCGGCGAGCCCTCCCCTCCAACCGCGCCCCCCCCACCCCCGATCCCCGGGCAAGGAGTCCAACCAGTCCCCGGCCGCCTCGGGACGATCAAAAAAGTGCGTGCGGCCATCCACCTCCACCCGCAACTTAGCTGGAAAAAGCATCGCATATTTGAGGTTCAAGTCCCGTAGACGACGTTTGACTCCGAGAAAGCTCAGTCTCTGCTTCTGGACCGCTGGGGTGAAATCAGGATAGAAGTTTACGTCCATATTGTCCAGTCGGACCGGTCCTTGTTGCCTAGAAGTCTGAAGGATAGCGTCTCTGTCCCGAAAGTTGAAAATCCGGGCAATGAGAGGCCTCGGAGGGGCTCCGGCCTTAGGTCTGCCTCCGGGAACCCTGTGGGCACGTTCCACCGCAAAGAATTTACTCAGCCCCCGGGGCTGGAGATGGGTGAGAATCAGGTCCTCCACAAACAGGTCCGCCGCCGCCTCCTCACGTCCCTCCGGCACCCCGACAATGCGGACATTGTTCCTCCGGGCCCGACCCTCGGAATCCTCCAGTCGACGATCCATCAGGGCGCTCGCCTGGCCAAGCCGGCGCACCTCCTTTTGGAGGGCCGCCACGTCCGCTGTAAGGCCCGAGGTGGTGTGGGCCAAGGAATCGACCCGGTCATTGGTCTTGGATAAATCAGCCCTCACCAGGCCAACATCCACGTGGACCGAGTCGATCTTTTGCGCCAGTGTGTCAAAGCGCTGGTCCACCGAGGCCTTCATCTCGGCGATAGCGCCCATGACATCTCGCAGGGTCAGATCCGCGGGCAGCGCAGGAGCATCAGTCGGGTCCTCAGGGGACCTACGCGGCACCTCGGGAGATCCCTTCTGGAGGGTGTAACGGTCCATGCTGTTGGACTGATGGGCTGCGCCACGGCGGGTCGATTTCACCTTTGCCCGGTCGCCATCTTGCTTTGTGGACATGGTTTCAGTCCCCAAATCGTGCCAATCACCTCGGAAAAGGCCGATAAACCAGTTCACGGGCTCCGGGGGGGGGGGGGCAATCACAAGTCCGCAGGACGGATCACAGCCGGCGGGCCAGCAGGGCACCCCAACGAGGCCACACCACCGCACACCGCCCCGCAACCCAACCTCGCCTATACAGCAAGGAGGGTGCGAAAGTGAAAGTGCGGGGTACGCGAGTCGCCCAGCCCTGCCCGCCGCTGTTGATCACTTTGTCTCCGGATCGCCCCGTAACTCCAATCCGGGGGGCCGGCGTGGAGAAGGCCGCAAACCTCAATCGGTGCTCCCGCCGGTGTCCGAGGTCCAATTTGGAAGCGGAAAACGGGTGACACCTCAGCTCGGGCTCACCAACACAGTCCCCTCATTTAGGACAGGATGTTTTCAGGATTTATGTAGGAGGTCACGGAGGTCCTCGGGAGCCTCGCACCTACGCGGCCATCTTGGTTGCGCGCTAGGCTCCCGGTCTGTGTCATTCTTAATCGCCAATAATGCCTCATCAATGTGCTTTCCGAATAGGGACTCAACATTGAAAGCCATATCTAAGACCTTTGCCTGCACTTCAGGTCTAAAGGTGGTTGCTTTCAGCCATCCTTGACGTCAAAGGACAGCAGCTCCTGCCAGTTGCCTAAAGCCAGTGTCAGCCACATCAAGGGGGCAGTCAATTGTTTCTGAAGCGGCACGCTCGCCTACCAAAAGTACCTTCCTCGCCTCTTGTTTCTTGTCGTCAGGTACATGGTCTATTAAACCTGCCATGTCTGACGGTCGTAGAGGCCAATAATGGCTAATGCATTTGCTGCCCTGATAGTAACTGCAGCCATGGATGTAAAAATGTTTCCCAAAAAATGTCCATCCTGAGCCCTCCCTTATGAGGAGGATTGGTAATAGAAGTAGCCGGGTTTTTGGCACACCTTTGTGCCACTTGACAAATGACAGAGTCCGGCTTAGGGTGCCCAATGAGGCAAGACAGTCCTCTGACGCCCTATATTTCTTCTCAATACGAGGTAGCACTGGTGGTCTGGATGAAGGTGTCTTCATAATCTTGATGCCCTCCTACCATATATGATCTAGAATTGGTATGGTACGCACCACTTTTCTGGTGTCCTCCTTAAAATCATACAAAAAACACATTGAGTCTGCTTGACCATAATAGGCAGATGAAACCTGTTGGCTGCCCTCTGCATTAAATTCTGAAATCCTCCAATGTCCCCTGGAAGAGGATCTGATGGGAGAGGTGGAGGAGGTGAAGGAGTTGGAATATCCATCTTTCCAAGGAGCAGAGAATGGATACGGCAGCTCACCTTCCTCTCTATCCTAGTCTGAAGAGGAGGTAACCAGTGCAACAAGGTCAGTTGTTTCGGGGTCAGGCGCTTCTACAGGCATTTTTGGCGGCTGAGCGGCTGGTGTACCTGGAGGATCTGATTGAGGCACCAGCCTGTCTGGTTGATTCTGCTGCGGTGGACACCGCTGCTGGTAATCGGCCAACATAGCCTGCAGATCCTGTATAAGTGACATATGAGCCATGTCCCTGGGGCGTGACTGGCTGAAAACCATATGCAAGGTAACGATTATGTGGAGCCACATACCCCTGCCGATAGTATTGCGATTCGTCATGGTAGGCCTCATCCTCCTCACATTTTACATGGAGCTCAGATGGACTGTGAGCCACACCATAAAGAAAATCATCATCATCATCATCGTCGTCGTCCACGTAACCCTACAGCAGACGCAATGGGAGTAAAGGCAAAACCTTACTGAATTTCTGCATGGATGGTGGTAGAAAAGTCTTGGTCACTCTGGAGACCTTGGTAACCCTAGTCTACTGTGGCGTCGATGATGCAGACATAACCGGGAAAGAAAATTCCATCGTCGACGGTGTCGTTGACAGAAAAGTCATCGCTGACGGGAAACTCGATGGGATCTTCGCCTATGGGATCTTCATCGACTGAGTCTTAGTCAACGGAGGAGCATCAACGGTCTTGGACAACGATGGAGATCTCGTCGTCGACGCTCTAGTAGACTGTATCAGAGCCTGGATTGCCGTCGTCATTGTTGCAGTCGACGATGTAATACTCCTAGTTGTCGACGAGTGAGGGAACGTAGATGATGGTTTAAGAGCTTTCTTCCCCACAGGATCTAAAGAGGAGGCTCTTGGACAATCTCCCTCCCTTCTAGACAGCGTAGAGGGCACAGACAATACCAGTTCAGAGGAGTGTTTAGCTCCCTTGTCTGTTTTTTAACTCTTGGTGTCCTGGGAAGGTATATGATGTTTCCTACCTTCACCTGAGGATCTGTCTTTTGATCTGGCCCTCTTATGAGAGGTGGTAAGTCTCTCACTCTCCTCATCCGAAGAATGGGTCTGGTGTTTAGTGATCTGAAGCCACAGCAACAACCTTCCCTCTCTGTCCTTGAGGGTTTTAGACGATACGGTGACACACATTTTGCATTCTCTCACCTCATGCCTTGGGTAAAGGCAGTTAATACTCTCCTTATATGGATCATCCACATGGACTCTTTTCCAGCCACAGGTCTTACATGGGTGGAAAAGGTCTTTCTTGCATGACATGATGCCCAGCTTTGTAAAAGTTGTAGAAACCTGAGTAGCACTCAGGGAGACTCCCTTCCACACGACGTGCAGTAAAAATCTGAATCTGCCTCTGCTGAGAGTATTCTAAAGGGTTCTGACAGTTGATTGGCTGAGTTCCAACATTAGGTTATTTTTGTTATTTTTATTTAAAGGACATAGATAGGCTACTATTGAGTTGGCTTAAGGCCATTACAGCCTATGAGACTTTTATAGAACTGATTGAATATTTTACCTTTGGACTCCCATTTCGACGATTGGGAATGATTCATGCAAGTGAATCTATGAAAGATACCCCAATACTGGATAAAAGGTTCCACATGCATTTTTTCTGTTTTTACTACCTTTTCATTAATGTTGACCAACACGGCATCAACGCCACCTAGAACCCCCACCACAACTAAATGGGATGTGCGCATCCAATTTGTCCACCATGCTGATTTTATACCTCGCATCCAAGATGCTCTTCAGGAAAACTGGTTTGTAACTTGTTAAGTTCCGGTATGGTGATGCTTTGGTACAAAATCTATGAAATATAGAAATGTTCAGGACATTGGAAAAAGCTCCACACAAACAAACAGTGATTTGCAGGCATCCTTCCTCAGAAGGCCAGTTTGAGTACATGATTTGCATTGTCTGGCCTGTGCTTTTCTCAATGGACAGCTCTACATCCAGTAGATCTTAGTGGGATCAACATCTAGGCTTTGCATCCTAAAATGATCATAATACATAATACCAAGCATGGGAACAACAAAGGACAGATAGAAACAAAGCAATAACCAACTATGCATTGTGACAGCACACCCCTCCAAGCAACCACAACACAAACACCAATTCATTAGGCAGTGTCAGTGTATTATTCACCAATAACACCAATAGATACTCAATATAGTTAGCAACAAGCATGCATAATAATAGGCACTCACAATTCATGCTATACGGATCTGCACATATGACTGCAGAACCATAAAGATGGTTGTCAGTGTGCGTGGAAATCGCACCTTCCACTAACAAATAAAACAGCATTCCAATCCAGCACATTAGAGAGAACAATTAGCGGCAAAACAGATTTTGTGCCTTTTTCTGAATTCCATTTATGCTGGCTTTGTGCACTTTAGCACTGCTAAATAGCAATGAATTGCCTGTGCTTCCCCTTTAAATCACACTGCCACTTCTCTTGAAGTCCCTTGTAAATTGCGCTTAAGTGTGCTTATGCCATGGAAAGTTACATGTCACATGTGACCTGTAGGGTGTATTTACATCCCCACAAATATGACAAAAAAAATATGTTTGTCAGGGGCATCACCAAGCTCTGATTAGGCTTCAGTTTAAATACACTATAGTGATACATGGCATGGGAAGCAGCATGTAGAAAGAGCCTATTTTGATATATTCTTAAGCCACCCCTAAAGTATGCCTTGCAGGTCACAGGGCACAGTGCAAATATATGAAAATAGGGCACACTACATATTGGGATTATTGCGCCCTAACAATGAAAAAGCTCAAGATATTTTATTTTGTAGCTTGGCCTAACCCTTCCCTAACACGCCTAAGTCCATTAAATAGTTAGATTTTCCACCTCTGCTTAGGAAAGGGCGAGAAATTGCTTCAAAGATATTCTCTGCTTAGTTTGTTCAATTCTGATGTAATGTTGAAATCAGATTGTTGATAACTTTAGCAGAAAAGTAACTTGTTGCAAATGGTCTTTAGTTTAGTTAGTACTGGCTTAAACCCAGTCCTGCAAATTACCACACCTCCAGAGCTGGAACACATATCCTTGGCTGGGAGACTTACCAACCCTGGCGAGGAGGAAAATGACTTGCCTCTGGGCCCAAGTAAAGCCAATGGGTGATAACTGCTTACTACTTAGCAGGAATTATCGATCTGGGAGTGAAGAGGAAGAGTGTTTTCAGAACAAAGGGCAGCTTCTGCATCTCCTCTTGACAGTGGGGTCTTCTATTAATCCTAAGGAGCCTCGTAGACACTTTGGCTCCAGCCACAATAGAAGGGAAAATAGTTTTGATACGGTCAGGTAGAGGTGTGTCCTAGAATCTGAAGACAGGCCAGTATGGTGGCAGCTTGGTACCGTAATCTTGAAACAGGAGCTCCTGTGCAAGTTTACAGTAGGCCAAAGAAGAAGTGCTTCAAATTGAGTAGAGTGGACTGAGAGACTTTTTAAGGAGTGGGCAGTAGAATTCCTCCAATTGCTGGCTAGTGCACAGAATAAATCTGGCACATTCACAACCGCCTTATAAGAACAAGTCTGGCTGACTCCAGCTGAAGAAGGTCCTGCTGTAGGAAGAATTCTGACTCCCTGCTGAAAGAAGAGGACTCACAAGGACTACTGAAACCTGCTGGCACCCTGGGACTAGAGCTGCTCTTCAAGAATCAAGGTATTGGCCTTCTGTTTACCTGCCTCAGGGACATAAAAAGCAGAAAGACTGCTGACTCCAAGAGGGCTTAGCTGATTATAGAGGTCTAGACCCTGCACAAGACCTGGCTTGCAGGGGTATGGGACCCAAAAGCTTGAGGAGTGAGTTAGGTCTGCAGGACTGACCAAAAGAAGCTTTCCCAGCAATTAAAGTCTGAAGGTAAAACCTGTGACTGGGACAACCCACAAGGAGTATCCAATACAAATTCCATCACGGTTGCCCTGAAACTGCACCTGTCCCCATCTACTGCGAACTGTTTTTTCCAAAGTGCTTGACTTTTTCTAGGTGCGTTTTGCTTTAGAACTTTAAAATCCCAACCTTTGGGTGATCTTCGCCCATACTTTTAGGCTTCACCACCTATTTTTCTGAATTCATTTTTGTTGGCCTTAGGACTATGTACTTTATCAATGCTACCCAGTGCTGAAGTGTTGTGCTCATGCCCGAAAACATGGTAAAATTGGCTTACACCAGATTCACGTACATGTTTCTAGTAAAGTAGTACACCATATACCAAGAGCCTGTAAATTAAATGCTGCTAGTGGTCCTGTGGCACCCACTTAAGTAGCCCCTTAAAACATGTTTCCGGCCTCCCATTGGACACTGCATGAAGTTTTAAACTGCAAATACAACTTGGCAATAGAACCCTCTAGCCAAGCCTAAAACTCCATTTTGATTACAAAGACGTCACCACCAAGGTAGGCCCTACACAGCCCATAGGGCAGGGTGCATTGTAATTCAAAAGTTGGACATCTACGTTTATATTTTACATCCCCTGATAGTGTGAAACTCACACATTTCTTTTCATTACTGTAAGGTGTACCTCTCAAATAGAATAAAATTGGTTACTTTATTACATTACATTTAATAAGTGGTAAAGTTTGATTGAGAACAGGTAGGAAAGTTATGTTCATTGTCTAAGAAACTGTAATTTAAAATCCTCTTTATTGGTAGAGTCGGATTTTAAGTCACAATTTTGAAACTTTTAGAAAGTTGGCATTTTCCTGCCCTATTTTGTGCTTGTATCCTGTTCAGAGGTCACATGACTAGGTGTAGCTGGCAGTTGTCTTTGTATATTCCTCCCAGACAGCCACACAATAGAGGGATTAGTTGTGCCTGGATGGGCCATCAATGGCAAAATGTAGGGTTGGGGCGAGGAGCTGGGCACAGCACCCCACTTGCAAGACAATAGGCTTGCCCTGCCTTCACTCAAAGGACATCATACTAGTCCATTGTGCCCGTAGCTAGAGCAGAAATTACAAACACTTTTCAAAGGGAGTCCCTAGAAACTTCTACTTCAAAAAAGGCACCAGGTATAAAAAAAATAAAAAATAAAAAAAATAGAAAATAGGACTCAAACCTACGCTTCAGTTCACCTTCTGGATCTGCGGAAGGACTGTGGACTGCCATCTGCTGGGGCCTGCTGTGTACTTCAGAAGATTGATTTGCTGCACCTGGAAGGACTGCTCTGCTGCCTGAAGCCTGCTTTGAACTCTGAGGACTGCCCTGCTGCTTGAGCCGTATCCCGCTGCTTGAGCCCTATTCCACTGCTTGAGCCCAGGATTACCAGTGTGACTTCAAAGGCTAATTGACTGGCCTCCTGATCAGAGCCTCCAGGACAGAAAAGGCTCTAACCACCCCACAGCTGGAACCAGTCTGAGTAAGTGCAGACCCTTCAAGTATTGCCAAAGGTGCCCACACAGCCAAAACTCAAAACTTGGGACTTGGCAAAATATTGGCTAAAAAGTACTCTGAGAACCTAGAGGAGACAGGGACCAACTGTTAGTCGATCCGCCCAAGGTACATTGCCAGCCAGACTGATTAAGCGGCAGCCCCTGCTACATTCTTCTCTGCAGCAGCAAATCCTGTCCAGTGGCTCTTCTCAGAAGGGATATCTGTCCTTGTGGAGCCCACGTCTGCTACCTCGCCCCACTGGAGATTTTCGACTTCCAAAAATAAAAAACGAACTCAGAACGTACAAATCTTCACAGACTTTGTCCAGCAGCTCCCGAATGACCATGGCTCCTCCTCATACACAGTCTGTAGCTTTGCCCCACTAAACTGTGCCTTCTCCGGTATTTTTCCACAAAATGTCCGAAGGTAAGCATAGACCGAGCCCATTTAACTCCTTGTATCCGACCCGTGCTGCACTGTGGTTGGACAAAACTTTCAACTTTGCCACGGTCTCATGCGACTAGATGTTGGGGTTTTGATCTACTAGGCACTAGTTTTTACCTTAAACTTTAAAAATCCATAACCTCAGTTCTACTGATGATTTGTTGTTTTGGTGTCAAATAATTTATTAAAATGTAATCTATTTTTCTAAGTTTGGTAGGATTTTTCATGTGCTGCATTTTCACCTTGCTACTGTTTGGTCGAGCCATAAATAATTTACACGTTGCCTTTAAGTTGACTGCTTTCGTGCCAAGCTACCAGAGGGTTAAGCACAGGTTAATTTAGTGACTTTAGTGGTTCACCCTGAGAGGGATTATGACTTACTTCAGCAGGTTTTCACCCCACTTAACCAACAACCCAATTTCTCACACCTGGTTTTAATGATCTTGGTGTCTTTATGCTCATTACATTTTTCTGCAGTTTTCCAAATTGATTTGGGAAATTTACTGTGTTGCGTTCTCTGCTACAAAATTGTTTTAACGACTTGAACTTAGCATGCACTTCTCTAGGGAGTGCATGCTGCTTGATTCATAGCTACCAGGGATTAAAGTGATATTCTCAGAACTGGATTTTGACCTAACCAGTGATGGTTTATTGAGTTGGTAGGGCTAACAAACGTTTCCAAATGACTGGATTACAATAATTCTGTTGTAAATTCTAGGCAAATTCATGGCTTGTGTAGAAGATCCAGCACCTACTCCCATTTCGTTTTTTCCAATGGTTCAAAGTGGCCAAGCAGTATAGTTTTAGTATGTGCTGACAACTGATCTTAGCAGCACAAAGAGCCCCCATTATGCGAAGTCAATTTAGAGACTAGTAAAGAAGACCTTCGTTCCTCCAAAGTTAATTTTTTGGTCTATTCCATTTTCCATAGGATGAGTCTACCCACCAGGGTAGGGAATTTTTTCCGCTATGGTTTTAGAGCGATATAAAGTAACATGAGCATCAAAAACAAAACTCCACAAATTTCTGTTTATATCTTTATGTGAACACAACTCCATGCTAGTAACTGTCCAAGTTTCTTAGAGCCACAATACCCTGTCTTTAGGTAACAGTGCAGTGTACAAATGTACTTCATAATATAAATAAATACCCAACTACGAGATGGCTGCCCCTGCACCACTGTTTAGCTGAGCAGGCTGAGGTTTTCCTAATTTGAGGGCGCGCCATCAGTGCAGTACTGCGCTGTAATTCAAAATTACAACCTTTCAACTCTTTTTTAGGTCTTGCCTGAGCAGCGCACGCACTGCTCTGTGAGCCATGCTCACCCACTCTCTGCCCACATTTGTCATTGGCTTGTGTCATTGTCCTTTGTAAATGCTGGCTTTAGATTCGTTATTAGGCTTGTTAGCCCCTCCTTAGTACCGCCTTGTCTTCATCTGTAACCGCCCATGAGGACTGGCCCTTTTACTTCAGTTGTTACACGGTACGTCTGCTTTAGTCTGTAAGCACTATTTTCTTTGATGCGTTTCTCTTACTGCAGGAGGGTCTCTCGTGCGCAGTTGTGACCACCGGCTTGTTTATTTAACTTGTAGAAAACGGCTAGCTCTTCAGGGGCCATGGGAAACAGAAGGGTGCAACGCAGCGCTGCCTTCAAGCATTTGGAATGCAATAGGTCTCGCATTTGCGTAGGTTTAAGCTATTAGCATTGTAAATGACAATGCCATTTATGTTATAAAACCCAAAATACAAATAAAATGCATTACAATGCCATTAGCTCAAGACCTATTGCATTGCAGAGGTTTGTTTTAAATCAATGGGGAATTTTTAACCTTTCCCAGAAATATTCAAACACTTCAGCAGAGTAACACAGCTTCCTATATGGGGCGGAGTGCAACACTTGTTTTGAGCTTACAAGAGGTAGGACTGAAGCTGGCTGGGAATCACTGGAATTCTACTCTTTGCATTGTTTACGAGCCGCACAAACACACCCGCGGCGTCAATGCATGCGTGTGAGAAAATTAATGCTGCTTGCAAGGGCTGGTAATAGCCCAGTTCAATGCACTTTGCTGTGACCACCCTTTGCCCCCCCCCCCCCCCAAAGAAAAAGCACGGCATCTGCCCCTTTCTCATGCTAACACAATCATTTCTAATTCAAGAAGTGCATTTCCATATTAAGTTGATATGCCTCTTGATAAAAGCCAATTCCACAATCTGGCGCTTCAATCAAATGTAAGATCCGATGAGATGGATGAAAAGCAGAGAATGAAATGGCTATTTAGGAATAAAAAAATGGGACTAAATGCCCGAATTTCACTATTGAGAGAGATACTTCTCTGGTTTAAAGAATGCATATTTGTTGGGTTTTCTGATGGCCTCTTTTAAAGGTCACTGTTCTTGTAAAGCTTTCAGTTTTAATGGTTATTCTGCCTTGGACCAATATATTTCGCACATCCTTAGCTCAAAGAACAGTTCGTCAAATTCTAAGTTGTTTGGACGCTGAAGCAACACTTGGGAATAAAAGCGGAATCTAGACAGCCGGCCCCCAGGAAACATCCGTGGCAGTTCATGTGTTCGTGTCTCACGTGTTCGTGTCTCACGTGAAGGACTCAGCGTTTGACCCTTTTGAGGCAGATCAAGATTATTGTTGTGAATGGGTGGTATGAAATCATGATTTTTAACCTACAAAATGTAAATAGCAATCACAGCGTTCAAGCAGCGTGGTGGAAAGGGCATAAAGCAATCCCTCGTTCCCATGCTCAACACAGATTCCCCAGTCTCTGCTCCAGCAGTAGACAAGCCAGCGCTTTAAAGGTGGCTGTAGAGCTTTGCAGACCCGGTCTGGGTTCTACCGGACATGTTCAAGTACACAATACCAATTCTGATTACCGAATGTTCCCAAAAGAGAGTCTTAGTCATGAGTTAGACGAGCACCACACCTTGATCGACCTGCATCTCCCATCTCGCCCTTCGCAGAGAGAACAAGCAATGGCAAAACGTCTTTCATGTGCAAGAGCTATTGGCTTTGGCAGTATGTGTTAGCCATGTTATACACCACAGTGACTGCGGTTCAGAATGGCTAAACGTTAGTAGAGTGTGGCGTGGAGTGTCGTAAAGTGGAGCAGAGTGGAGAGTTATGGAGTGGCG
The DNA here is from genome assembly GCF_964204655.1 of Triturus cristatus. NCBI lineage: Eukaryota > Metazoa > Chordata > Amphibia > Caudata > Salamandridae > Triturus > Triturus cristatus. The sequence continues at coordinate 787,136,247 of NC_140583.1, read as the reverse complement.
TAGAGTTGTAGAGTTGAGTGGTGTGGAGTAAAGTGCTGTGGAGTGGTGTAGAGTGTTAAGAAGAAGTAGAATGTCGTCAAGTGGAAGGGCGTAAAGTGTCACAGTGGAGAAGAGTGTCAAAGTGGAATGGCACAGTCTCGTGGAGTGGTGTTGAACAGAGTGGAATGGCATACAGGATGTTGTGTTGGGAAGAGTGCTGTAGAGTACAGTGGCATAAAGCGAAGTAGACTGGCAGAGTGGAGTAACGTAGGTGAGTGGGATGGTAGAATGGAGTGGAGTGCTGTGTAGTGGCATAGAGTGTCGTGACAGAATGGAGCAATATGTCCTAGAATAGAAAAAAGGACTAAAGTAGCATGGAGTGGCATAGAGGGAATTCCGTGGAGCATCGTAGAGTGGTGTAGTGGGTTACAGTGGCAGAGTGTGGAATAGAGTGCAGTGGCATAGAGTTCAGTGGAGTAGAGCGTCAAAGTGTTAGGTTGTAGAGAGGAGGAGAGTTGCCTAGAGTGAAGTGGTGCAGAGTAGACTAGTGTGGAGTGCAGTGGCGTAGAGTGCATTGGTTTTGAGTAGAGTGGTGTAGGTTGCATTGGCGTAGAGTACAGTGATGTAGAGTGGCGTAAAGCGCAGAGGCACAGAGTACAGTGGTGCAGAGTAGATTGCAGTGGCACAGAGTTCAATGGTGTAGAGTGGAGCAGTGTGGAGTAGAGTGGCGTAGAACACAGAGGCATAGAACGCAGTAGGGTAGAGCAGATTGTTTCAGAGGAAAGTGAAGTGGCATGGAGTGGTGCAGGGTAGATTGTAGAGGAGTAGACTAGCCTAGCGTGCAGTTGTGTGGAGTAGTGTAGAGTGCAGTGGCATGGAATGCAGTGGTGCAGAAAACAGTGGCGTGGAGCGATGTAGAGTGGTGAAGAGTGCATGGGCACAGAGTGCAATAGAGTGGTGTAGGAGTTGAGTGGTTCAGAGTAGAATGCAGTGGTGTAGAGTGCAGTCTTACAGAGTAGAATAGTGCAGAGCACAATTGTGTAGAGTGCAGTGACAGTGTTGCAGAGTATACTGGTGTAGAATGCAGTGGTGCAGAGCAGTAGTAGAGTGCATTGGCATAGAGCACAGTGGCATAGAGTAGTGTAGAATTTTGCAGGGTAGAATGCAATGGAATAGAGGAGTAGCAGCATAGAGTGCAGTGGAGTGTAGGGGCGTAGTGTTGCAGAGCAGAGGGGCAGAGAGTGGCGCAGAGTGGAAGCGAGTGGCCTAGACTAGAGTGGTGTAGAGTCAACTGGCGTAGAGGCTTAGAGTGCAGTGACGCAGAGTGGAATACTGTGGCATAGAGTGCAGAGGCATAGACTGCAATGGCTTAGGTGGATTGGGGTTAGAGTGCAGTGGCAAAGAGTGAAGAAAATGCAGAGTGTAGTGGTGTACAGTGCATTGGCAGAGTGCAGAAAAGTGGTGTGGAGTGGTACAGAGTAGAGTGGCGTGGTGCAGAGTAGAGTGGTACAGATTAGAGTGGCGTGATGCAGAGTAGAGTGGTACAGATTAGAGTGGCGTGGCGCAGGGGAGAGTGGCGCAGGGGAGAGTGGCACAGGGGAGAGTGGCACAGGGGAGAGTGGCACAGGGGAGAGTGGCACAGGGGAGAGTGGCACAGGGGAGAGTGGCGCACAGAGCGCAGTGGCATAGAATAGAGTGGCACAGAGCAGTTGGCTTAGAGTATAGGGGCATAGTGTGCAGTGGTGCAGAGTAAAATAGTGTAGAGTGTGGTAGTTAGAGTAGAGTGCATTGGCGTAGAGTGTCACAGAGCAGAGTGTCGCAGAGTACAGTATTTCAGAGTGGTGTGGTGCAAAGTAGAGTAGAGTGGCGTAGAATGTAGAGTTGCATAGAGTGTAGGTGCGCACAGTGGTGTAGAGTGCATTGGCAAAGAGTGTATGGTGCATAGTAGAGTAGTGTGGGGGTAGAGGGCATTAGCAGAGTAAAATGGTAAAGAGTAGAGAGGCATGAAGTTGAGTAGAGTGCAGTGGCATAGTGTGGAGTGGTGCAAAGTAGAGTGCAGTAGCATGCAGTGGTGCACAGTAGTGTGGAGTGGGGTAAAGTCGAGTATGCATGTTGTGGTAGCATAATCCCATTACAGAGAATACATTTTCGATTGAAATGACCATTATATTTGCACAGACATACAGTTTTACTTGAAAGTATACAGCACACAAACGAAAATGTGTAGAGATATCACTTGGTATATTGATTTTTTTTTATCATATTAAAATATTTGTTTCCACCACACTTTGAAATTACCAGAAAAGGTGCTTCATTTGTGCTGTCTTAATTCTGATGAATTCTAAAATATCTGCACAGTTCATTTACAGACATTTACATTTTGATATGTGCTAGAAAAACAAAACACCGCACTCACTTCCGTTCAGCACAGCCACAATAGCCAGCATGAGTGACACACAAATCCTCTCACTTTGAAGTCCGAGAAAGAAAAGTAAACACCAAGCTCCCTGGAAGACTAAGCCTGACATTTGACCACTGTCTGACTACACAGCAAATGTGACAAGATAAGAACAAGATTTAAACGCCTGTTTACAGTACCGGTAGAAGAATCCAATAAATAAGGTTTGGGTCAGGGAAGGGAAGGGACAAACTCAAGCTGGACAGCCTAAAATAAAACAAAGCCACCAAATAGAAAGCAAACAAATGTGATTTACAAACCACAAAGTGAATGGTAAGCAATAGGCTGAATGCATTCCCAGGAAAGCTCTCATAATGTTCCCAACATGTCGTTAGCAAACCAGACATCTACGCTGTCTAGTAGGCTTCGACTTACAAAAAGAAAACCATAGAGCACGCAGGAGACCATTACCCATAGGCAGAAGGAGCAATGCGGGCATCCCTGATTTCACATGAAGCTCATGATGTGCAGTTTGACACCTTTGAAAAGATGCAGAGGCACACATCTGTCAAAAGGCCCAAGAGAGCAGACAGAAGGCCTAACCAAAGTACAGCCTTCATGAGCACGGGGTAGACCGCGGCCAATCAAATTAAAGAACTATACCAGAGGTCAAGTGGAGAGTTACGGATTCTTAATGGTAGTTGCACTATCAGGGTCCTTATTAGCTGGATCTTAAGTTATACTGTTTAAATAAATCTTCGTGAAGTACCCTTCTTAAACACTATCTTCACTTGCGAAAAAGTGATGCAAACATCAACACTGAATGAAAATCCCATCACCAGCTTTTCCATATTCTGGGTGAACAATGATTGTGATTACAACGGACAGGACAGTACAGAGAAACCTTCGTTATTACAGAATGTAGCAGCTGTTTCGAACTAGGAAGGAGGGAAGGCAAGTGTTTATACCCGCAAATTGACATTTTTTAAATTTAAAACCAGAGGCTGCTGTGGTGTGATAAGTCACACATGGACAGTACAAGCTGATGCATGCAAATTGTTTCAAGACCTTGTGGTTCAGCCTCCTGGAGGGAGCAGGATGCACAAGTAGCCTGATCTGCTTGTGGTACAGCTTTGCAGAGCACATGAGGGGGCTTGCTCACAAGCTCCTTCACAAGTCTGATACAGCCACGCACCGTAACTGAAGATGCATTTTGGGCAAAGCACGACATTAATATACTCTAGTGTGGCACATTTATAGAACAAAAAACATATCCTTAGCCCTGGTGCAATGGGCCAGCAGGTCTTCAGGAGGCTCTTTCCTGGCCAATTCGCATCATAGCTTTATGCTGAGGATGACCACCTCGACAGTGTCCTCTTTACATCACTTTACCATTTGTCTCAGCAAAAGCCACGAAAAGCTAGTCTTTCACAGTCCATCAATATAAAGTTCAAGACTCTTTTTGGGTCAAGTCGAAGTTTCTCCTCCTCTTTCAAGGAATGCGGAGGAGCAAAAAAGGCCAGCAGAGAGAGTGACCGATATGAAAGTTTGCTACCACTTATGGCAGAAAGTCAGGTCAAGTCATCGACACCAATGTCTGGCAAGAAAGCATTGCAGGGAGGCTGTAGCTACAGCAATTCACTTTCAGTGTACAGAAATGATCGCAATGAGAAAGAATGTTAGAAGCAGCAACTATGCATTTGTTTCAAAGAGGAGTACGTAAGGAGTGTGAGGACCAAACTATGGTCCCATTATGGCATAAAAAAGCGTTTCTAGGGAACCATGAGAAAACGTTCTTTAAGGTAACCGATCACAAACGGTGATTGACGAGAAGACTGACCTGGCAAGCAAGCATAAACATGCAGAAATGGCAAACATGCAGTCTTTTAACCGTGCACACTACAAAGCCTTACTATGAAAATGACAACACAAACAAGGACTCATCAGAAAGCCTGATATGTAAAAGATTGGAACGCCAGATACCATACAATGTCAAAAACTTCTCCCAAAATCCAGCTTAAAATGGTTTTCATAGACCTATTTCTATGCAATATCTTGTACAGCAATTCGAACAAGCTCCGCCAATAGGGCTCAATCTCTATGCATGGAGGTGCGGAGTCCAAAGATTCTGGTACAGGACCCTAACTTGTTGCTGAGAAAGGAGGTTCTCCTGGAGAGGTAGCCAGATCAGAGGGCAAATGTTCAGGCCAAAAATCTCTGGTCCATTCCAGGGCTATCGGGATGATCTGGTCTGGTCTTTCTGACTTTCCTCAGAACTAAAGGATGGAGAGGCAATGGTGGGAACTCAGACAGGTGACCTATGTCCAATCACAGACTGAAAGTATATCAGATTGACTTTCCTGCAGGGACCTCCAGTGCACAGTCTTGGTTTTTTCCTTGACTTCTTTTTCTTATGTTTTGTTGTACATAACAGCTTCAAGAGGTGGCAGTTCCGTTACTGCATTACAACAACGTATAATTACTAAACACAAAGCGGGCAGTAGGCCATCAGTGAAGATAGCATTTGAAAGAATGTTGTGGATCAAAATTGAGCAGCACATTACGTTCAATTGCTCATTATCTGACTGGTCACCTCTCAGGAATTATTACAAGAGTGAACAGAAAAATTAAAAGTAAAACATGAACTGTGGTATAGGGGGCCAGGTCAATGCTGGTGATAGGTCTAGCTTTTTAGTTGACAGCAAGGGAGTAGGGGGAATATATGTGGCTGTTACTCACGTAGTATTGTTGTGTCTGACAAATGATTCCGGAGTTAGCAAGTATGGGTCAGCAGAAAAGCTGAAGCGCTTGAGGTTTTGGGGTGCTAAAGTAGGTGAATTATATACGATTGAGGTATTGTAACAGGGGTTGCCACACCAATTGGAATTTGGATTCTGCACCTGGTAGGTTATGAGGCAGCTGTTCCATTGCTAAGGTATGCCATAAATGGGTGACCCATTGCACCACGGAAAGGGGTCGGTTTTGAAGATGTGTGAGGATAAAGAACAGAGACGTGTGGGTGTGTAATACCACTGGAACATGAGCTTGTATGCTGTTTCCAGGAGGGAGACACTGCGAAATGTTTTAGGTATGTACTGACCCAATGTGTCCAATTGTTTGGTTGATATGCCACTGTGTCGGTTGACTGCCACGTGGTTTGGTATGTGTGGACGGCAGGAGCGTGGAATGTTCAAGTGTACTGTAGGTATTGGAGATAAGCCTGCGTGAACCATCATATGTCCAAACGAGTTTCTCAAAGGGAGTGAAAGTTCGCACAGCTGCAGGGTATACTGAGGGGTGTAGAGTCCAATGTAGAAGCTATAAGTATTGAAGTCTGGCAGTCACAGGGACGTTGCACTAATCTTGGCACTGCTGGAAGGTTTTGAGGTTAGTTCCTGCGAAGAGGTCATGTAAAGTTCAACAGTCATTGGCCATCTACTCTTGGAAGGAGAGGGCGGGTAAGGCCGGGGTAAAGTCTCTAATGTGCGAAATTGCTGTGTTAGGAGGTCAGACTCCTTGTTATGGCCAATTTTTCCCATATGTCCAGTACCCTTTTGGTAATGTTCTGACGGTATGCACTGCTTTGCCTAGCATATTTAGGTAATCAAGCGAGGACCCATAGTGGTTGACATACCCTCACCCTGTCCATGTGGAACCAGTGCTTGTCACTTTCCCTCACCATCCATTCAGATACGTAACGTAGATGTGCAGTCCAGTAATATTCTAGGAAGTTGGGGCACACTTGACCCGCTTTGTCCCTGGATTGCACCAGAAGAGCGTCGAAGATTCGTTGTCACTTCCCGTTCCAAATAAAGGAGCGCACATCGCGCTGTAGTTGCATAATCTCGTCCTATGGGACTGAGGTGGGTAGAGTTTGAAATAGGTAGAGGGCCCGGGGGAGCATGTTCATTTTGATAACTGCGATCCTCCCCAACCAGGAAATGTATAAAGGCTTCCATCATCGAAGGTCTTCCAGTATAGAGTGACAAAGTGGGGGCCAGTTTACATGCATCCATGTATCGAGTGTGGATGTGAGAAGGAGGCCCACATATCAAAAAGATTCCCAGGACCACCAGAAGGATGCAAGTTTTTGCAAGGCAGGGAGGTCTTGAACAGGGGTAGTCAAATTAAGCACAGTTGACTGCAATGTTTATCTTGAAACCGGATACTTTTTCAAAGGCGGTCAGGCTACTTACCATGACTGAGCTTCCACACGTTGAGGGGATAGAGGAGTCCATTTGCATGCCGCCAGATATTGGTCTATTAAGGCTGGTGTAACCACTTCGGCCGTATACAGGGTCTGATAATAGACCCGGAACATCGTTTATCGCATTCCGCAGTCACCCAGAGCCCATCCCCTGCTTGGAGTTTCACAATGTGCATATTAGTGTGTGCCTGACGCAGCGGAAGAGCCAGAAGTGTCCCCATTTTATTTCCCACCTCAGTCGCGTTGCTGCAGCGCTAGTAGTGAGCGTTCCGCCTTGCTCGTCTGCTGTGCTCTTAGTTGGCCCCCGAGGATAGCAAGCTGGTGCTTATTTCAATGGATAGGCGCATGTTTATCTTGCTGGTCTAGAGCTTAGATGTCTGCTGTCAGCTTAGACTCAACTAGTCCAGCTTACCGTCCCCAGGCAATTGCCAATGAGGGGAGACAACCACCCGGATTGTGGCCTAGAACCAATTCCATCTCAGATGGGGCGATATGTCCGATAGGGTATTAAGTGTAAAATATTAATGAATCCCTTTGCAAATTTCAGCTTCACCTACTGGGTCATGGAGAATATGCGGAGGCATGCACCAGCGCAGAGGACCTCGACGTGGAGAAAGGACATCAGACCTGGTCACTTCAATGTGGGCATGATAGAAAAGAGATATATTGGGCATTTCTATTGATGTAAGGTTGTGGAGAAGGGAATGGGTTATAAGCTTAATATCAATGCTTAAGTATGCACCTGGGAATAAAAGGCATGATCCAGTATGTTGGGTTGTCTATATTGTCAAGCATCCAAGAGCCCCATGTCAGTTATATCCAGGGCTTTAAGTGTGGGGGGGGGGGGGTCTGTGCCCCCCCCAGTTTGGGGGTGGGGGGCCTCGAAAGGGGTCTCTAGGGGTCTCTATTTTCGGGCCTCAAAGGTCAAAGGTAGGGTAACATGTTTACCTGCATATCTTCCCATAACGGCAAGATAGACATATGGAATCTGGTATACCTGAACTCAGAATTTAATAACACATCCTTTAATGAAAGTGGTTTTTAAATTCTAATATTGGAAATAGCACTTTTAGAAAATGGCTATTTTCCTGTTCAACCTTTGTGTGCCTCTGCCTGGTTGTGTATTGACTGTCAGGTTTGTGAGTGAGAGGCGCAGGGGGTGGCTCCAGGAGGCTGGGTGAGTCAGCACTAGGCTGAATAGTCCCATCTACATCTAGAGTGGTGAGGAGGAGTAGCACCTGCTTCTCAATAGGGCTGTGCCTGCCTGCCACAATGCTGGCTCCACCTCCTTCGGTGCGTCTGATGTCCCTGGCCCATACTCACAAATGAAAAAGAGGTGCACTGGCAGAGTGCACCCAGAACTGGTTTAAACTGGGTCCAGGACCCCTCACACAAGAAGAACAAAGACTTTTTGGGTATAAAAGTAGGACTGGAGCCCCAGTAAAATTAGATTAGGAAACTTCATGATCAAGAAGGAATCCCTGCCAAAAGAAGAACAGCCAGGAAGACCGAGGAAAAGTGCTGCCATTGCTGAGTGTCTGGGAGCTGACCTACAGTTGCTGTGATTGCTAAGGAAGAGGACCAAGGGACTGTCTGCTGTGTGCCCCTTACTCTGCCTCAAGCGTGATCTGTCCCAGGATCGTGTCCCTCGCGCTCTGTGCGGATTAACGCACCGCTGAGGAACTTTGGAGCGCCTGCTTTGCCCCCGATCGCTGTGTGTGCAATGACTCCACCGCCGCCCCTCGAGCTGTGTTGTGTGCCCGAGGCCGGGTTCGCCGCTCTGAGAAGGAACCTTGAAAACACCCTGCCGGTATTCACCACCGCCGGCCCGGGATCGTCATTTCCGAGCCGCGCTCGGATTGGTCACAGCAACGAGGGTTTCCCCAGCAACGCGGAGGTTTGTCAGGCGGAGCTACATTGAGTCTGGAGAGGCATGAGGCGTCCCCTAGCAACTGGGGTTCCCTTGCGCTCGTCATCGAGGAAATGAGCTGAACCCGAGGCAGAGGCGCGTCCCACCGGCGAAAGCTCCTTCACCAGAGATCAGCGCGGACTGCAGAGCCCCCTTCACATCCTAAGGTAACCGGCTTCAACACGTGACCGGAGTTTGCACAGGGGGGAGATTGTGATCACACGCGCTACCGGCGGGCCGCCGCAGGGGTGATTAAAGCTTGGTGACTTGACCATGGCAATCACGGGGGTGATTTGAGAAAGCGCTATTTTTGTGATTTGAGAAAGCAATTTTTTTGTGATTGGGAAAACACTACTTTTTTTTAAACTTTATTTTGTATTTTAATAATAAACAATACAATACATTCGTAGTATAGCAGTTATGTACACAAATGATGTTTTACAGCTTACAGTTAATTGCATTTTCATCGCAATTATGTGAAGGGAAATGTACAAAATTTCTTATCGCCTACACATTAGCCAATCTCTAATTACACATTAGTTGCCCCAACTAATCCGTTTTAGTGTAATAAGGTGTTTTACAGTTGTGATATATGGGAAAACGCTACTTTGGGCGATTCTCTGACTCCACGAGTGCAGCTGGGGCATTTTGGAAAAACATCTCAGTCACATTAGTTTTGAAATAACGTTCCACATGCTAGGAGCAGGAGTCCTCCAAGCCGAAGGGCTCAATCAATTTCAATATTCACCAGGTTTAAGGGAACATTATCCAAGTGAGCATTTTTAAGAGAACATTATCCAAGTGAGCATTTTTAAGAGAACATTACCCAAGTGAACATTTTTCAAGAGAACATTTTCAAAAACAGGAGTGATTGTGTATGTGCCGTTTATGACGTTTTGATCTGCCTAATCTATATAAAGTAATTTATATTTTTATATATACTTAGTGTAGTGTCCATTTGTAGTGCTGCGCTATGTTACTGTGAGTGTTGGTACAAATACTTTACACATTGCCTTGGGGATAAGCCTGTCTGCTCGTGCCAACCTACCAAGGGGGTGAGCAGGGGTTATCTACAGTGTGTAAAATAATATTTCTTTATTCGATGCAGTGATGCAGTAGGATGGCAGTGCCTCAGGATATTCTTTATTCCATGCAGTAGTCTATTCTTGTTCCACTGCACAATGAGAGATCCTTTCAGGAGCAGCACAAAATGAAGAGTAACATCTGCCTGCCAAATGGCACTCCAATTGAACGTTGCATGACACAAGGCCTTATCACCTGGAAACCAAAATCAGTAGAGGAAATCAGCAGTGGAAGATTTTCTTTTTCAGATATACCAGTCCAGCCTTCAAGAAGGAAGTTCTAAATTTTACCATGGCTACTAGTGGCTGATCTGCTTCTGCTCTGAAGCGCAAGTCTATGCAGTCTTCAATGATTGACTTCCTACCGTCACTGAAGCGCCAGCATGTTACAGGGGAGTCTTGTCCAGGGCAACCTACTAGTGATGAGGCAAGCAAGAGTCTACCAAGGACAGTCCACCTTTACAAAGACTTCAATGTGTGCCAGAGAAAGAAACCGTCAAACTCCCTGACTGCTGGAACGCTAAACAGTAGTATTACTTTTAAGAGGAATATAAATGGTTGTATCTTAAGTCAGGCAATATTGGATGTTCTTCCTGCAAACAGGCTAAATCAACAGGTCTTTCAGTGCACAATAACACCCAGGGCATGCGCATAAGTATAGAGTGGGCAGATGGCGAGGTTGGTCCTTCCGGTGACGGAAAAGCTTCCAGGCAGAAACAGCTCAGGAAGAAGATTATGAAGCATAAGGTGAGCGCTGGTCACTTGGCAGCTGAAGACATTCTTACAGCTCAGGAGGAAAATACATTGGTGGTGACAGAACACAAATGTAATGCTAAACATATGGAGAGCACATGCAGGGTATTTGACACTGCCTACTACTTGGCAAAAAAAGATCGCCCTTTCACTGACCACCCTGATCTAATTCTCCTTCAGGCAAAGAATGGCAGTGCAATGGGCCGTGTTTTGCAAAGCAATGTTACTGCAACTGAAATAATAAAACACATTGCACTGGAAATGCAACAAAGATTGGTCTGTTATATCAGACAACACAAATCAAAGAGAACAGTATTAATTGATAAAAGCACTTCTATTAGCAATGCTTCTACCATAATCATCTACCTCCGTGGCATTTTTGGAAATGAAAGTACCCAAGTGACCATCTATTTCGGCCTTCTGGAGCTGGCAGAAACAAATGCCCTTGGCGTAAAGACAGCTCTCCTAAGCTACTTCGTAAAAGTTGGACTCACAAAAAGTCTGCTACATGATATCTTGATTCCAGTATGTTCAGATGGAGCAGCAGTGATGTTTGGTAAAAACGGAGGAGTAGTAGCATTGCTGAAATCAGAATTTCTAAATCTTGTACTGACATGGCACTGTTTGGCTCACAGACTAGAACTTGCTGTGGCATATACAGTTGATGAGGTTGCCGGGGTCAATCACTTCAAGATTTTCATGGACTCATTGTATGCCACATACAGCATGTCACCAAAAAAACAGAGAGAGCTAAATCTGGCAGCCAGCGAGCTATGTGTACAGCTTCAGAAGACAGGGAAAATGCTTGATACTAGATGGGTAGCATCCAGTTACAGATCTGTGAAAGCTGTTTGGTACTGCTTCCCTGCCTTGTGCAAACAGTTTGTGAATGCTTCGAAAGAACCATCCAGACCCATAAGAGACCGGAGTAAGTATGAAGGTCTCTTGAAGAAGCTTACATCCTATTCTTTTATCAGAGATTTGGGGGTAATGTGTGATGTACTTCAAGAGCTCAAAGACGTATCACTCTCTTACAGAGGAGGGACATTACAATTGTTAATGCCCACAGACTTTTGGTTAGTCAAGTACGTATATTTAGAGCAATGAAGGACTCAACAGGGGAGTTTGCTTCTGCGGCTCAGAGTGCAGTTGACGAGGGCAAATTCAAGAATGTTCCTCTTTTCCATGGTAGAAGTAACTCTGTTGCCCTTAATCAAAATCAGTTTTACCAAAGTCTGTCTGTAAATATCAATAAATGATGTGCCCCGGATTCTGAGAAAGAACTTATAGCCAGCTTCAGTGTGCTAGATGCAGGCAACTTGCCTTCTGGTGATGAATGCATTCTTTATGGTGAAACAGATTTCCAGAAACTGAGTTCAGAGTTTCAGCTGCCAGCAAGAGATACTATCCAAGCTTTTAGACTTTTCAAAGATTTTGGTGGAAAGAAAACCCCTGAAGCATTAAAAAAGTTAGTAGTTTGCATGGAAACCCTGCCAGCAAGTAATGCGGATTGCGAGAGAGGTTTCAGTGCAATGAACTTAATTGCTAGTCCAACAAGGGCCTCTCTTCTTGTAGAGACCATTTCTTCATGCTTATGGGTAAAACTCAATGGTCCTCCATTTGAAACATTTGACGCAAAGCTGTATGTAAAGAGTTGGCTGGCAAAAAGTAGAAGGTCTGCTGAAGAAAATTGTTGCGAGAAACCCCAGCAAAATAGACACAGTGAATATCTTCAAGGGTTTTGGGAAATCCTGCAATAGATTTCTAAGTAATGTAAATAATTTTTACATGTTTTTTAAAGTGTTTGGTATTTTATGGCTTATACTTAATAAAGATACATTTTTGCCTATTTTTTTTATCCTTTGCTGGATGTGACTTCATGATTTTCTTAAGCACACAATGCTAGTTATCTTGATTTAGACCACGCCACTACTCGGATAGGCCACACCCCTTTAAGAAATGTGCCACGCCCCTTTTAGAGCACCCCCAGTTTTTTTCCCCCACTTAAAGCCCTGGTTATATCTTTAAGGTGTGCGGACATTGCCCCAGCGCTTTGATATGTGGTGGTGTTTCTGTTCTTCCCCAGGTCCCACACTAAGTTAAAGTCATCACAGACTATTACATCGCCCAGAACCCCGATTAACTGCTTCCGTACAACTCGCCGCATGTACTGGTCCTGGGTAGCATTTAAGATATAGATGTCTGAGGGTGAGGGGACGCTAGCCACGCATTTGTGTGCAGAGTCAGGTAGCGAACATCTTTGTCCTTTACTATTTTCATTGTCGATATTAAATCTAGTTTTGCAGAGGTTGCCCACCCCCAGAGTCTGATGGGATAGTCGGGTGTGCCATTCTATGCCTGTCCGCCCGATGAGGTGCGTTTCTTGTAAGAATAGACATTTGGATCATGCTGTTGTATGCACCTCCAAACCTGCTTGCGTTTGTTCAGGGAGTTAAGTTCATCTCCTTAAATGTCTGCGGACTAAACGTTTACTATACTAGTTAAGAATTAGAGATTTTTCTTTTTTTGTCGTGGCAGCTAAATCGATATCTCATAAGAGACTGCAACTCTGGAATTTGGAATAACGTGGTAGCTGACGTGCAGCCCTGACTGTGAGGCTGTATTAGCCTGAACTTTGGTTGTCAGGAGTACCTGTTACGCTTTTCCTTTCCGTGATACTGTTACATCTGTTATCCGCGCACCACCATGCCGGTAGAGCAGCTGCACGCCCCCGCAGGTTATCGATATTAGTGACGACCTGCCGCAACAAACTCGTTGTTTTTCGAAGGTTCAAACAAAGTGCTTTGGACGTTAAATAGGGTGTTAACTAATTCGGGCCTTACATACTTTGGCTGTCCTATTAAGGATATTCATATATTTCGAATTTGGAGAATAAGATTTGCAGTTGCATTGGACCTAAACCAGGTTTGCAGTTCTTCAGAAATTAAGCCCTGAGGAAGTCGTGTGGGTTAATCCCTTTGAAACGACGAAACGCGTTGGGGAGTGGAAGAACCTTGTGAATAAAGAAAGAACAACTGAAGTTTTCACTGGATATGATTTATTTTCTCATAATCAATATTTGTATTTACTTGTAGCGTGTGCATCAATAATATTCAATAGTCTTTATCAATCTAAGATTGAGCGTTTTTGGGATCTTGGGTGTTGTTCCCGATATTGATGACACCGCTGTTGATTTTGGATCTTCATTACTGACATTATGTAAATTTGTTGGTAGCGCCATTTAGCCTTTACACACCCATCGAACATTTAATAAGAATTAGAGATGCATGGCTTTGAAATAGTGTCTCCCCAGTCTTGTGCGAGTGTGCCCACCCGCCCCCAATGGGGGAAGAAGGATCCTCGACAGTCAGGCGCAAAGCTAGGAAGGGCACAAGGCAACTCCCCTTTGCAAGTGAGATATGTGTAACTACCTGTGTTTCGTCTATGTGCTTCTCAGTAGCTGTGTAAGACCTGGGGAGAAAAGGGTTCAGAGATTTCACCATAGTAATAAACTGGACCAACAGAGCCCAACATAATTGTCTACTCCCTGTGGAGATTGGCAGCGATTTGCACGCATCCCACTGGAGGAGTTACCCTCCTGGATTGCGCAGCAGGGGGTGCTGATCTCCAGCAATGTTCAAGATCTGTTGCAGGAGTCCAGAGGCACATGCCCCCCCCCCAATCCCACTCAGCCCCGTCCATCCAATGGTACAGGACGAGGTATGCTCTCAATCTCTGCTGCCAGGTACAGGAGAAAACAGGTAGCTAATTGTCCACCTGGTTACAGGGAGCTGGCAGAAGAAGCTGCCCGGGAGGTGTGCATAGCCATATTGCGAAGGTGCTGGATGATAGGTTTGTTTCGTTTCTTGGGATGAGGCCTCTGCGTGACATTTATCCATGCAATGCGGGCACACCGTTGACCAGATCTGCTTCAGTTGATTCCCCTCGAGCTAGTGTGGAGCTTCCGCCACGAGATTCAATGTCCAGACCCAGTAGCTTTTTCGCTTCCACCAGGGAGTGTTGTTTACATTCCCAAGTGAAGAGTGCGAAAACGGGTTACCCCAACAGTATCAAATTTCCAGTTCTCTAAGCTTTTCAGTTACTGGCTTGAAATCCCTGAAACGTCGCAGTGTTACAGGGGATAGGTCTTGGCAAATGTTTATTGTGCCTCCCCTAAACACTAGGTCAGCCTTGTTTCAGACAGCCTTGAGAATAGCCTCTTTCTCAGTAAACAAATTGCACCCTTGTCAGGATATCAGGGAAAGAGTGAGCGTCCAGTGGCTGATGCCACCCGATGCGCCCTATACAAGAGAGGTGGAGGGGTGTAGTCTCCCCCCCAAATGGTAGGCAGGAGGTCTGCTAGGAACTGCATGATGTCACTGTCCTCCGCTCCAGGTGGGATTCCTTTAAAACGTATATTGGTTTGACGACTTCTATTTTCCAACCCATCTTGCTTGGCTTGTGGTTTCTTTTAGGAAGTGCTCCAAATAGTCCTGGTTGAGTGGTGAAGAAGACGTGTTCTCTAAAGACTTCATCGTTGCAGATTCCTTCTTATCAGGTCCTGCAGACTGAGGTTTGCTCCACAGTGAGGTCACCGGAGTGTCTATAAGGGATTTGGTGCACAGCATATTTTCCAAGAGGCCAGGGATCAATAGAAGGGCACCAGTGTCGTCTGTCTCCTTTCAGTCCCACCACCAGCTGTGAAGGTGTACCCCGTCCGGTTTAACCAGGTGGTATTCCAAGCCCAGCGGCTATATGGCATCGGGGGCCCACGTAGAAGGAAGAGGCAGTCTGCAGTTCTCACCAGGCAGCCGGCAGGGAGGAGTCCATTTCAAAGTGCCCAGAAATGTGTGTTCAATCGACATGTCCTTAATCGTGCTTCGCCTGGCCGCACAGTGTTTGGGTAGTTACCAGGCAATATTTGTAAGATTAAGCAGGCCAGGGGTGTTCAGTTCAGTGTCTCAATTACCCCAGTTAACCAATACCATTTTCCGGCACACCCTTCCAGTTGCACTGCTCAAGTTTATACTGGAGCCCTGGATTCCTCACTATGCCCAAAGTACCAGAGTTCAAGTCAATGTCGGGTGCCTCTGGGTGAAGACAGGGTCTCACCAGGCCCTGGTCGCAGCAGTTTTGAGCTGGCAACCAGAAGGAAACGCAAAAGCACGCGTAGGACTGGATATGGCGCAGGTCGGGGGCGGGCTCGGCTTGTTGGGGGCGGGCTCGGCTAGTTAAGGCCGGGCAAAGCTACCTCCTCGAGTGTCTCATAGTCTGTCAGGGCTCACTTATCTCCCAGGGGCCAGGCTACAGTAGAGGCCCTGTATGCTTACTGCAACCCCCCTAGGTTACCAGCCTCACAGGAATGCAGGGAGGGGGATAAGTGGGGGGTTTGTGGCACACCGCCGTAGCTCTTCACCTTTTCCTGTAGTCACTGGACCTACCGCTTTGCAGAACTACACACAGCAGAGGCCTCAGGGCAAATAGAGTGTGGGGGATGCCCCTGCAGCACCCCTTCCGGTGTCCTGGGATGTCTCCGGAGGGGCCATCCTCCTTAAGTTTGAGCACAGGACGTCTGGGGGCTAGAAGCCCCAGCCACCGTGAGCGCTGCGGCCGTTTGCCACACTAGGCTTTGTGGGCTGTCGCACTCCCACGATCACCAGCGGCTGACACCCACCACCGCCACGGTCCCATCAGGCCGCAGATGGAGATGCTGTGGGCACCCCACAGGTACTGGTCTTTGGAGGTGGGCTGGCTTAGGTCAGCGGTGTATTCTAGGGCATCTGGTTCAGCCCCTAGGGTGTCGGGTCACTCCAAGCAGCTTTCACAACAGGATCACTGCACCTCAAGATGGGGGATCTGAGACCTAAAGACCAGCAATCAGGGCTTCCTGCATTCGTGCCGGCACCAAGGGAGCCACTCAGTAAACCCACCCTCGCACATGTAGGGAGGGTGCCGGAGGTTTGCAAATCAGCCTCCCAGTGAGTGACCCAGCCCCAGTGCAATGGATGGCATCAGGGTCGCCACGAGGGACCGGAGAGACAGGAACCCACGCCCTTAGCCACTGCTGGTCAGGCCACGCCCCTTGTGGACAGTTATTTTGAAACTGCACAGGTGACAGTGTCAGACAGATGTAACCAGGGCCTGTTCCACTGTTCGAATATACTATGTGCAACCTCAGGATGGCGATGTCACTTGTGACATGGCACCTGCTTAGTTCATCTGCTCTTGCAAAAAGGGTCCATGACAAGTGGTTGGTCACCTGAAAGATCTGCTTCTGGATCCACCCACTAACAGTTGCACAAGGCCCCCTGACACAGGATTCAAGACCCCATGCTGTGCTGTTTGTTGTACTACCACATGGAGGTCTTACTGTCTGTGAGGGCCTGGATAGCCTTCCCATGATGGTCAACAAGGTGTTTGTGGTCAACCAGACTGCATAAAACTCCAGTGCTTTGTCAGACACTAATGGGCCCTGATCACCACCTCTTCCAGATGCACCCCTTAACCCAGCAGCAACAAGTCTGTCACAAGTGTGAAGTCTGTGCAAAGAAAGGAGTGTGGCCTGCTACAAATAAGGATGGCATCCACCTGGCATCACTACAGATTGAGCCATCTCTTGTGAGATCTGGATCAAGTCAGCCAGATTGCGCTGATGGTGAGCCCACAGAAACATGTGGTTCCACTGTAAGGCCCAAGGACACCCACCAGCCAATCTTCATGTTGCAGTGCAGAGAGAATGTGCACCAGAGTAAGCATTTTGAACTTCTCTTTCAAGAATGTGTTCTAATGGCCAGTGATCCAGAATAGGCTCGAGCCCTCTACAGCACAGTAAAGAAAATAGCATCCCTCATCTGTCTTCGAGTCCGGCACTCGTTTGATCGCAGCTTTCGTCAGAAAGAGGATGACTTGATACAAATGAGCAAAAGGAACAAATGATGGACGGAATGCTGAACAATGCAAACATTCACCCCAGTCACAAAGATCTGTGTTCAATCCATCATTCATTTGCTCACCATGCCACCCCAGTTTGGACCCAGCCATATGCAAATCAGTCTTGACCCTGTTCCTCATCCGGATGGAGTGCATGAAGGATATTATAAGAGGACAATATTAAAGAAATATCAGACTCTCCAGCCTACCCTCTGGCAGTAATGATCGAAGTGGCTGCGGCAGAGGAAGTAGAAGACTTCTGCCCTTGCTGGTCTGAAGTGTTTCAATCACCAGAATTGTGTTCCAGTATGTTAAACTTCTTGAGTAGCTGCTAAACATTCTATAGTGCTGGTGTGTAAGAAATGTGGCTACTGGGTGAGGGGAATGAAAACCTTATTAAGCAGCAACCACAATGCTTCTCAGTAAAGTCCAAAGCCAACTTTAAATTAACCTGTGCTCAACCCTTGTGAAGCTTGGCATAGAGAGGTCAGGCTTAACTCAGAGGCAAAGTGTAGAGGTTTTGTCCAATACTTCAAACAGTAACACAGTGAAAACCCACAGCATAAGGAGCCCACAACAGTATTAGAAAAATTGAGTGATTTTTGATAGATAAAAACAACAAAAATCCAATTAGTAGAACCCGAGATACTGAATTTTACAAAAACAAAACTGGGTTGAGAAAGTAGTGGCAAAAGTTGTAAAGTGCCAATCGTGGATATCAGGTCATGCTGGACCAGGACAAAGTCACAAGTTCAGGCTGACCACAATGGAGCGTGGGGCAGCTACAGGGACCCAGTTAGGCATGCTGAACAGAGTACCGTAAATCCTGGGTTGCGGAGTGTTGTGTGGCTCCACAAAGATGTGTTGCGCAGCCAAGGAAATACGACAGTTCCGCGATGCAGAAAGGCTGCAGCGCAAGGTCGTTTTGTGTTGTCGATCCAGTCAACGGGGGTTGCGTTGCGAAGTCCGGAGTCAGGGTGATGCATCCGTTCTGAAGAGCTGCAAGGCTGTGATGCAGAGTCTGGCATCATTATCAAGGCTGCCATCAACAAGAGAAGCGAGGGCCTGCACCAAGGATGCATCATGCAGTGGTGGTTCCGAAGGAAATGCATGCCTTTACAATGGATTCAATCATGAAGCAGCGGAGATGCGTCAGTTCTGCTCGGGTTTTGTCTGCACAGCAGAGGGGATGCTTCGGTTCCACTGGAACCACACAGGCTGGCAAAGCACCTTGGGCCCCCTTCCAAGACTCCCGGACTGGGTTGGCACCACTTGGCAGGGCGGACTCACAGATGGCATAGTCCAAGTACAGTCGTAAGGTTGTTTGAAGCCTGTTGTGTCCCTGAGGCTTTAGATCAGGATGCCAGCCAACTAACCCTTGGAGTCACACTGGGTTCAAGAGCTCCTTACAGCCAGCGGGTAGGGCGGAGAATCTGATATTTCTTTTATTTTGTCCTCTTATAATATCCTCCATGCGCCACAAATTGAGATCATGCCTCATTTGTATCAAATGCAAAAAGAACAATTGATGGACAGAATGCTGGCCTAAATACATCCTTTTTTTGCTCCACATGACATTCCAGTTTAGGCTCAAGAGATGCAGGCCAAGTCTTTCTCACCCAGGCAGGCAGGTCAGGTTAGCTCAGCAAAACAGGAGTCCAGCATGGAAATTGTACACAAAAGAGTTCAGCACCATCAATAGTTGTAACAATAGTTGTAACAATCAGTATTCAACTCAATGAGCACACAAGAAGATGTTCCAATTCCAGACGTAGGTTTCTTGATAGGATTGTTCTTTATTTTTAGGGGGGCGTGGCCAAGATGGTGAGCGGGTAAGATGTGTGCTGATTGATCTCCCCGCCAGCCGATGCCCAACTCGGCCCCTATCTAATGTTTTCCCCCATCTAGAGCGCCTGGGGAGTGGTGGCTGTGCCCCCGAGCCTTTCTATCGCTTCGTGCCTGTGCTTGGGCGGCTGGGGGTGGACATTTGGTGCCCTCCAGGACCAATTTTGCGGTGCGCGCAGTGAGGCCAAGATGGCGGCCGGACCCTGCGCGTAGCTGGTTCTCTGCGAGCGGAGCGGATGCGCTGACCCTCCCGGGGGACAAGTGTATCGGCTGTGACGGTGACCCGGGCGGCTGCGGATGGAGGTGCCGCTGTGGTGACCTGTTGCCGGCTCTGGAGGTGGGTCCCCCCGCGATCGGCTGGAGGGGCGGCACGCGGGGCTGTTGCGCAGAACAAGCTCAGGAGCGGAGGAGAGCTGTGGCCTGGTTCAACGCGGGCGGAGCGGAGAGCCGGTGAGCGCTGTTGGTGCTGCGGGTGTGGCGGCACGGGAGTCCAGGGGCGCATTTACAGCATCGGAGGCCGTGCCCTGCGGTCCGGACGAGCCGGGAGGCACGGAGGCCTGGGGCTTGTGGAGGCCTCCCAGGCTGCTTCTTTAGCTGCCGAGGGTGTGAGCGAGCGGCGTCCCAGGTTTGGCGGGGACTCTGGTGAGTGGCCCACCACTCAGGGGCTAGCGTGAGACCTGGGGGACTGCCTTAAACATGGGTCTTCCGGCGTGGTGAAGAGATGGTTGGATGTATTGGAGTGCATCTGGCCTGTGTTACACTATTGGGGGTCTCGGCCAGAGTGACTCCGCTGGCTTTTGAGGGGCGGAGGTGGCGCTCCAGAGGGCTTCGCCCCCATAGTTCTCCCTGGAGTACCTTGTGTGGTGGGGCAGACTAGCCCTCCTTGCAGAGGCCTTTCATCTCATAGCGGCCGGCTGAGTGGCTGTGGGGCAGTCCCCGGCTTGACTCTCGCCCCCGCTTCCCATTGTTTGGCAGAGATCACTGGTGGGGCCTCTTTCTGGACTCTCATAGTGGCAAGTGGAGTGTGGCCCTGAGCGGGGGGACTGCGTCCTGTTTGCCCGGTTCACATCTTCCTTGGCACGGAGGGGCCTGGTGTTCCGGCTGCCCACCTGGCGGGGTCGCCTTAGGGTTGTGGTGCTTACTGGGGCGCATGGGGAGCTTCCCTGGGGTGTGTTGTCCTCTGCGCCTTAACCCTAGGATTTGCTTGAGTGGAGCCTTGGTTCCTCTGGCCCTCAGGGGTCCCTCCGCTCGGGTGACGCCATGTCCAACCAAAGGGGGCGGAAGGAGCGGACATTGAAGGAGATGCTAACCAAGGGGCCCCACGCTAATGCTGATCCCGAAGGGGAAGACACTCCCATCACCAAATCATTCCTGGGGTCACTATTCAATATGCTTCGCGAAGACTTTCACACCCTAAAGAGCGAAGTAGCGGGAGAGGTGCGTGAGCTGCGGAGGGAGGTGGATACCCTCGGGGATAGGGTGGCGGCTATCGAGGACCAGGGGCAGGCTATGGACGAGGAAGTTACGCAGCTGCAACAGGAGGTGATCCGCTTGAGGGAGCAGCTGCTGGACCTGCAGTCGCACGCCAAGGACCTTGAAAACCGCTCCCGGCGGAATAACATTCGCGTTCTAGGGGTTCCATCGGGCGCAGAAGGGTCCGATATCACCGCTTTTCTGCAGGGGCTGTTCCGCGACATTTTGGGAACACACCCGGAGATGGAGATCCGCATCGACAGAGCTCACTGGGTAGGCTTGCGACGACGGGCCAATGCTCCGCCACAAGATATACTGGCCTTCCTTCCGGATTACCCTCTGAAAGAGCGCACTATCAGAGAAGCTCGGGCAAAGCATCCGGTCCAATACCAGGGTCTGAATATCACTTTTGTACCAGGACATGGCGGCCAGCACTTTACAGAAGCGGAGAGACTTTATGGATGTTACGGCGCACCTGCGGGACAAAGGGGTGGCGTATTCCTGGGGGCACCCTTTTCGATTCATTTTCAAATGACAGGGTCTCTTGCACCAGATATTGTCCCTTGCCGAGGCGTGCAAGTTGTTGGGTAACGTCACACCAGAGTCCTGCGAAGGAGAGTACACCGGATCACTGTCGGTCCCCGGCAAACTGGCAGACAGTCGAGAGGAGACGCTCCGGGGGGGGGCAGCCCGTGGGCCCGACCCAGAGGTGGTGGGCACAGGAACCGAGAGCAGCCATTGATGCAGTTGCCACAGACACTTCCCCTTCAGGAGCCCCGTGAGGACGCTGGGGTCTGGCGGATGTTACTGTGAGGAGGGGGCCGGGGGGAGGGGGCAAGGGAGTGTGGGGGCCGGTGAGGGGGGGGGGGGGCGGAGGGCCTGTTGGTATTGCCCTTGCCGTGAGAGGCACCGGTTTGTTTTGCTTTGCCACAAGCACACAACTGGATATGGTGTGTGTGGAACTAGTTTGGGGAGGTTTGTTCTGGAAGCTGGGGTTGGTGTCTGGGAGGGGAATTGGTGTGCTTAGGGGTGGTGTTTACGCCTTCCAAGTGTGGTTTCGGGAGTTCCCCTGGTGTGGGAGGACCGGAGTTTTTCACCAGCTAGTTCCACAGGCCTAGGCTCGCTCTGCTCCACTGCCCACTCATGCAGGACACTGAATTAACTATTCTCACACTTGATGTCAAGGGCCTTAATGGCCCTAACAAGAGGCGAGCCATTCTATCCTACTTAGAGAATGCAGGTGCGGACATCTGCCTGCTGAAGGAAACACACTTGCTGGCACGTGACTAGCATAGGTTGAAGTCTAGGGTGTTCCCCTATCAATATTTCTCCTCTATGACTGATAAAAGGGCGGGGGTGGCGATCTTGGTGGCAAGGAAGTTTCGGGGGACGGTGGGAGACAAAGTAGCGGAAATTCAGGGGTGCTTGCTGGCATACCGTTTTTGGATTGCAGGCCTCGCTCTTACGATTGGAACGATATACGCTCCAAATGCGGGCCAAGAGGTGTTCCTCAGATCTGCCCTTTCAAAGGTCCTAGAGCCACAAGATCGCTTCATTCTGGTGGGGGGTGACCTGAACTTAGTAATGGATACAGTGGCGGACAGATCAGGTAGCCGTCATTCCCGGAAGGGGGGGGGGGGGGGGGGGGGGGAAGAGGAGGGGGGGGGGAGGGAGGGGGGGGGGGGGAGGGAGAGGGGGTGTCCTCAGGTGAAGGTAAGCAGCGGCTGGCGGAGAGGGGTTTGCTTGATCTGTGGCGAGAGTCTCACCCTCTGGCCTCCCAATTTTCTTATTACTCGCACGTACATCGCACTTATGCGAGACTAGATCATTTTTTGGGCTCTGAAGTGGTTCGCGCACAGATCAAGGATATTTATATCACGGCGGCGGCCTTGTCCGAGCACGACGCGGTAGCGGCTACGTTGGGGGACCCTTCGGTAGCTCGGCCCGTGGGGCACTGGAGACTGCGGGAGACGATGCCTCATAAACCGGCGGTTCAGGGGCAGCTCCTTAAGTGTATCCGGGACTATTGGGCGTTTAATGACTTCCCTGACACCTCAGTAGCTACATTGTGGGGGGCACTCAAGGCAGTTGTGCCGGGGGAGCTGATCGCCCTGTCAGCGGCAGAAAATAGGGAGCGCAAAGCTAAGAGGGACGAACTCACGGCCAAAGTCCTTGAGCTGGAGAGAGCCCACAGCCGGACGGGTGCTCCCCGGATCTGGTGCCAGTTGAAGAATGCACAAGCCCTGCTGGCGGGGCTCGATCTTGACAGAGCGGAATACGCGGCTCTTTGCCTCAAGCATTCTTATTATGTGGGTGGGGATAAAACGGGCCGGTTGTTGGCTAGTAAGTTGCGGGCGAAGACACAACAGGGCAAGGTTAAAGAGATCACCGATTCGGAAGGAGGTCGGGTCACTGATGACGTGGGAATAGCGCAGGTTTTTCGGGATTTCTATGAAGCTCTCTACGGGGCGGGGGGGGGGGGGGGGGGGGGATGGTGGTTGAGAGTCATCACCCACCACGCAGATAGATGCTTGCCTCCATAAGGCCCATACGAGGGCGCTAAATCAGTTCAACAGTGAAGCGTTGGATGCTCCCATACGCATTGACGAGGTAGTGGGGGCTATTTCCCGCCTTAAGCTCCTGAAGGCCCTGGGTCCGGATGGATTTGTGGCTGGGTTTTATAAGAGGTTCTGCGCCATTCTGGCTCCCGTACTCACTCGACTCCAATTCTTTCACGGGTCCAGGTACGATCCCCCCGGAGAGGTTATTGGCCTCCGTAGTGGTCCTACCTAAACAAGGTAAGGACGCCTCCGTGTGCGGCTCCTACCGGCCCATTTCCTTGCTTAACGTTGATCTCAAACTGTTCACAGGGGTATTGGCAGCGCGCTTAGGTCCACTGATGCCGGGCATAATTGACCCAGATCAGTCGGGCTTTATTCAAGCCCGGCAATGTAGTGATAATACTAAACGTATCTTCCATCTCATAGATAAGGCCCATCGCACTAAAATGGACGCTCTTCTCTTGTCGGTGGACGCAGAGAAGGCGTTCGATCGGGTGGATTGGCGCTTCTTGGACAGAACCACCCATTTTGGCTTCGGGAACCGGTTCCGGGCGTGGATTTAGAGTTGCTACACCACTCCCAGAGCAGTGATTAGGGTGAACGGGGTAACTTCCACGCCTTTTGCAATACATCGGGGAACCAGGCAGGGGTGCCCGTTGTCCCCCCTTCTTTTTGCGTTGTATGTAGAGCCATTGGCGCAGAGGATCAGGGACAATTCGGAAATAAAAGGGATCTCATTTGGGGGAGAACGGCACGCTGTTAGTTTATACGCCGATATCATTGCTACCTTGAAGTCACCGGCAGGTTCGGTCCCTGCCTTCTTGCAGGAACTGGAGGAATTTGGTGGGGTTTCGGGCCTACGGGTTAACAATGGGAAGTTCTCAATCCTTTGGTTTCGAGAGGGGGGGCCGGATTCCTCGGCGGTTAATGGATGATATGCGGGCATACCCGTTTACCCTTCCATCCCCTATTTAGGCATAGAACTTGCGGCGTCGGTGTACCATACGGTTCATCTTAATTATTCTAAATTTTTACAGCGCGCTGTCTAGGATCTGAATGCTTGGAAGCGGCGCTTGCTCTCCCTGCTGGGCAGGGTGGCCGCGGTCAAGATGTCGCTTCTGCCCCGTGCTTTGTACCTTTTTCAAACCATTCCGGTCTGTCCGCCCCCAGGCATATTATCCACCCTGCAGAGCGCTATTAATCAATTTATATGGGGGGGGGGGGAAGAGACCTCGGCTCCGCAAGAGCTTGGGCTACCTGAAACCAGATGAGGGGGGGCTTGGGCATCCCTAATGTTCTAGAGTATTTCCAAGCGGCGCAATTGCTTTACTTAGTTGAATGGAAGCGTCCAGAATCTGAGAAAAGATGGCTTTTCCAGGACAGGTCAATAGCTGAAATGGATCTCTGGAAGGTCCCCTTTCTCCGTCAGTCTTATAGACCTCCCGGCATTTGGGTTTCCCCTGTCACAAAGACCTTGCTGCGAGTGTGGGACGGTGTTGCGGTACGGCAGGGTTTGACGACATTCCCTTCTCCCATGACTCCACTCCTTGATAATTAGGAGTTTCCCCAGGAGTGGACGTTAGGGCTTTTTCGGTCTGGAGGGCTTCTGGCTGCCGGTCGGCGGGTCATCTTTTTGACTCCCGGACTCAGAGCGTTTTCGTTACTTCCAGCTCAGACACTGGCTCTTGCATGCGGATGTTCGCCCTCATGTAGCTAGAACGCTCACTAAGTTTGAGAAGTGGCTATACCTTAAAAACACAGACAAGGTAATGATATCTGATATATATGATATGCTTAGGAAGGGGCCCCCGCGGAGCCCACTGCTGGCCAGAGAAGGTGGGAGAGGGAGCTGGGGCGGCAACTGACGAGCAAAGAGTGGGCAGACATTTATTATCGCGTGAATCATACAGCGCGTAACACGGCTAGTAGGGAGGCGGCAGTTAAGGTGGCCCTGTATTGGCATCTGACCCCGGCCCGCCTGCATAGGGGGAATCCGACACGTAGCCCGTTGTGCTGGCGTGGCTGCGGGAAGGAAGGCACTATGGTACATATTCTATGGGAGTGCGGAGAGCTACAGGCCTTTTGGAAGGAGGTGCTAGACGATATCGATACCCAATTTGATACTGAGATTCCGCGTTTCCCGGCTTATGTGATATTGGGACTGCCCAATCCCATTACGTATCCACTCAAGTCCAGGCGGGGCAGTCTTATTGGGATAGCTTTAGGAGCTGCTACGCAGAACATTCTCTCGCACTGGGGTTCCCCCAGGAGACCGACACGACTGGTGTGGCTACATAAACTATGGCATGTCCTGGGAATGGAGCGAATACAGGCCTCTCTTTCCGACACTATGGCTGGCTTTACTGATGCCTGGCAACCCCTGCTGGCTTTATTATCGAAGGAAATGAATGAGATTACATGTCCTAAATATCTTTGACTCGCCAGCTTGGCCCCTGCGCCATAACCTGCGGAGATCTACGCGGGGCTTGCCTAGTCACCGTGCCACATCTTGGTACACTAGGAAGGCACACCAGTTCGGGATGGGAAAGGGTGTTTGGGTTCGTGTGGGGGCGGGGTTTTGTTATTTTTCCTGCGTGATACTTCATGCGGCGGCACAGGAGGGAGTTATTGGCAGCGATTATTGGATTTCTAGATTTTGTTCCACAAGAGGGGGATTATCATTGAGTGGATATGCATGAACAGTACATATGTCCCTTACTGGATTGTTTGTATTCCTTTTGTCGCAAATGCCAATAAAACAAAGTTAAACCTAAAAATCAAAGGACCATAGCCAACACATTTAGTCTCACAACAAGACTTCTTCAGGGCTTATTTGTGTAACAAAGAAAGCGTGTTCAGAAACGTTACGTATTTCAGCAAACTGTTGTTATTTTCATATCTGGAGAACTTTCATGTAATAGACCTGCTGTGCGTATGCTTGTCAGTTTCAAGAGTGTCCAGCATGGTGTAGTCCAGCACAGTGGCAGTCCAACAACATAGCAGTCCTTCTTGGCAGAATATCATGAGGTCCAGAAGTGTACTAAGGTCCAGAAGTGTACTGAGGTCCAGAAGTGTACTGAAGAGTTGGTATTTATACCCAGTTATTCCTGTTATATTTCATATAGGTACCCCAATATAGGTACAGGTAACATCATAACCCTTCACCTACATTCTTTCCTATATTACATACATAACAGATTTGAGGGACTGACCTTTCACCTAGTTACAATACTACACACAGTACGTAGGGTTTTCCCCTGAACACTGGCCTCATAAATTATGCATGAGGATTCTTAGTTTCTTGGAATCACAGCAGGACTGTCAACTCCTGCATAATAACTATGAATAAAGTTAATTCCCGACGTCAACCTTGATCCCTCAGAACCGTGGAAACAGTAACTTACTTTTTGCTCAGTTACTCGTGCTTACTTGTTCTCAGAGAGATATATAGAATAAACGATTGGGACATTTTCAATAAGTATTTATTGAGCAGTCTTTATTGTAGCGTAAAATAAGTGCACTGAAATCACCAGTAGACAGTAGCATAGATAAATGAGTAGCAACACTAAGAAAGTAAACAGATGGTAGGTTAACAGAGAACATTAAAAAACCTGACCGGTATCAGGATACTGATATTCGTTCCTCTCCTTCCTTTCAGGGTTCATCAAAAAACTCTGGGCGGTAAGGACGGTCAGATCAAAGACAAGAAGAGCGTACAAAGTCGAGAGACAAGCAACACACTTCAGACTACGCTCAAAAGAAAGAAGAAAAACCTAAAGCAAAATCTCAATTTAAAAAGAAGGTAGCAGGTCTCAAAGTTAGAATTCTGAGGACTCAGCTACTGAACGGGGAATGGGCTCTGACGATGCTAGACAGCCCGGCAGAGGTAACAATAGCTCGCCAAACCTGATGGAGTTTCTGGTGACAGCGGAGTTGAGTGAGGATATCACGGTGGAAACACCGGATACCAGGGTGAGTGTCCCAAACAAGTTACATGAAACAACACTCCAAATGGAGGGGGACAAGCAGAGACAAGTTAAGGGTCTCTTTTGAGAGAACCTGACTTTGGGCTATGACATCCTATTAGCGGAAAAAGATTGCCCTCCTACTAGTGTCATGGAATACCCAAAGGGGGAAACTGTAATTTTTCCAGCTTTCTTTGCCCAAGTCCCTGCATACCTAAGACATACATACGCACAGGAGTGGGTGGTAACCCTTGCTCCAGCATTATACGGGAACCACGTTGGGTGGAATAAAGAGTCACCCCACCACGTAATTCCAATAAAAACATACCCAACTCTACAAAGACAGTATCCTATAAAGCAGGAGCAAGAAAACAAGTCGGGGAGATCTTAGATCAACTTGAATACCAAGGTGTAATTGAACCATGCACCGATCAATGAATAATCCTTTGTTTCCCATAATGAAACCTGACAATTCATATAGTCTAGTTTTAGATTATAGACACAAACTCATGCACAAAAACATTTGCAGTTCAGAATGCACACAGTGCCGCACTGATGAATAACATTGTGCAGAAAAAATACAAAACAACACTAGATATCTCAAATGGATTTTTCTGCCGAAACATAGCGCCTGAAAGCAGATATTTGACAGCCTTCTCAGCGCTAGGGTCGCAACGTCAATTTTGTTAACTCCCCCAAGGGTATAAGAACAGCCCGGGGTTAATCTCAAGAAGGGTAACAGAGTTACTACAGAATTTGAATGAAGATGCATTATCCTATGTAGATGATATTAATCTAACGGATGATGACTTAGAGGAACATTTGACCAGGGTGAGCACCATAATTTTGGGTTTCGCCTCCGAGGGCTACATTGGCAACTTAAAAATTTTTACGATAGCCCACCTCAATGTCCTATTTCTGGGATATGAGCTTTCAAGTGAAGGCAAGAGCCTGGTAGCCCACTTTTCAGAAAAGTGCGCATTGCTCCAACCTCCAAAATCATTAAAAATTTACAGTCCATGCTCAGATTTTTGAATTTTGGCAGAACATACATTTTGGATTACGCAGAGAGAGTAAAACTTTCTACGACCTCATAAGACCAGACTTTTAAGTTAGGCAATGGACAGAAGAACACACTAATATACTTAGTTCCCTACAAGCTAATATGATATTATCAAAACACTTAGACACGCGTAAACGTACACAACCTGGTGATCCGCGTAGTCGCAGGTCAATCAGGTTACACTTACTTAACCTTCAATGAAGGCGCGATAGTACCGATTGCATATAAATCGCATTTGTACACTAACGCAGAAATGCGTTTTGCACCCACAGAAAAAAATCTGACTGCAGTATAGACTACTGTGGTGAGAGAAAGAGCACTGTCTCAAGGGGAACAAATAATGGTCATGACTCCGGTACCGGCCTTTGAGGCTGCCACAAAGGCGAGTGTCCCAAATGCGAAAACTTTACATCCAAGATGGATACAATGGGCTATTTCTCTCATTGCAACGGATGTAGAATATAGATATGATCCTAGTCTGAAAACACAAGCGTTCCTGCAATACGAACAAGAATATCCTCTACCAAATGAAATAATGCCTACAGATCGGTATGAATACATTATTTACACCTACGGATCTGCTCAACCGGCCATAGGGAGTAAGCAACAATACAGTGCAGCATGCGCCATTGTAAAAAGTATAATGCAGGATGGCAAGTTCCGTCCAAGATGTACAAAAACACAGTCTCTCGGAGACTGAGCGGCTCAGTTAGCAGAATTAAAAGCACTGTTACTGCCACTGATAAATATGGATCCAGAATTCCCCATACTAATAGTGTGTCATTCCTTTTACTGTGTCCAGTTGTACAACGAGCACTTCCACTATTGGGGACAAAATGGGTTCAGAGATTCAAAAGGTGGCACAATTAAACATAGAAAACTATGGGAATAGGTAGCAGAGTTGAATAACGAGCTACCAAGAGCTCACGTGATACACACGCTGAGTCATCAACGTGATGGCGTTCACGTTGAAGGGAATTCATTGGCTGATGAAGCCGCGAAGGGGGCAGTACGCACTGCGTTTGTAGTTGCAATCACCTGTTCAAAAATGAGGGTAGACAGTAGCACAATAGTAGCTGTGATTGCTTCACGCAACAGCAAAGCACTACCTAAAGGTTTTCCACTCAAATACTCCTACAAGTTAGATGCGAACAATGTTCCATTTGCTCAGATTCCTGGAGTGGGAAATAGAGTAATACCAAACATGGATCGCAGGTTATGTTTAATCTAGGCAGACACAAGGGTCTGGGTTCTGCGCATGCAGGAATTACGGCGACAATTTCTTTACTGAAACAACACTATTAGTGGCCAAGGTTAACAAAGCAGACCAAAGACTTAGTCTTAAAGTGCGATATCCGTCAACAGATAAAAGGGTCTACCATAGCACGTCCAGCGCAGACACCATTATTAATATCAGACAGACCGCTCGTGTGCATTTACCTGGACAACTGAGGCTCCTTACAATCTGATGGCGCTTACAAGTATATCATGGTTGCAGTAGATTCCTGTTCAAGATTCATATGGGTATGGCCTCAGCGCTCAGCTGACGCCTGAACTGTTATAAAAGATTTGCGAGTCTTCATCGGGACATATGCAGTTGGCACATTACATTCTGACCATGGCCCCGCGTTCAGCTCTAGGGCTTACAAGGAAGCCATGGGAAGTTTGGGTGTAGCATTGCGGTACTCTCCTCCGTACCATCCCGAGGGAAATTTGGTTGTGGAGAGTAAAAAACAGGACTTAAAGCAATCTTTAACCCCTTCGGTGCTCATGACGGAATGGTTCCGTCATGACCCACGGTTGAGCTGTGCTCATGACGGAACCATTCCGTCATGACCACGCCCGCGCAAGATTCCGCCAGCACAGCGGCGGAATCTGCGCAGCATCGAAGGGGTTAACAGCTAGGGTATTAGGCTTGGGTGGTAGTTGGGTCAATCACCTATATGGGGTCCAGCAGGCCCTTAATAACCAGTCAAGAAGCTCTCTGGGAGGTGCAACTCCATACTAGGTCATCTTTGGGACAAGAATGTTGGTACCTGATCTTGATTATGAAGGCACAGTGGCGGATGAAAAATAGTTTGACATCAATAAACGTTTGGCTGTTTTACAGGATCTGAATGATTCCAGAGCCTTCTTAAGTAATGTTGAGACAATGGAAACCACCACTGGAGAAGTCAAATCAGCCACGGAAAGACCTGAGTGGATCCCTATAGTTGGGGGATCTGGTCAGGGAAAAGATTGTGTACAAGAAAGAATTCGCGCCATCCTATCGAAAGCCTGTACCCGTTGAAGGATCAAGAACAGTACTTCTACCGCCTCTTGCAGGAAAAGAAAAGAGATTTGTCTCAATCGATCTGATCAAACCACACTATGTGGCCGATACTAAATAGTAGGCCTCGTGGGCTCCTGAGTAGCCGACGTCCTCCTCTCGCTACAATACAGGAAGTACAAACAGAAAGACTCATAACATTTGAAGAGTCATCTTCATAAAGCAATGGAATCAATAACAATGCAATGGAACTAGTTCCCCTTGACACAAACTCTCAAAATCAAAGTGAAAGACAAATTTCAATTCAAGCTAAAAAAGATGTTAAAGTCAACATGCCTCAACAAGAGCAAACCACAAGTTCAACAAAACGTGCTGAGCTACCAGATAGATTGGACTGCATCTGGCTATTTCATCGACTTTAATACCTTTGCATTGGATTCAAGTGAACCTGAAACAACGCCGGCCCAAATTTCTCGCAAACAACGTATCTAAGACTTTTTTAACTTTCTTAGAAAGCCTTATTTAGTATCACCTTGGCTAGAGCTCTGGATAATCACCGGAATACTATTTCTTCTCTTTTGGATTGGATTAGTAATGGTCTTCCACTTCCTCATCAATGGAACTTAGCTTCAACAGAGCTCTGCAACGTCAAAAGTGAACTTCATTTTAAAACCTCATGTTTCATCTCATCGTGAACAAAGAGACTTGTCCCTTGTGAACATTTCAGCAGTATACCAGATGGTATAGTGTGACACAAAGTAAATTTTGATATATTTGGACCGACCGAGCTTTTATAGATTCCATATTTGTTTACATTTCATTGAACGATATCATTACCTCCAGTACATGTTCTGATGATTGGGATTTTGAAACTGTTAATAACTTATTGTCGGATTTAGAAAAATCTGCCATATTTTCTAGCGCTAAAATGTTACAAGACACATCAGATTTTGACAAAATGTATTGTTACCAACATTATGGTCATCATTTCTTGCATAAATATAGCAAACTTAGAAATGTTTTCAAATGCCATCAGTGGGAACATTGCCCTACACCACCGAAAAGTAGTTAAAAAAACGTTTGCACAGAAGCTCTCCTATTTTTCAGGGTTTAACACTTCAGACCCGACCTCATATTATTATAGGGTTGCACCTATATCTGCACAGAAAAATATGTTAACTAACACCAAACAGATTCACTCTGCTTCCTTTATCACCCAGCTGACTGAACAGGATTTTGACTTTTGGATGGACACTGTAGACTTGAAATCGATCTGGGGTTCTAGGGACTAGCATGTCCAGGGGACAGAAGCACTGTTTAGAGCATGCCTCATTCCACAGTAGATAATCCTTTGGAATGACACTGTGCAACAGACTTCCTGTCTTGGATTAGCCAAGAATAAGGACATGAACACGCTCCAAATTCCAATACCTTTAAATACTGAGGGGTATTTTACGTCAGAAAGAGGGGCTAAGATGGGTGACATATTGCAATACAATAGGATAGATCAGACCCCAATTAGAAGGGATGATTGGTTTGGACCACAGGAACAAACAGATGTCAGGAAAGATTCAGGGGTACCACCGAAGGGTTTAGTATCCATAGGCCAGACCCACGATATGTACAACGATAACAGCCGGGGGTTGTGACATCATATAGTGTGGGGAAGTTATGCCTCGATTGAATAAAAACCTCAACACTTGTCCTTACTCACAGAGGATGTGGACATACGGGATTTTTTATTAGGTCCCAGAAAACCACGTCAGAAGCACTTTTTGTATGCTGTCTATAACGAAATGTGGAAAATCTCCCAACAAGAAGCTGAAGAGACATAGATACGAGTTATTCTAGAAAAGGCATTGCCGTAGTTGACAATGGCATGACTATGTTAACATACAGGATATATTCATTGGGCAACATTGTATCTTCTGCTATCGATGTAATAGAACAGGATTTTTGTCCATATTGAAATTCTAAATGCTAAATGTTTTTAATGCTAATATCTTATGAAATATTAATTCCGTCAACAATTTTATGATACAGAATCATGCTTTGCTTTTAATTGTTAACATGATAAGGATACTGTGTTTTGCTCTTAGGATAAAATAGCAACATGCTCTTTTTCTTTATTTTAAATAATTTTTAGGTCTCGCCTAGCTATTGCGTTTACGCAATCGCAATGCGAGACTCTAGTACAGGGGTCTCCAACCTTTGCTGTAGTGAGAGCTACTTCTGAGCAGTGAAAATCATCGTGAGCTACTGAAGGCTAAGCAACTCGCGCATTTTTTTCGAGGGACCCCCCCCACGCCCAGTGTCATTCACTTTAAGCCTAATTTCTTCAGAGCCCTTACTGTGGTTTGAACAAACGGGGCCACACTCCCTCTTTTAAAGCTACAGACAGCTGCAGGTTGTGCTACCTGAAGCAAAAGCTTGTCTTGCTTGGTAGCATTCCTGAAAAGTGTAACGAAATACTGCAGAATACAAGCCTATGACCTCCTTTTGTGATCCTTAATACAAATTGTTCACACACTGCAACAGTTAAACCTGAACATATATTTCTTACCAAATGTGAATTATTGAAGTCTAGCTTAGATGTGCAGAGACTCCTTTTATTATGAACAACCTCAATTATTTCCGCTTCACCACATACTCTTTTCTTTAAATACAGTTTTGAAATGTCCCATCCTGTTTCAGATTTAAATAATTTTTAACTAGTTTGATTCATTATGATTAGGGGTTTTATTCTAATCTAATCTATAGTACTATGTTTTCTTTGTGAGGATGAAAATTGATTTTTCTTCGTGCAGAATACATATTTTTCAACATAATACATGGCCCAATTAAGTGGAAGATTAACTGAGTTTGTGAAAAAAAAATAGAATTACAAAACTCACAGATGCTCTGGGCCCGGGGCCAATAGGAAGGTTTCCAGTTCTACATGTGGTTATTCTGTTTAGCCAGGTGGGTACCCTCCCATAGCTTTCTTCGTAGACAAGATAACTTCTGAGATAAATGCTATTTATATGGAGTAAAAAAGAGTCAGGAACGCTACTTTATTTTAATGATTAGCAGAGTTTCACACGTTTATTTTTGGTAAGAAAGTATTTAATGTGCAAGTAAAATCCACCTCACCAATGCAACTAGGCAGGCCAGAGGCTCACAATGCATCTGTAAAACAATGCATTGTAAAACAACTTTGGGACCCAATTCTTCATGTATGTATGTATGTGAAACACCTGTTATTGAACTGCTTTTATCGACTGAAGAGTAAGACTTGCTATTTTCAGGGTTATATTGGTGCCGGAGCACTCTTAACAGAAAAGCTCTGTTCCCATGAGGCAGTTAAACTCCAAACTGAGGATTAAACTTTAATACTCCAAATCTGTCCATGATCCAGAACTCTGCTATCCAAAGCAACTGCTGTAGTGTTGGTGTTGATTATCACATGCACTAGGAACAAAGACATTTAAGTTTTGGGTGCCACGATAGAGCCAGCTCTGTTCTGCATAGAGCCTTGCCCGGATGACCTTTAATAATTTTTAAACCGATTGATTAAATACCATTTTCTTTCACTTATTTTTAATGTGGCTGATGTGCGAGTCTATTACAGACATTTTGCAGAAAAAAGTGGTTATGTTTCATGCAACATCCATAAAAAGTTTATTTTAGAATAGAGATCAAAAAAGGACATCACATATTAGAAATGGGATGGTGGCACAGAGATTATTTGCAGTAATGGTAGTGTGCTGCTGCTGTGTTAAATATTGAAAACACACATCCTTATCCCTGAATATTACATTTAAACACATTTTTAATTTGGACGAGCTTCCCTGTGCTCTGTCAATGAGGGTATGAAAGAGTTGAAACTAGTTCAGGAATTCAAAGCGGTTCTGAAGAGTGGAACAATTTACATTCGTTTTAGGAGTGCAGACGGGGAGAGCTTTCTTTATGTTGTGCCTTCGGTAAAGGAAACTGACACTCTGCAACACCCTGCATCTCTGGATGTACAACCCAGAGCTGGAAAGCGGGAAAAAATACATTTTCAATTGTCTGTTAGCCGTGATTTGGCTGCTTCCAAAACTGTCAGGCTGTGTTGCTGAAGGCCTCCGTTGGGCCTCTTTCGCGCTTAAATCCCCAGAAATGTAGTTAACATTAGCTATAATATATTTAACATTGATAGTACAGGAGCAGAGGGAGCGAGATGGGCTCAGACTTTGCCAAAAACAAGACCCAGTCCTTCAAGTACCTGTGGCATAAGAGCGGCTGCAGTCTGTTTACAGTACCGAAGGCACACATCGCAGCTCCAGTCCGGAGAACAAAGCATTAAGAGGTTAAAGGCCAGGCCTGTGCTTACCGATTGATCTGCTGCTCAAATATAATGTGCCAGGCAGAAAAAAGCAGGTCTTGCGGTTTCATAGCAGTTCAATACTGGCAGGCTTTCCCAGGACATACTGCTCCGCTCCGGCCCACCTGCTGCTTTGCACCGGCGCACGTCGTGCAGGATGAAGAGCGCGGTGCCAGGCAGTGAAAGGCAGGTGGCGTGGAGGCTGAGTTAAGCAACAGCGTCATCATCTTTGGCCTGCCCCGCCCCAGCTAAGCTCAGTTAGGCCACTCTGAGCTGTTGGGTTTGGTGAAGGCAGGCAACAGCTGTGAAAAAAGGCCTAAAAGAAATAAATGAGGATGACAGGCTACAAAATGTAAATTCATGGCGCGAGCTACACACAGGGGTTCAGCGAGCTACCGGTAGCTCGCGATCGACCGGTTGGAGACCCATGTTCTAAACGGTACTAACTGCGAGAACGCTTTAAGTGGATCTCTCATATGTCAGGATATTATGCTACACAGGGCTTGTAATGGGTCTTTGGCAAACCTGTCCTGTCACTTGAAAGGTACCCCGGCAGGCGTGATTAATCCGGTATTTAGGCTGCTCTCGAATGGGAGTTACTTGATGCTGAATGATCAAGGTTGTTGTGGGATGCTACTGGGCATCGCATATCTAGTCACCGTGAGCTCCAGGGTTACTTGCTGTATGCAAGTATTGTTTCCACCAACACATACGGTCAGGGAGGCGCCGTTATGGCCTTCATTAAATATTTCCTTTATACGATTAGATACTCTGCTCAGAGTGAAAGTCTTGTTTTTACAGCAAACCGTGCCCTTAACCTCTGCCCAGGAGACGTTTGATCTCCAGATCGCAAGGTCCTTGGCAGAGATACAGGCACTTATACATACAAACTGCCTCTTCCATTTCTCAGAAATGGTAAGTCGCATCTTCAACATGTCTGATACGATGGGTATTGTGCACCTATTTAAAACCATATTTTCAGGAATGTTAAGCATCTTTCAGACGGTCCTCAGAGTGTTATCAAACTTTATACACTCCGTCTTTGGAAGCATTTTTGGAGGGCTTCTGCTGATCCTGTGTCTACTAGCAGGAATCCTGATTGTTACCTTTCTGCTACGCAATGGACGTCCCGGCCACCAAGGAGATAGAAACAGCACTCCTGGAGCGCAAATATCGTGAACGCATGGTACAACATCTGGGCACACCTCACTTACGGGAACTGAGCGCCTCTTGGTTCCTGTCATTTAGACAAGTCTGGATGGACTGTGTCCTACCTGTTCTCCGATGCCAGTTCTGCAGAGAAGAATGTGTGTTGGACCTCTGTCTGACACTTCGATTGGTTGCACCACCGGACGTTGATGCTTTACTGGACCTGATTACGGCCCATGTTCTGCAGTGTCCTCAGCGTATTTCTATGTTGTTGGCAGCGTTCCTAGAGCCACCACCGGTAGTTTCTACTCCTGTTGGTATGGATACTCAGAACTCTGATATGGCACAGACTGCCCCAGCATCTGCTGCAGGCAGTACAGAAGATCATCTGTGCTCAACTGACATTCTTTGCGAGGTGTTACAGGGATCATCAAGTGCGTATGTAGGCAGCAGCAATGTTGCGTCTACCAGCAAGGACAAATATTTGGCACGTTCCACGCTGAGAAGATTTGGCCTTTTTCCTTTTAACAAAATTCCAAATTGAAACTTTTGACCTGCATGGCTTTCAGATGCTTGTAGTTGTTCGGACTATATAAACGGACACTTTGGAGTCCATGCTTGAATGATTTTTTTAAAGAAAACTTTTTAAAGGGTTTAACGCTTTTGAACTTCTTAGTATTAATTGCGTACACACCTCTAGACGCCTTGGTAATACGCACAAATTCAGTACTGTCGTTCAGTCGGATGAGGAGTGGGTGTTATATTTCATATAGGTACCCCGATATAGGTACAGGTAACATAACTCTTCACCTACATTCTCTCCTTAATCACATGCATAACAGATTTGAGGGACTGACCTTTCACCTAGTTACAATACTACACACAGTATGTAGGGTTTTTCCCTGTACACTGGCCTCATAAATCATGCATGAGGATTCTTAGTTTCTTGGAATCACAGCAGGACCGTCAACTCTTACATAATAACTATGTATAAAGTTAATTCCCGATGTCATCCTAAGTCTGACACGGGCACAGCAAGGTAGAACCCCTGGGGATACCATAGGGTATATAAACATCACATCTTGCTGAGATAGACAGAGGAGAGCGTGACTTCCATGTTGACACACTGATTATAGATGCTGAGGTTCCTGCATGAAAATACTTCATCTCGCAGTGGTCTGACATCCTTCACAGGGTGTTCAGCTTGAGACCAGAATGGGGTCCCGCAGGCTAACATCAGGTAATGGGGTTTGCTTTATCCTAGAGGGATTGTTATATGCATTTGTAGCGCGCTCGGCTACTCCAGAGAGTGTCCC
Organism: Triturus cristatus; assembly: GCF_964204655.1. Lineage (NCBI taxonomy): Eukaryota > Metazoa > Chordata > Amphibia > Caudata > Salamandridae > Triturus > Triturus cristatus. The sequence goes on along the minus strand of NC_140583.1, from coordinate 787,099,003 downwards.
GGCGCGAAACCTGAGAGGATCATATGCCAGAGTTTCAAAACAAGAAGGTTTTCAGCTTTTTCTTAAAGGTCCGGGAATCTTGGATGCTGCGAAGAGCTAATGGCAATGCGTTCCATGCCAAAGCGGCTTTCCGGACAAGGGACCATCCACCAAGCCTTTGACGAAAGATCCGGGGGATCTGAGCTAGTAATTGGGAGAAGGAACGCAGCTGTCTCGCAGGGACATAAAAGAAGAACCTCTTTTGTAGATAACTGGACCCCTGGCCATACAGGGCACTGTGGGCGATCGACAGGATTTTAAATTTAATCCGCTCCTTCATAGGAAGCCAATGCAGGTAGCGCAGATGGAGGCGCACACTACTCCTGGTGAGATCCAGCAGGAGGCAGGCCGCTGAGTTCTGCACCACCTGGAGCTTGTTCAACAGATAGCCTGGGGTCCCGACATACAGCGCATTAGCGTAGTCCAGGTGAGAGAGGATCAGAGCCCGAACCACGGTTTCTTTTGCAGCCTTTGGAGAAAGAGGGAGAAAATTCCTCAGCGTTTTTAAAATGCCAAAGCAGGAATCCGCCAACTTCTTAATCTGGGTTGCAAGGTTAAGTTCTCCTCAAACCATACTCCCAGATTCTTTACGGCGATGCCCAACAAGTCTGGCGAGGGAAGCTCTGCAGGCCACAGTAGCTTCCTGAAATTGGTCGGGAATTTGCCATACAAAAGTATCTTGGATTTCTCCTCATTACACTTCAGCTGGGCCTGAGCCAGCCAGCAAAAGACCAAGAGTAGGCAGTGTTGGGCAGAGGAGACCGCGACATCGTCACCATCCCAGGTAAACAGAAGCTGTGTGTCGTCCGCATAGGCAATCACCATAGCTCCAAGCTCCTCCGCTAAATATATCAGCGGGGTGACATAGATGTTAAAGAGAAGGGGGCTAAGGGACGAACCCTGCGGTATAACCGTGGCCACTGGCTGAGCTACAGAGGCACAAGGTGGAAGTCAAACCTGCTGTGACTGGTCAGCCAGGAAGGAGGTATGCCAACCTAAGGCAAAACCGGCAATGCCAATCTCCGAGAGGAGAGCAAGAAGTAGGGGGTGAGGCACCGTATCGAATGCCGCCGAGAGGTCCAGCATAATCAAAGCTGCCGTCCCGCCGGCATCCAAACACTCCCGGATTGCCTCCGAAACCTCCACCAGCGCCTTCCACATAGTCAGTGAGTTGTCTCGTGACCACCTTCTCACAAACTTTAGCCAAACTTGGCAGAAGTGAGATTGAGCGGTAGTTTCCAGGGGACAAGGAATATAATGAAGGCTTTTTTAAAAGAGGGAGAATTTTTGCCTGTTTCCAGGTGGCTGGCACTCGGGCGTCTGACAAAGAAGTATTAACAATATTGTTAACTTCTGGATTAATAATGTCCGCAGCTGAGGCTAACAGCCTAGCTGCACACGGATCAGCGGGCGAGCCAGATTCTAAACCCTTGAGAATTTTGAGGGTACAAGACAGCTCTGCTGGAGAAAAAACGTATGGATAGGGACGGCTGAGGACCGGGCGAGGGGAGGAAGAGCCAACGGTCCAATAGCACAAACAGAAAAGGCCGCCTGGATAGACTGAATCTTAACCAGAAAAAACTTAGCACGACCATTGCACCAGGTCTCAGAGGCAAGCAGCGAGCAAACCTGGGCACAGGGAGCCACGAAACTTTGAACTATTGAAAAAATATATTTCGAGTTGTTGTTCGCCTGATCAATGCGCGAGGAAAAATATTGGCTTTTGGCCCCAGCAATCGCCCTATAGTAGCACTTGTGTTTGATTCTGAGAGCAGGTTTCGCATGAAGGCAGTAGTTGTTGGAACACCACGCCCTCTCCAATACCTTACAATCATGTTTCAGTGATTGGAGCTCAGGTGAGAACCAGGGTTTGGAGGGGGAATCCCTTGCAAGCCTGGGTGCACGCAAAGAAGAGCGCGCGGTCACAGAATTGGAAATCCACTCCGTAAACCCCGTCAGACTCCCTTCAAGGTCCTGCTGACAGGAGGGCTGAGAGGAAGCCAAAGCACTATTGAACTGAAGAGGGTCAATTTTGCAAAAAGCTGGTGGGAGCTTGGTCCGAGTTGGCAAATTCTGCTGCAAGACTTCCCAGGAAAAGCAGACGAGAACGTGATCTGACCAAGAGACCGGGAGGGGCTGGTCCACCTGAATAGGGAAGTTGGAGCAGATGGGGTCTAATATATGACCACCTTGATGCGTGGGATGACAAACCCATTGTGAAAGTTGGGCCAGATTGAGCAAGTCCAGAAAGTCACTGGAATCCCTGGTCTCGGACTGATCAAGATGGAGGTTAACGTCCCCTAAGACCAAGTAATGCGAAAAGCGAAGCGCCCGCTCCGCCACGGCATTGCTACAATATTTGAGAAAAATGCTGGCCGGACCTGAGGGCCGATAAATAAGTGAGCCCCCCAACGTAAAATGGGCCGAGAGGTGTAGGCTAAAATCCAAAACCTCACTGTCAACCCAAACGTTGGTGTCCTCCTTACGAAGAGACCACTTTTCCCTGTCCAAAATAGCAACGCCACCACCCCTCCCTACCTTCTGGTCTAAGCGGGAGATCTTAAAGCTGGACGGAGTTGCTAATGCAGCAATTGGATTGGAGGTGTCGTCCACCAGGTTTCCGTGATAAACAATAGATCCAAACCATTATCCCAAATCAAATCAAACACATCGACATGATGCTTCCTAAGTGATCTCACGTTGATAAGGGCAGCCCGAAAACAGAGGGTCCCTGATACTTGTCTATGCGGATTCCAGGAAGATCTAATATCGGCATGAAGCCACATGTGTCACAAGCGTGATCCAGGCAACAAGATGTTACTATACTACCTTGCGGTAAACACAATGGAGCCTGGAGCACTCTTAAGGACTCACCTGAGAGGGAGACCCACTGCTAATCTCCATTGGGCAGCATGACTGGCCTTGGCCGCTGACGGGCGCAGACGGGCTTGCCTAAAGCGCGCCCTAGGCGCGCCCACTGCGCTTACGGGCAGTGGCCATTAAATAGGGTGGTGGAAGTCCGGCGTGCAGCGACTAGAGCGCTGACCGGGAAAAACGCGTGGCACTAACAATATGGCCACTCTAGGCAAGCGTTTCCCCGCAAAGTGCTAAGTGCAAGAATAGAAAGCAAGAAGGAGTTTAACACACTCCCAGTCGAATAGCAGCATGAAAAATTTAACTAAAAAATGTAGCAGCCCCCCACAAATAAAAATCAAATTTTTACAGTCAAAAGTTAAAACGTTCAATTAAAACTCCTAAAACACAACCCTTCAGGATTCTTTGTTGTACACCTACTCACATGCTAGGTACACTTAGGTACATCTAGTTAGGGTTGCATCGTAGGAGAATGCATTTTACTGTCATGTATTTTAATGTATTTTATATACTTGCCTAGATTTATGATTTTAGTGAAATGTTAGAAACCTACCATCTGTTTCTTTCTTAGTGCTGCTACTAATTTATCTATGCTACTGTCTACTGGTGATTTCAGTGCACTTATTTTACGCTAGAATAAAGACAGCTCAATAAATACTTATTGAAAATGTCCCAAACGTTTATTCTGTACATCTCTCTGAGAACAAGTAAGCACGAGTAACTGAGCGAAAAGTGAGTTACTGTTTCCACGGCACTGAGGGATCAGGGTTGTCATGTTCGATAGTTGCCAAGAACTATTTTCTCCTTCCTAAGTGGCATCGCGTGCTAGCTGGTACATAGGCCAACATACCCGGTGGGGGTGTCTGGAATCAGTCTGGACCCCAGTCCCACAGTGTGTGTTGTCTAAACGCGCAGATCCTTTATAGGTCTTCTAGGAACTACACGTCATTCCTTTTAAGAGGGGCAAAGCTTCTAGAAGCATGCCTTTGAAGTGCACAGATGCCCTGCCTTCCCTGATCTGGCTCCATACTAACTACTGTGAGTCTGCAGCCCTTTGTATGGAGACAGGACACATCCTATTTAGGTGTGAGGCTGTGACTAGCATCTCCCTCCCATAATGCCAGTGATGGCCCATCCAGTCACACCTAAGCTCCCATTGTGTGTAGCAGTTTGGAAGAATCCACAAATCCCAACTACTCCAAGTTATGTGACCAGAGATAGGCTGCAGGCACCAAATGGCTAAGGCAAGAAAATGCCAACTTTCCAAAAGTAAAAGACACACAATTGATGGACGGAATGCAGAACAAATCAAAACATTCACCCCCAGTCAAGAGATCTGGGTTAAATCAATCATTCTTTTGACCCATCAGATAGGTCAGCCAGTTCTGCCGCGGTGCCTCATTTCTACACTTTACCAGATTTCTTGCACACATTCTTACCAGCAGTTGCCGCTGCTTCCCAGCTGCCTCGAGCCAGCAGGGAGTGAAGGCACAGGTCAGAAACAGCATTCAGTCATCATTGTCCACATTTTATTATGTCAGGACTCATTCCCTTATCAGGAGAACGAACGTAGCAAATGCCACCTAATAAAATTGTTTGTGTATCCAGGGCCTGTAAACTTCAGGGGCATTTTAGTGGGGGAAACTGCCTTCTTCTACAGCAAAATGGCAGCCACTGAGCCCTAATGGCGCTGAAAAGAGCAGGTCAGACAGCAACAGCAGTTCTAAGTGCGAGAAAGGCTTATGGAGGGGCCACGTCGATGGCCTCCATAAAATCATCATTGGATCATAGCCAGAGACGCATGTTATTGTTTTTGGGAAAAGATTGCGATCTCAGGCCGGATTTACTTTCCGAAAACATAACAAAATACACACAATTTGATATGCATATTTATTTGCATAATTATTACAACATTCCTTTCCCCAAAATACCCAGTAGACAAGTCATCAAGTTGTCTACAACCCAGTCTCCCCCTGTGTATCCAAAAATTGTTTGTGAATTCACGGTTTGCCTTTCTACCCGGTCCCCCAATCAAAGAAAAGTGTCTCTTATGCAACCCCCAGGCCCAATTCTCTTAAGCTAGAGGCCTATCCACCCTTATCCCCGAGCATCCAAGCTGGGGAATGCATTGTATAAAAATGAGTTCTCAGGTTCTTATGAAGTTTCTTTCCTGTTGCGGTCCTCTTCACTAACAACTGGTAGCTTTTTCAACCATGTCTAGTTGTTTCGGTGTTTGAATGCTTCTATCATATTTCTGCTTCCTTAATATACATGCTGAGATTCTCACGTCTTCTCGCACGGCCCTTCACGTACACCTAAACTCGGGTTCCACCTAAGTTCTCCATGCGAGCTCCTCTTGCAGGGGTTTGCAATCTGCCTCTATCGCTTTGCGCATATGAAGCCTGGATGCCTACACAATTCTCCACGTCACCCCGCCCCTAATGTGGGCAGTGGTTAAACAGCCATCTTCAATTTCAGACGACACTTATCACAATGCAACTTAAAATCAGCTTGTCACATTGTTGAGCCACATGCATCTCACCAGATATCCCAGCCTCCGCATCCTTCTCTATGCAGTGGCCATCAAAGCCTCTGCCCATCTAGCTGTCCTCTCTCTTCACTAGTACACCCTGAATGAGCAACCTTTGCGTGCAGCTGCACAGGACCATGGCTGCAATCTCCCAAGTCACATTTCAAGCTTTTAAGTCTACCTCTCTCTCTCTACCTCTCTCTCTACCGCCTTTGGGACCTTTTAAGTGTTTAGCCATGCAACAGTTGATGTTGTTGCACCAAGGATATTGTGCTGCATAACTAAATACTTATAAGGTCCCAAAGGCAAGACGTATTGTCTATGCCATTGCTTGTTTCTGTTCGTGGTCAGTGGTGGTTCAGCTACGCTTCTGAGGTATCTAACCCACTGCCATTCTCTAGGTTCAAGCGAATATGGAGGTGGGGCATTATGAACTTCTCACTGGCAAATGAAACAACCACATGCTGATCACAACTACACTACACCTACCGTCAAACACACCTTCACATGGTTATTCAGGCAAGGCACTTCATTAGACGCACATAGTGCCTATTACACCCTAACACACATTCACACACTTGGAAGCGTGCACTACTAATGCACATACTTTTATCAGTGCATGTGCTCTGTGTGAGGTAGAACAGGGGAAAAAAGAAAACATGTGCCCAGCTTCTGCCAGTGCGCTATCGTTTTAAGTTGTGAGTTGTTAAGGTTTGCCACAACACAATCACAAATAAATGTGTACGGACACACTCATCCATCCACAAACACACAGGCAGATACTCACACCTACCCATTCACAGTCAGCCACACTCTTGCAAGGCTTTGTCATTCTGATGTCCTAGCACTGAAGTCACTGCCCACAGGGCTAGAAGATCTTCGGAGATCTTCGCCCTAACAACCATGGCTGCATGGCGCCTGCACACAAGCACATGTAACGTGCCTGGCTTTGACATGAGTGTGTCAGGCAGGCCTTAGCTCAATCTGACTTACTCATTATACACTTAAACCATTGAAACATGAGCAGGGTGGACCCTGACTCCCACGCTAACGGGCCACCACCACTGTGGGGTACCTGTTCTATGTATGTAAGGGAAGTATGCACTGCTCATTCCCATACAGTATCTCTAGTGCTTCCAGCAGGTGTCTAAAACGTAGGATTCAGTGCATGTGCATATACTATTTTCTTAGCATAAGCCACAGACTTTATTCCCAACCTGAAGAGAGCAATTCTTGCTACTTCCTTACTTTGTTTTGTCAGCTGAGAACAATGCTTTTAATTTGCTGTTTGTTCCCCTTAAAGCCAAAAAATGTCAGCCAAGAGGAGAGAAAAAGACGAAGTCAGGGTCCCTTGACCATGCACTACCTGTCAAAGGAAGTCACAGACATAAATGGCACCAGAGTATCTAGAGTTGTTTTATGTATCTTGCGGTGGATCATGACAGTGTCATGACACCAATGTGCAAATGTTGAAAGAACAATTTAGGAGACCACACTTAACAGGTTTCTGCTCCAACATAAAAAAAACTGAATTATAAATAATTCACACAATCAAACCACCAAATCAGAGCATCTGGCTCCCAGATTCCAACCCCTACCTCAGGATTTGCAGATTAATTTAAGCCTATGTAATTTTAATCTTCACCAAACTTCACCAAGTGAACTCAAGTTCTTCGGTCACCATATACAATTACTAGTTCGGCTTCACTGGTATTCTCTTGATTCCTAAACTGGAAAGTGTTTCATTTGAGAGGAAGTAGCGATATGAGAGTTAACAGAAAATTCCCAAAACCACAGCGGTTTTCAGAAGCTATTCAAATAGATAAATAGTTGGGGCCAGGACCATACACACCCCATTGCCAGATTGTTTAACATTAAGTATCTGAGTTATCCATCATATGGCTTACCATGAAATGCCACTGGATACACTGTCTTTCATTTCTAGATACAGGATACTGCAACCAGATGAAGCTGGTGAATGCTCCAAGAAACTAGCAAATTATTTTTATTGGCTAAGCCTGTCATGCCACAAACAGTAACCTTCAGACATTCTGGGAACTCGATATAGGAGGGCTGGAGAGGGAGTCTGGGGTTCACCCGACTGGAAATGCATGGGCATAAGAATCCAGTCTGGCTTTTCAGGTTGAGCATTTGAGACACATACAAGTATATACTAAAGTATATACAAGAGGTATGTACTTTGTGGGTTCTGGAGATCAGCCCTAGGACTTGTCTGTTCCGCTTAGGGACTTTTTTTCTGTTCAACTGCCTCGATTTAACTGTCTTGATACGAAACGACCAGTAGAGGTCAGCAAAATACCAAAATTGCTTTCTGCTTATTCAACTGCCTCTATTTACTGTCTTGAGAGAAAAAAACTAGTAGAGGTCAGTAAATACCAGAATTATTTTCTGCAGAGGGACTTTTTTGAAAAATTTTCTGGCAACTGCCTCTATTTGACTTTGATAGAAAACGACCAGCAGAGGTCAGTAAAATACCAGAATCACTTTAGCATTCTTTAGATTCCAGTCCATAGAAATTGTCTTCTACGAGCACCCGTAGACAATATTTTTTTCAAATCTTGTATTTTCAGTGATATGACCGCCGAAGGCCCTGATTTTATATTAAAAAAAGAGCCTTGGACTGTACAATTTCCCGCTGAAAGGCAATAATTCTCTCCATGTATTCCCATACCTGGCGTGTCACGCAGTTTGGTGCTTACTTTCCTTCCATGTTAAAGAACAGTAGATGTTTCAGCACCCAGGCTAATTTGCTGCATAGCTAAATACATATACGGTCCCAAAGGCAAGACCGATTGCATTGCAAATGCTGGTGTTTTCTGAACATTGTTTGGGGAATGCTCTGGTGAGATTTTGGGACAAAGTAGAAAGTAGGGTTGATGAAAGATAAAAGGGAAAAATCACAGGCTAGGTAGAAAACCATATTTTGCCCATTTACGATGAACCATGACAACCACCCAGTGGCATCTTAGGCAACATTTCATAGTTTGTTAACGATGAGAATAGCATAAACCTCTCAAACTAAAGTCAAAATATACTTGGCAGACTCGCATGCTGCTTAAATAGGCATACATAAAAAACACTTTCTTTCGGTATGACTGGGCTAGATTCCCACATTGACAGCAAACCTAAACGTTACATGGTCTCAGCTTTCATAAAATACAACGGAATTCTAAAGGAGACTACATAAAGCCTCAATGGGCAGTTCTTGTCCGTAAGTATGGCTGAGCTGTGCTTTACTTTCTCCGTCCCTTTTGCCTTGGGGCTATAATACGCGGCTTGCCTTTTTGCCGGACGACATCTAGAACAGTAAACAAAGAAATAACATCACCTGTCAGATTCACAAAGGTTTCGGATTGGATCCTTTTCAGAAGCAAAAACATCCTTCCCTCACTCTTTTGAAACAGCAGAAAAGGCAAGCCCATCATCTCCACAAATTGCTTAAACCTTGGTGTGCTTCTCTCGCTCCGTCTGAACTTCAAAATTGTTTTGCTTGTGCCAGGCCCGAAGATATCAGGCAGCTGCGAAAACTCTTTTAGTACTCTGTCGGCAATTTTCAATAATTATCTGGAGCGCCATTTATGACACGGATCAAAATGTCATTACTTAAGTAAATCGAACATTATCCTGAATTTACACACCTGTAAATGCAGATTCATCACTTCCTGTGACACAACTGTACCATACACCGGTCTAGAGGTGAACGAGCCAACAAATTAACAGGGGGAGTCGAGCCACAACAGATTCATGGGTAGGCTCAGCCTTTAAGAGCCGTGCACGAACCAAGCGCTGAAAATATTTGAGAAGTAAATTATGCAAATGAAGAATGCATTTTTTTTTTATCACGGGGAAGCAGTGCACCTTAGAACATCTGCCTATCTGAAAGGTATTTTTTTAAAGTGGGAGTTTTTAAATATGAACAAAAACATTCCTGCCCCTGCCCCGATGATAATATTATTAATGCATCAAGAGGCAAGTCAGTTGTCATGTATACAGTATAAGTTCCTAGTTTTTTTTTATCTTAGATGGAACAACTTTATAGGCTATAGAATAAAACAGTTTTTTGTATGCGACATCCTGAACTAAAGTATTCGAAGCTGCTCTCATATGTGATAATGAGCAAACGGGTGCTCCGTGAAATAAAGTATTGGCCTAGGAACACACAATACGGTCAAGCAGGGAAGCTGGCATTGATACTAGATGTGTCAGTTTCACACTGTGCATTTCAGCCACTGGATTGGTATCTTTCTGCCATCAAAGGTTATTGCTTTGTGCTTAGTTCCTGGAGGATTACATGAGAGATTGGGTGACAGGCAGAATCCACATTTAATTTTGGCAGTTTTACATAGCGTGACCCTTACCCAAGGACATAGGAGTGCTTTACAACAGATACGGACTGTTGCTTTTTATTCCTGGCATAGAGAGATTTGCCAGGATTCGAACCTCGGCTCCCGATAAAACATGGTCAGCAGTTTCAGCAACCCGGGCACATCGCCTGCCATGAAAGCAGGATTCATTTTGGGCTAGAGGTTCTCAGAGGACCTATAGCTGAGCCAGAACCAGGTAACTGACTGGAGCTTCTAGTGGCTTGCCCACTTCTACTTCAGTCTTCTGTTAAAAATGTAGGGAAAGATTTACCAAGTTCCTGCAATGCTTTGCACTCTTCCCCAGCGCTGGGTCAAACAGGCTGCCTAGCTCTACACACATACATTTTTGTTCCATAGTTCAAAAGAGTGTGTATGATGTCTAACATAGGTTTGGTAATGGAAGAGTACCCTTCCAGCACAATATATTATGCTTAGACAAAGTTTATGACGTTTTCAAACTTTTGGAAAATGTCAACATGTTTTTTACTAGTGCCACTTTGTACATTCGCACTTTGTACATTCGCACTTTGTCAAAAACAGTTGGTGATAGTGTGGGAACGCTTAAGTATCACCATGGAATGAATACCCCTTTGTCTTAAAATCGAGAAAAACAGTGCAAAGTGCTGCATGAACTACATTAAGGGTAATTTTCCAGCATGAAAATGCTTTTCACTTAAAAGTAAATACTTTATCAATAATTTGTGCTGCTCTACATCACTCTAAAGCAGGGCAAAACGTTGATAAAATTGCCACTTGGTCTTAAGTATCTGGAATTCCCACATTTAGGTAACAAATATCAGAAATCTGGACTTCCCAAATCTGTGAATGCCAGCAGGATTCAGGTATGACTCCTGTAACCGCCATTCCTCACATTTCAAACTTCCTATCCATACCATTTTAAAGACCTTGATATTACAAAGATAAAGAATCCAATAGCATTTATGCTTTCATTACTTACATTTTTAGGTCGAGCCTGAGCAACACATGCGCTTCTCTGTGAGGCATGCTGTACTGAGGTAGGGACTTGAAGCTACGCCTACTCACCATCCACATTTTTCATTGGCTTGTGTCATTGTCCACTGTAAACTGACTGTTCATTGGTCAAAAGGCTTAGTAGTCCCTCCTTAGTACCGCCTTGTCTCATTTTGTAACCAATCTCCCATGGCAACACCCCCCGTTACGTGTGTTTATGCTCAGTGGGCTTTAATTACTGCCTCAGAGCACTATTTTCTCAACTACCTTTGCCCTGCCTGCTGTTGCAGGCAGGATATGCTATCTCCGAACGCTTTATTTTAATTTTTGTGGAACTCATTTGCAATGCAATAGGTCTCGCATTTGAGAGTGTTTAAGCTATTGGCATTGTAAATGACAATGCCTTTTATTTATCTGTTTTAAAAACAACACATAAATAAAAGGCATTGTCATTTACAATGCCAATAGCTCAAGCTCTAAAATTCAAGACCTATTGCATTGCAAATGCTTGTTGTAAATTGTGCTTCTTTTGTATTTAACATGCAATGCTTCTTGTTAGTATTTTCAATTACGGTATCCTTAGACATGTTTCTATTCTTACATACACAGCTAACAGGCGTGAATGACACTTTAATATGCTTCTCTTGAATGTAGTAGGACATTTCTTAGGTTTACCCAAATGTGATGTACACTTTCCCTTCATACGTTTTCTTGGAGAAGGAACTTTTAGCCCTCATTTCTCCTTTACTCTGCTTTCTCACATTCCTTGTGCATTATTTTATGTATCATAACAGTCCGAAATCTCTGGGTCTAAACAAGAAGCTAAGGCAAAAATGTGTACAAAACTACATGGCAAGATGAAAAACTACAGCATCACAGATACCACCAAAATAAGTTGGGCATTTCCCTTTTTAGGACAAAATCCCTCACTCACCAAAAGGTGACATGCTTTATAATAGGGACTCTCCTCTCAAAGGAAAAACCTAGTTCCTTTGAGGGCTACAGCCCTCTCTTAGGGAGAGAGGAGCTCAGGGATGTTTTATATCAAAAAGGATAATCTAAATCCTCTTATGAAGAGCACTAAAGTTATTAAAGAGTGAGGGCGCAGCGCAAAAGAAGTGAAAAAAGTGCATATAAAACTAGCTAGGAGGTGTCAACTATTCAATTTATTCCAAGACACCAAACTGCCAGGATTAAAAACAGAGCACCATCGGCATAAATTTATAACCGCTATGGTGGAACGAAAAAATGGTCAACATGTTTCAGCCATCATACCCACACGTGGGTTAGGCTTTCTTCAGGACCTCAAGTTGGTGCTTCTGCGAAAAAATGATAAATCAGTGCAACCAAAAGGATATAAATGTATTTTGGGATATATGACTTCAATCCTCTGTACGGCAGTTACAACAAGGTGCAGCAGCACCAACTTGAGGTCTTGAAGAAAGCCTAACCCACGTGTGGGTATGATGGCTGAAACATGTTGAACATTTTTTCGTCCCACCATAGCGGTTATAAATTTATACCGATGGTGCTCTGTTTTTAATCCTGGCAGTTTGGTGACTTGGAATAAATTGAATAGTTGACACCTCCTAGCTAGTTTTATATGCACTTTTTTCACTTCGTTTGCGCTGCGCCCTCACTCTTTAATAACTTTAGTGCTCTTCATAAGAGGATTTAGATGATCCTTTTTGATATAAAACATCCCTGAGCTCCTCTCTCCCTAAGAGAGGGTTGTAGCCCTCAAAGGAACTAGGTTTTTCCTTTGAGAGGAGAGTCCCAATGATGAAGCAGGTCACCTTTTGGTGAGTGAGGGATTTTGTCCTAAAAAGGGAAATGCCCAACTTATTTTGGTGGTATCTGTGATGCTGTAGTTTTTCATCTTGCCATGTAGTTTTGTACATATTTTTGCATTAGCTTCTTGTTTAGACCCAGGGATTTCGGACTGTTATGATAGTTGTGATTGGGGAATAAATCCCAGGTGGTCTTTAAAATTTCCTCAGGACCCTCTTGTTTTCAACCGTTGTTTGTTTGAGAGAGAGAGACATTATTTTATGTACCCTGTTTGCCTTGCAAGCGTGCACCCATTTAATTGGTGCACCTTTCTGGCAAAAGCAATTTGGACTCTGATTAACTCATGTGTTAAAGTACCAGGTGAGATGGGAAAAAGTTGTGCTGTAATCAGACAATCCTCAATACCTTCTTGTGCTTCTGGAGGACTTTTTTCCCTATGATTTAGCCGCTTAACCGCGGCGCAAATTCTCCCGCAGTGCGGGAGAATTAATGAGTGGGCGGGGCTGCGTTGGCCAACAGACGTGCACAGCACCAGCGAGGTAGTGCTTGCGTTGGCCGACACAAGCACGGAACGGGTTAACAAATAAATGTTGCAAAAATGGACTTGTTGCTGTCCTCAGTTACACAATAATGAAAAATTTGGAAACGGGAAAGGTGTGTGACTGCGTGGTTTCAAATTTTCATGCAAAGTTTGTTAGTTAACATACAATCATTTTAAGGGTGCGGCAATGACTGCTACACAATTTCTAGAATATTTGATTTTTTCTAGGTTCTACATATCCCATATATGGTAATTGCATTCGGCAACCATATAACTGTGTCATGATTTAAGTCAATGTTACATAAATATGCTGCTAAGTCAAAAGATATCCTTGATGAAAGGGTTACCAAATCTACCATCAAGGAGGTGGGCTTTTATTGGGTTCAGGGGGCAGTGGAGTGAGAGCCTTTTAAGGCATGAGCAAAGTGGAAATTGTTCAAGACATGGATCAGAAAGTCTTCAGGACAGGGACTCAACGTGCTAGCACAGTGGTAGCAGCTTTGGCCCTGGCAGAATGGCCTCACATTCCTTCCGGGGTCTGCTTTTTATCCAGTGTGTAGCAGATCCTAATGCAGAGCACAATCCAGCAGGAGATGGTTCTCTTCTGCACTGCCTTGCTTTTTTCACTCCAGAGTACTGCACAAAGAGCTGATCGTCCACACAGTGTTCTTTGGTACGATCTATGTAAACGAAGAGTGCTCGACAAGAAAGATACCCGTGCCTGAAAAATCAGTCTGGGAAAGTGGTGGTACATGGAGGATTGAAGCTCCCTCACACACCACACCGATGTTACGGTGAAGAGGAACAATATCTTGAGGGTTAAGAGCCACTAGGAACAGCAGCTCAAATGAAATGCACATCATATATGACAGGACCAAGTTAAGGTCCTACTGTGGCATGACAAAAAAGGGGAGGAACAAATGCAAACCTTTCAAAAAGGGGCATAACCTCTGGAGACTTGAGCAATGAGGGCTGATCTGGCAACCACAAAAAGCTGAAAGGTAAATTTTTACTATACCAAGAGCAAAGCCTTGTCAAGCTAGGAACCAAAAGAAAATACATTTGATAACTTTGCATGGAGGGGGTCTATCTGCCGAGTACTGCACTGTGCTATAAATTTGGTCCATTAACTGGCATATACTGTTTTTAGTCGACGGAAGCCTTGCAGCCATGAGGACATCAACCACTTGCGGAGGAAGGTCGAAGATATTCAGTTGTCACCATTCAATCTCCAAGCATGAAGGTGGAGATTGCAAAGGCCCGGCTGCAGAACCCTGCCCTGTCGATGCGACTACAGGTTCTGCCGGAAGGGCAGCATGATCGGAGGACAGGTGCTCAAGCCCAGGAGTTCAGGATACCATACTGTGTGTGCACAATCCGGGACCACTCAGATGACTTTTGCCTGGTCGGTACTGATCTTTTGAGAACTCGGGACAGACGTGGTATTGGCCAAAAGACATACAGGAGTCCCTAGTTCCACCCAATGCAAAATCAGTCTCAGAGTGAGATATGCTTTAGGAACTCTAAAAACATGCAGCATTGTTGACGTTGCGCATTCTTCTGGTGGCAAACAAATCGAGCCAAGATTCTCCCCTTTTACGAAAGCTCTTGCACCACCTCTGGAGGTAACCACCACTCGTGATTCACTGGGTGCCGACAGCTGAGCTCATCAGCTCTGGAATTCAATGGTCCAGCCAAGTGGTTCACCATCTAGGCTTCAGGGTCGAGGGTAGACAAGACCTGACCCAGTGTGATCATCTCTTTGGAGGAAGGCGTTGAGGGAGCAGGTCTAAAATAGGCCCAAGGCCTCCATCATTCTTAGGCACCAGATATCAGCAGGAAGAGCAATCAAGTCCTACCTCCGGCACAGGCACCCTCTCGATAGCCCCTTTGACCAAAAGGGCTTGCACTTCTTGCCACAAAATGGAAAGATGGTCCCCTATAAATCGTTTGGGGCGGAGGGTGGTGATGGAAGGTGTGGCGGTGCTGAAAGGAAGAGTTGTGCATAGCCCTTTTGAACAATTTGCAGTACCCACTTGTTGAATGTTATGGCCTGCCAACCCCCACCAAGTATGATCGGATCCCGCCTCTTGCCAGGAGTCTGTGCTCCTCTAAAGGCATACTAAAGTGGTTTGGCAGATGAGGCTGCAAGGGGGAGGCAGTGGATCTTGACCACAAACCTGCTGGGCACCATGCTGGGGTTCCTTAGACTGCTGGTATGAAAAACCTCTGCCGAAGCCACAAAAGGACTAGGACTTGAGCCACCCAGTCTTAAAGGGCATGAGAATATTGCCCCAGCAGGCTGCTGGCATTCCCTGACCTGGGTGCCTAGTTGGTAGATGAAGAAAACATCTCCACCCAATTTAACTCCCTGTCGGGGGAGTAGTCAAAAGGGTGGAGGGATTGGTTTTGCCTGTAGATGCTTGCACCATCAAGCCTTGAGGTCAGGAGTGCCGAGTTTGACCTATGTCCGAACAAGGTAGTCATAGGAGCCTTGCTAAATGGTAAGAGGGGCTGAGAAGATATCTGCCCTTAATGGAAAACCTCATTACATTGGTCTTGACCTCCAAGGTGGGGAGAAGGAGACCAAGGACTTCAGCCACATACTCATAACCATGGCGTAGGAAGCACTCTTCTCAGTGGCAGGCCCCAGAAGTGAGGGGAGTCCAGGCTTAGGGGAGGTATCAAGGCAACTAGCCTCCTGCAGGATGGCATACCAAACTCATGATAAAGTTTATCATTCTCTTCACCTGCATCGTAACATTTATCAGAATCCATGCCGAACATGGAATGTAGGGACAACGTTGTGGAGGCAGATCAAGTGGCGGAAGCAGAGCGTCACTGGCGAGTGGGTGCAACTTTGAGGTCGACCCGGCACCGATTCACCGTCAATCAGGACCTTGTCTTCCAGAAGTGACGAGATCTGCAGCAACATTGTTGTACCAGGATCCAGCATGGACTGTGGTGCCAGAGTTGGAATGGAAGGTGGAACCACAGTCGGCCCCATTATAGGTGCATAGGGTCCAGCCAGCGCATAGGGCGAACCTGCCGGTGTTAACCTAGGTGGAGAACATCTCTGCTTTATGTGGCCATTAGGCATGCAAGAAAAGTTCTGCAAGGATCCGAAGAGCCGAAGCATGGCACATGGAAGTCTTTGATCTGCTTAGGAGCGAGGGACAGTCCCGGATACTCGGGTTGTGATTGGCTCAGACATCAAACTACTTCAGGAGAGAGATCGAATAATCTTTTATGAACCTCAGTAAATTGTCTCTTTCCTAACCCTAAGAACATTATTAAGTTAAATAAAAACAGGGTTATGCAGTAATTTACTAAAACGCAGACCAATCCTTGCGAGGCTTCAGAGGATCTTAAATCTTCTGTTTTTTGCATAGGTTTTGCTGCAGCACTCATTTAGTCTGGAGTTCTCTCCCACCGTGAATAACAACTGTTAAGTAGAAGTCTTTGTTGCTTCAGGTTGGGCTGCATTAGCTAAATGTTTGCTTTTCCTACAGGTAATACAGCTTTGATTTCATCTGTTATACATGTGATGAGGTCCAATCACTTTTGCGCGTTATCTTTTTTTAGTAAATTTGATAAATCTTTTTTCCTTAAGATTTTTCATCCTGTTGCTTAAAGCAAATTGTTTTACTAGGTGTAGGTCTGACCTAATGCATTAGCAGATGTTGTATCATTGAAATGTTTGTTATGCAACAGGATCTTTTTTTCCTTTTAAATGTACTTATTGACATTTTAATGTAATGTATTTCATGTATGTGATTTCCAGTTTCTTAAATTTGTTCATTATATTGTAATATTGATATGACATATTTGTGCCTTTATGGATATTTTTTATAGCGCAGAATTAATGTTTCTTTCAGAAAATAAATCATTGAATATAGTCATCGCTCTACATAGAAGGTCAAATCTGATCCAATCTCAGAATTGTGAAAATGTGCAGGGGTAAGAACTGGTTTAGAAAGTTAAGATGAAAGAAGGGGTACACACCCATCCCAGTCTGAGTGCCATCCCTCTCCAATTCCTAGAGGTCGGATCAGTACAATAGTTCGCCAAGAGAGGAACATCTGTTTCCTGCACAAGATCCTATGAAGACGACTGTGGTAGAGCTGGCCTTGATGGAGGAGGACAGTGAGGAAGGTATAGAGGGTAAGCCTACTTCACTACTAAAAGGAACCAAAGCATCTTTAGTTATCTGGGTCCAGGATTGAAGTGGGTCATCCTGGCATGGATTGGACTTACCGGATGTTTGAGAGGACGGCAACTGACTCACAAGGAAGGGAGTATAACTACTTTGCCTCATCTGAGTTTTCCCCCAAAACATCTACTCTTCACCTCCAACTGGAGGTTAAAGGAACACAAAAGGCTTAAAAGTATGAAAGGAAGTCACCATTGGGAAAATAGGGGGTGGTCTGTCTAGCACGACTTGGACGGCACTAAGTGATTAAGCTGCAACCATGCCGGTTTTGTACTGCTGAAGAAGTCTTTCTTCTTCGAGTGAAGGTGCCAACTTCATGGGCCCCCATCCTTAGCTATCACATAGTGAGACTGATATTTGCTCCATATTTTCATAGCCCACACTGAGCACTGCCCATGACCAAAGAGGTATAGGAGCCAAACTCTTGTCTTACACTGTAGCAGATCATGAGGACACTGTCCATCCACCTGGAAGATTTTTCCATGTATCGCCAGACACTTTGCCTCTAAACCAGAGGTCTTCAAACTTTTGAATGCCGAGACCCCCTTGTCAACATTTTGAGGTGTAAGAACCCCCTCCTGACAAAAATGTCTAAACCTGTAGGCAGGGCTACTGGAATTATGAGGCAGGTAAGGACCAAATTACGCGACAGGCTTGACTAAATTGTGTGGGAAGAAAATGTAAATGATGTTATGTGATGCAGCGTATTTTGGGATAGCATTGCTTCATTATTATGAAATTATTTTTTTTGCACACAGTAACACAGAGGAAAGATTCCACCCCATCAGTACCTGTTTATAACCAAAATACAGCAATTAACATCAGAAAGATTTCTAGTTTCCCTTTGTGAAGGGGCTTCCACTCCGCAGGAATACGTGCTGCCACATTAGAAGCTCACCTGGCCCAGGCCGGGAGAAGCAGGGGTCCCTTAAAACCCTGGCGGTTTTGTGCAGAGTTAGGCAGTTTATCCATGCAGCTTTCCTCTCACTCACTCCCTCCCTTCCATCCCTCTCTCCTCTCCCAAACCCGGATCCCCCTCTCACTTTGCAGGCCATTTTCTTTCACCCCTTTTTACAACTTCTGAACTCTCCCCATTCAGCCTCTCACTTCACCTTTAATCGCCTCTTGCCATTCTGTCTTTTCACTGCTTTCATCTCGAACAGTCTCTCACATTTATCTCATGGCCTCTCCGGCCCAGTCACCTCCCGTGACCCTCAGCACTACTCATTCACCTCGTCTCTCCATTCAAATTTTTGTCTATTTGTAACTTACACCGCACCAGTCCCCCCATTCATCTTTCACATCTACCCTTTGTTCCAACAGAAGCACTCACCTTTGGCTCACACTCACTTTTTGCGTGTCCACACTTCTCTTCGGCACTTCACATTTCTCCTCATCCCTGACCTCTTCAATCTAACTCTCTCACTCCCTTGCTGTCCTCTCTCATTGCTCCTCACCAAGCATACAGGTCGGGCCCGTATGCTCCTCTCGGCCTGTGCCAATCTGCTTTTTGTTCCCTAATTCAAGAAGGCACGAGTTGTCTGTCACGCTGTTTTGGTGCAGGCCACGCAGTTATGGAACTTGCACCCTCCTTTGCTTCGCTCCACCAAGAATCTATTATCCTTTAGGAAGATTTTAAAACCTGGCTCTATGCTCTGTAGGTCACCCCATTTGGCTGGTTCTCTTTCTCCTTCTGTGTGTTTCTCATTGTCCTTCCGGCAGCAGATGGTTATTAGCCGCAGGACATCTTTTGGTAACAGTGCACTACAAATGTAAATAATAATAATAGGGAGAAGCAGGGGAGCCACTAGATCAGAACTTCGGGGGGTGGGGGCTAACACTCCTAGCCACGGCTGGCCCTAACACTGGTTACACACTGTGCAACAGTCTTTTTTGGTGCCCCACCCCGTTTCCTTCTTCTCCATGAATTCCCTCACTACCACTCACCAACAATGCACTTCATCTCTCTATAGCAGCTTTCTGACAAACATTTAATTTTTTATAGCGCTACTCATACTTTACTCACACTCATTTCTGTGATCGGCATGGTACATATTCTTTGTAGCAGAACATTAACCCTCTGCACTGTGTGGGCGACAAGAGTGCCCATGTGAGTGCACGGTGAGAGATGCAAGAGTGTGAGAGCAGGGTGAGAGGAGTGACTGAAGGGTGAGTGAGGTGGCCGTACGAATTTGTGTGGATGCAAGTTCAGAATGGGACGAATGAATGTATGATTACTGATGGGCTTGTTTGAGTGAGTTGCATATTGAGCAGTGAGGGGGACAGGTGAGTGAAGTGTCACATGAGTGCAGGGTGAGTAGTGTGCTTGTGTGACTGCAGGGTGATGTATTGGGTGAACAGCGCAAGTGCATTGTGAGTGCAAAGTGATCACTGTGAGTGCAGGGTGAGCAGGTGAATGGTGTGAGTGCATGGTAATCAGTGTGAGTGCATTGTGAATGCTGTGAGTGCAGGGTAAGCGTGAAAGAGAAGGGCGAGAATGATGAGTGAGTTGTCTGAATGCAAGGTTTATTCCCAGGCACTTGAAGTAACTCAGCATGTTATTGGAGGCAGCGTAGGGTTTAAGATCCAAGTTAAACTATTGCTATTAGGAAATAAATAATGCGCTGATCCTGCAACAAACTTCCAGTCCTATGGTTAGGGTAGCCAGTAGATTATTTTGATGGCCCAGTTGGTACAAAAATAAGCAATCACCTAAAACAGTATTTTAAGCACGTATCTGTGCATACTTTGAACAGCAAATATAAATAGAAAGCATTTTTAATTGTGTTTTAGGGCTGCCGCAATGATCCATGACAGATAATTAAAGAGTACAAAGACAGAAGAGTCACATAACGAATGAATACATACTTTTTTTTATTTATAAGTCCATTTGGTGTCAAGAGAAGGTCTTTGTAGGCTCTTTAAATAACACATGGCTCGCATTTTTCTTTTGGCAACCCTACTTTATATTCCTTTTTATTAAATGCATTCTCACACTACAGCAGTAAATCTAAAATACAAATGTAATGAATAGGCAGAGTGAGGACCCAGGGGTTACTGGAATGGGGGGAGGGGGGGGGGGGGGGGGGGGACACACTAAGCCTTTGTAACCAGTTCACAAAGGCATGCAACTGGTCTTTAAAGACCTGTGAAAAACTCGGACGGGCGTGCCGGAGATAAGACTCCAGACACTGCCCAGCTGAGCCTCCAGCAGCTCGAGTTGCACTGCAGCAGCCCGGGCTGCGACACAGGATGGAGGAAGAGGGGGGCTGAATCCCTTGGGCCTCGGCCGAAGTGTGCTTGGGAATGCGCGACCCCCTTTGCATCGCTCCTCGCCCCCCCCTGGGGGTCGCGCCCCACAGTTTGAAGACCCCTGCTCTAAACCCATGGGGAAAAAAAGGTTGCTAGAGCCTTCAGGGAATCTGCCACCACCATCAGAAACAAGACTACATGTAAACTTGGGAGTCTGGGAAGACCGATGTTTCAGAAAATCAAAATTTAAGGCTAACAGGAGATCCTCTCCCACCCCCCTTAGCCTGGTTGGTGCAGTTCTAGCTAACAATTGAATAAATACCCTGCTCCTTTCTGAACTAGTGATGCCAGACTAAGACAGGGGCAGTGGTGTTACACTGGAGACGGTTGGTTCTCTACCGGGTCAGACAGATAATGGGATTCTCTGACTTTCAATTTTGCACACCGAGCATCCAGGAAGGCGTCTGAGGAAAGAATAGAGGACACGATGGAGGTGAATTCTAGATTTGGATCACATTTGGAGGCTGGAAGGGAAGTTTAACTGCCTCAGAGTCCAAATGATAAGTCCGATCCAACATGTCCACCAAAGTAGAGACTGCTGTTGGGGATTGTACCCTGAAGAGATGGACCGACAGGATCAGGCCCTGAAAGACCAACAACTGTGCCCGAGACAGCAATGTCATAACCTGGTGCAAACAAACAAATTTGAACTATACACAGATATATCATTTTTCCGTAAAATCAGACTTAAGAAGTATTTTTCCAATGAATCAAACACCACCTTGATTTCATTGAGAAACACCAACGTATCAGTTCCTTCCTCCTTTACCCCTTCTTTAGAACAAATAGGCCACGAAGTAGCAGTCTTTGAACAGGTAGTGTTGAATCGCCTAGATCAAGCTACCCGTTTCATTCCCAAACCCAGATACTATTTAAACAAGGAAGAATTCACATGCCTTACTGCCCTTATACAGAACAAAACAGTTACCATCAAAAGTGTTGATAAAGGGGGAGGTATTGTTGTTTTAGACACCACTTCCTATGAACAGAAGATGTTAAAATAACTACAGATCCCACCAACAGAGTGAGTCACAGAATTAAACAATTGTCTAATGCAGCCTTATTAAAAGGAGAGATAAATAAAAAAGAGCATGAAAATCTCAATAGCTCTAAAAGAAAAATGCCATTCATTTATAGAGTACCAAAAATACATAAACATCTTTTGGATCCTCCGCTCAGTCCCATTGTATTTACAATTGGATCGGTGACAGAACCCCTGTCTAGATAGGTCGACCAATGGTTACGTCCCTTTATATCCAAAACACCTTCACATATCAAAGACATGGGCGAAATGATTAAAAAAGTAGAACATTTATCATTCAATCCTAACCAGGACACTATATTGACTCTAGGCATAGAGTCATTATATAGTAACATCCCCAAACAGAAGTAATACAGGCGGTATCTTGGTTTATTGACACCTATAAGATTCCATGCCCTAAATCCTTTGTTTTGGACTGCCTCGCCATTGTTCTAACAGAAAATACCTTTGAATTTGGCAATAATTGGTTTAAACAGATCAGAAGTGTCCATATGAGAGCTACAGTAGCGCCATCGGTAGCGAACATCTATATGTCACAATTTTAATTGAAATTCATTGACAACGAAATAGCCCCTTTTTTTGAATCAATACAACATTGGTCGTGTTACATTGACAACATTTTCTTCATTTGGGTAGACATCGAAGAAAATCTTGAGGCATTTCTAAAATGGCTCAATGTAACTGATGGCAACCTAAAATTAACAGCACACACCAGAAGACAACAGGTAGAATTCCTTGATATTGTGATCAAGCAACAAACAGGACACCTAAAAGTAGATTTATTCACCAAGCCCACCGCCAGAAATACTTTGTTGCACTTTAAGAGTTACCACCCCAGGTCACAGAAACAAAGTATCCCCTTCGGGCAGTTTCTGCGACTGCGACGTAATTGTACTAATCTTACTGATTATGACTCCAAAGCAGCAACAATGAAAGCTAAATTCCTAGCTAGAGGCTATCCACACCGACTTATACGAGAAGCTCTGAAACGAGCCAGATTCTACAATAGAGATGATCTGTTAAAATCCAAAAGCCCCCAAAAATGCGACCAACTGGTATATATTACAAACCATTCCACAATGAATGATCAAGTAAAGCAAATAATCAATGCCAACTGGCATATACTGAACAGTGACCCTGACGAACCCCTGAAACTTAAGAAACCCCTATTTGCGCATAGACGCAAAAAAAATATGAAGGACATAATAGTCAGATCGCGTTTTAACTCCAGTTCACCATTTATACAAAAAACCATCGATGGTGCGTCACCAGTCAGAGGAACTTTTAAATGCCTTACCTCAAACTGTAAAGCATGTGAGGGAGCAATAGAAGGACATACTCTTACACATAATGGTTTTACCATAAATTCTAAATCAATGAGTAATTGCAAAACCAACAATGTTATTTATTTACTTGTCTGTCCATGTAATCTAGGTTATGTCGGTGAGACATCAAGACCTGTTGCAACACGACTTAATGATAATCGTTCTGCGATTCACACCAATAAGTTGCATGCACCAATGGTAAAACATTTCCATGAACACAAACATTCTACCAATAATTTTAAATGGCATATTTTGGAGAGAATAAACAACTGGAGTGAGAACTGCAATGAGGAAATTAGAAAAAAAACTAGAAGTTTATTGGATATTCACCCTTAATACATACAGAAAAGTATTAACCAGTGACTTGCCAATGGAAAACGCTGTATTGTTTAATAATTTCTGATTACTCTACACAACTTAACTGTGAGGAGGAATAGTGTTTCAGTCTTAATATTCACTACACTAGTTAAGAATACGAGCTTTACCATTTTGTTTCAATCGTTCAGCTTATACTTAGTTGCGTAGATTGCTTTTTAGCTCCATTGGCGTATCTACACGTAATTGGAGCTCACGTGACAAACTAGTTGCTTTTATAAACTCACACGAGAATCATTCAAGATTAGCATGGCTGACTGAGAACCGACCCGTCCGGGGTAGCGTGAAGTAAGTTTTTACAGCATAGTTTCACTCTTTTCCGTTATGACTTAACATTCTTTGAGAACTCGTAAACTTTATTATTTTCTCCAGTTTTTACAAAATACGCATCACTCGTGATATCGATTCTATGATGGTGCGCGTATTTTGCATATTAAATGACAAACCAGTCTCATTGAAAAGTACAGCTTAATAGAACAAAGTTCCACTCGTATTATGTAACGTATCCCATGTAGCTGAACTTGCAGTATATTTGCCCGGTTAGTCGATAATTATTAGCCTAACTGGCATGTAATCCTGACTAATAGCACACCAGTTTTGATATTTATTGTTTTTACCTCTTCTGAGCATATCACGCATAGACCCACATACCCTTACGCGAGTCTGCGTTTGTAAAATTCAGAGATACATATGGATTAAATTGCGGTTTCAAGTCGTTTCCTATTCCACCCAACGCCTATCTGAGCGGACGTTGAGGTAATTGTGCTATTCTAAAACTGGGCTTACATTTATAGACTTATCAATCCCATTGACCTCAATGCAGAGATATTATTTACTTTTTAATTATACCCTTTTATTCTTATTTTTGCTGAGTTACGTATAATAAATAAAGAGCTATTTGCACATGTGAATATTCATCAATAGTTCACATCCATGCCCGTATTCTTAAACTGATAGTGGGATACCATAGAGAACCGATTTTGAGAACCAGATCAGACATTGGGATTTGATCCATACAGACACAGAATCTATAGTGAGCATCTAATTAATATATTTATGTTTAAATTATATATGCTCACCATTTTCAAATGTTATCTAATTGCTGTGTACTGGCCTGTCTTTCTACCAACCATACAGGTCTTAGGTTTCCAAACCTTACATCTACTTCATGACCTGAATCAGTCGCTTCTCATATACATAAAGTAAGCTATCTGTGGTTCGTTTTTTCTACTTCTTTTCTTTTTCTATTTATAGTTTGTTCCTTTTCTCTTGTTTCCTTTTTTTCTTTTCTCAGTCTGCTTCCTTCTCTTTTTCTTTTGGAACCATCACAAGCTATTGAGCACCTATATCAACACGACTTATGTCTTTCAACTTTTTCACATTGGGTGAAGGCATAGATCGGTTTCCAGTTATCTATCTCTAGGTTTTTCTTAGTGGTAACACGTGGTAATGTAAAGCACTATTAGATTATGGAACTCCGTATATTTTTAGAATTGTATGTTTATAAGGTTTTTATTTTGTAGGGCAAAGTTGTGGCACTCCTGAAGAAGGCGCTTTTAGTGCCGAAACGCGCGTTAAGACCTACCTTAAAGCCACTTTTTCATTATGTATACATGTATGAATTCATGTTGTACCTCACCCTTCACAAATCTGTGTTTTTTGTGATTTCTGTTACATTGCAAATATGTTGTATTGTATTTGTAAAACTTTTTAAAAAATAAGGTAAATAAAATTTAGATAGGTTTTAATATAGCTATACTGTATGTGTACTGAGTTTCTAATATATGATGTTGTTTGCACGATGAGTTGTTAATTTAATTGAACCGCATGACTGCCTAGGGTTATTGCTTACAATTATAACCTGGTGCTCTGGAACAAGTGCAATAAAGTAGGTGGCAGAGACAGATACTCTTGACCACAGAGCACATTCGGAGTTTGTTGACGTGGCGGAAGCGGAGTTTCCAGCTACCTCAAATACAAATGCCCACTGAGTCTCAAAGCTGGAAAATCTATTTAGATTGGGGGCAATTAGGTGGGATGGGGAAAGGTACAAAGTCTTATAAAACACATTAATTCATTTGAAAACTAAAGGTAGGTGCATCTTTGGAAAAATAAGTATGGTATTGTCTGCTACCTTCTGGCTTTGTTAAGACTTGTTTTGTCATGGTTTTAGCAAAAACTATAGTTAGGAAAGCAGCAAGGTCCTTGTCAATATTTAAAAATAAATAACTAAAAAAAAAGATTTTTTTCAATTATCGTCATCAACGTTGAAGGGAACTACATTGTGTGTGGATGTGCTCCTTGTGAAAGGGCAGAATGTCATCGCTCACAGTGAAGTTAACCAATGACTGAAGTGGACTAACCCAAGGCTATAGTGGGTGAAACAAGCATTGTCATAGCCAATGCGCCTCGCCTTTGGGACCTTATAAGTGTTTAGCCAGAGCTATTGGCTTTCCCAATGTCTTTAAGCTATGTTTAGAGGAGTGTGGCTGCTGCGCAGCATGTTGTAACGTTTAAAAGAACAAGCATTGACAAAGCCAATATATCTCGACAATCAGAGAGCTATAGGCGTGTGCAATGTAAATGCATTTGTGTATGGCTCTGGGGCAGTTTTTATTGATATACACAAATGCATTAATATTGCCAATGCCTGTAGCTCTCGGACTACCGAGACTTATTGGCTTTGCCAGTGCTTTTTTATCAGTTCCAGTTCCAAATCGCTCTAGGAGATCACTAGTTCTCTACACTCACTAAAGAAAAGTAAATCCCCGTGGTCCAGATGGTTTTTCCGTAGAATTTTACTTACATTTTTCAAATCTCTTCCAAAACATTTTAATCTCTTTCAAAATTTTTGCACTACTGGTAAGGCGGGTGGTACTTTCCTAGAAGCTTCTATCTGTCTCATTCATAAAGAAGGTAATGATCCTAAACTCCGCAAAGATTAACGCCCTATATCCTTGATAAATGTGGATTATACATTTTTTGCTAAATTATTGGTGTTACATCTTGAATCACTCTTACCCCACTTAATTGGTCCAAAACAGTATGGTTTTGTCAAGGGTAGATTAACTTCTGATAACTCTCTGTGATTTTTCAATGTTTTAAATAAGGCTATCCTATTCCCTGGCTGCGATATCTATTGATGCAGAAAAAGCTTTCGATAGAGTGGATTGGTCTTTCTTGTTTAAGTCACTCCGTTAGCATGGTTTTGGATCTAAATTCATTTCAGTAGTCTCATGACTTTATATGGCGCCTACTGCTTCCACTATAGTTAATGGTCTGGTTTCAAATAGTTTTTCACCAGCGCAGTGTCCGACAGGGTTGCCCCTTAGCTCCTCTTTTTGTTTTATCCCTTGAACCCTTTCTGACTCACATTTGACATAGCACTTCTATTTCTGGATTTCTATATGGAGATCATCACTTGAAGCTCTCTGCATATGCAGATATCTTACTTTTATATCCAACCCAGAAACTTATCACCCCGTTATTACAAGAATTTTCAGAATTTTCAGCGGTATCGGGATATAAAATCAATTCTGACAAAACGGAAATTCTTCCCATAACCAAATTTTGTCCTAAGCATCACTTTGACCCAACTGTATTTCGTTGGAATAGCTCTAGAATGAAATACCTAGGTTATGGTTTACTCATTTCGGACTCGATTAAGATAAATATGAAAAAGTCTTGATTGGATTTCCAAATTACTCTCCTCCTGGAATCCTCTTTTTTGCTCTTGGCGGGGACGCCTTGATTCTATCAAGATGATGGTCACTCTTATTATGTTATACATCTTTTCAATTATCCCAGTCCACATTCCTTCTATATATTTAAAAGACTTGACTCACAAATTTCTGTGGAACAGTAAAAAATCCAGAATTTCTTTATCTCATCTTAGAAAACTAAAATCTATCGGAGGAGTGAATTTTCCAAATTTAGATTGTATCATAAAGCCTTTTGTCTTAAACAAGCTCCATAATTGGCTACATGTGGGCGTTTCGTCTTTCACCCCCTTATGGGTTAGTATTCAACGCTGCTTATTTTTTCCCTTTCTCTATCCCGAAGATTCTCGCTTTTACGGCCAAAACCAGTCTCACATCTCTTTCACTATTTAAACACTTGCTCATTGTCAAGACCTCACTGTCAACCAAAGATCATTTCTAGGAACGCATTCTTGCTTTCTCCTCATCGGCATAATTGTCTAATTATCAACAACAGACCTTTGTTTTGGAGTCCTTCTGTAAAGCCTGTGTGTGCTTACAGTTAATTCACCACCCCTAAAACACATCTTCCAAAATCCCCTGGCAAGCCAAATTAACAAAGGAGTCCGGCAAAAACAACAAACGCACCCAGGAGAAAAAACACGAGAAAGGGCCAGTCACCATGGGCGGAAACAAAAACAAAGGGGGGACAAATGGCACAGTTTCACCACCCTAAAAGACCCACAAAAGCACCAATTAAAAAGGGAGGGCATGCAAGGGGCGTGATGAAACTCAACAGTATCAGATATAGCATGGCTCCGTTCGAGACAGTGCATGTGCACCGTCTAAAGCCGAGATCTAGAAAAGTGTTGTAAGCATTTTTGTTACCTTATATATAACCAAGAAGACATTATGTACATTTGAAAGACCCTATTAAAAGAAATTAACATTAAAAAAGTCTTCTCATATTTTTGTCCTTGCAATGCTGACAACTTCTTCCTGCCTGTTCTAATGCGTATTTGTTATAGCTTTTTTTTTGTCGTAGGGAGGCTTGAGGGAGAAACAGGAGAGTGGAGGTTGGGAAATTGGAAAATAGTACCTGAAAAACAACACAAGCAGTGGACGGTCACTAGGGAAGAATTAACAGATGGCAGATTTTGAGGGCAGACTGAGGTGGTGCTGAATGATATGGAGGTGGTGGTGTGTTGGAACCCCGAGGTGAGATTCGTATAGTAGGGGGATGTCTGACTAACAAACTGCCTGGAATGATGCAACAGGACCCAGTCCATTGACCCTTAAAGTGAGACTTGTGAGAGTTTCTGATGCTCTTCAATTTGAGCCTTCTCAGGAAATCAATGGTTTTCTCATAAATTCCTACTGAACTTACAGATTGCCACTATTAAGGTCTAATTTTACGCAGAAAAACAGACATCCAAAATAAAACTCTGCATTTCTAATTCTTTCTGAAATGTTTTCTTATAAAATCAGAACGCATGAAAGCTATGAATATCTTGTGGCAGTAATATCCGCCCATCTCACCAGATGGAGTTGCAATGTAATAAGATAGTGAAGTTAGAACCCACTACGTTCTTAGTTCAGCTCATGGTACGTCTGCTGCACAGCAATTTCATTATTTTGCCAGGAGATTCCTTGTTCTTATATTGGTAATATATTCTTTTGTCAACAATAAGTGGAAGAAACACATACACGCAAGTTAAATATTATTTCAAACGTGTCCCACGCACTGCCCCAGAAGAGGCGCAGAAGCCCTCTACACAGGTCAGCATGCTGTTCCAAATCCCAAAGTTAGTTTTTTTCCAGGGGTAATTGCTATCAAGTACAATGTATAACCACAAAGAAGTTAGCAAGAATGTGTACATGAGCAACATTAGCATTGTGTGTTACAATACTCCGGGATTTAGTTATGACAAGCTCAGAACGACTAAGCACAGCTGAGCTGCTCGCCAAGTATTTTGCATATTTACTCTGGTATTGTATGTTGGGCAGGGGAGAGGATTAGATAGCCTGAAGTGGCTTGCGGCTCAAATGTGTTTGAGTTTGACAAAAAGCTACTGAAAAACAAGAGCAGCCAGAAATGGAAACTCATTCACAGTTGTGAAGCCCCTGTTAAGAGTTGGAGGTGACCCTGACAGCAGGAGGAGTGGCAAGAGCAAGTCTCGTATTTGAAATTATTATTGAACAAGTTACTTACCTTCTGTAACGATATATCGGTAAGAGACATATTAGTTATGGATTCCTCACCTTAGAATTACCCCCAGGCGTCAGACTGGATCCGGCAATTTTTTTCTTCATCAGTGCCCCTGTGCGTCGATAGGTGGTGTCAGCTGCCTCCACATTGCTGTTGTGATCACAGAAGAAAAAACACACGAAAGAGGCATCCACTCATGCTTTTGGATTTGGTAGCCTCCGCACTACAATAGATGCTGGTGCTCATAGCAGCACAATAGAGAGATCCCAGTTTCCTAGGACTGGGAGAAGAGGTGCCCTTAGCGGCATTATAGAGGATGGTATTTCACATAACACCAATGATTTTATTGATGATTCCGACCTAGAGGAGGACAAATTTATATTTGATCCACAAGATGCCCCTGAGGATCTTGATGAAGACTTGGATCTACCCTCAACTTCCTCACTCACTGTTAAAGACTCCTTTGGTCAAGATATGTTCAATACCACTGCTATTCGACACCCTCGCAGCAAAGAGTGGTGGCCTATGCCTCACGTGGGTAAATATTTATCAACATGGGTTAGAAAACCACTGGAAAGAGATACACGCAATTTATTGCGTAATGAATGCCCTCGCCCCTCTTCGGAGGACAAGATTTGCAATACACCCAATCTTGACCCAGAATTAATCACCTTCCTTTTTAAGTCAGGCAGAGACCCAAGAAAAGGAATTGAAAGATGCCTGAAACAATGTCAAGATAAACTTCTTGATGTTCTGGGCCCACTTTCAAGAATACTTGATATGACTGAACAAGCCCGATCCAATAATACTCCCATTGACGTTGAAGCTTTGAGGGGATGGACTCAACGCTCAATTTGTTTTGCTGGAAATGCTAACGCAAATTTAATCACTGAACGGAGGAAGGCTGTCCTACTTAGAATGAACCCAAAACTCGCGGATCTTTCAGCGAAAGAGGACATGTGCGATGCTAAAATCTTGTTGTTTGGTGACAACTTCGTAAAATCTCTGGGAAAATAGGTTTCCACCTTCAACGCATTCAGTATGGCGCAATCCAGCATGCGCAGAGTTTTTGGTGGAAGACCACTTTTTGGAAGGACTGACAGGAGGGGATAACCTGTCAGCCGTGGTTACTTTAAGTCCCAATTTTATCCTCAAGAAGGAAGAGACACTCGTCCCTACAGAGGAACCAGATCAAACTTTTATCCACAAAGAGGAAGAGGTTCAAGGTCCCGTGGTGGAAGACCTAGGTACCAATCCTTCCAAGGTAAGTGTGAATTCTTCCCCCCCTTTCCAAGTGGCTGGGAGACTCAAACATTTTGCGAACAATTGGCTCCGAATCACTCAAGACCCATGGGTTTTAGAAATCGTAACTGGGTTCAAGATAGAATTTTGGAGGGAACCCTTCCAAAAGAAAATCCCAAAGGAAATCACTCTAGACAAGGAAAATTCAAAATTAATAGAAATAGAAATTTCTCAAATGATAGACAAAGGAGCCATTGTAATAATCCCACATTCACAAATTTCAAAGAGTTTAAGTACCATTTTCCTCGTCAAAAAGAAGGACAAGGGCTGGCGTCCCGTCATAAATCTCAAATTATTAAACAATTTTCTAATATACAGACATTTCAAGATGGAAGGTATCCATCTTTTGAGGGACAACCTACAGAACAGGGATTGGTTAGTAAAGTTAGACCTGAAGGACGCCTATTTTACCATTCCCATGCACGAGGGATATCGCCAATACCTTTGTTTCACCTGGAAAGGAACCCTTTACCAATTCCAATGCATTCCTTTCGGCCTATCTTCAGCCCCTTGGTGCTTTACCAAGGTCCTAGGGAGGAGGTCTCTGGAAGAAAAACTCCTTCACATAAATTCTTTGGAAATGCTTGCAGCTCTCAATGCAATTATGAGTTTCAAGGAAATGTTAAAAAACTCAAACATACTAATACGAATAGACAACTTCTCAGCTGTCTCCTATATAAATCGCCTTGGGGGCGCAAAATCAAAAATTCTATCAGACCTTGCCCAAAGAATATGGTATTTTTGTTGGGAACACAAGATTACCATAAGAGCAGAATTCATCCCTGGGTCTCAGAATGTGAAAGCAGATTGGAACTCACGTTTCCTCCACGATGCAAGCGATTGGAAATTGAGGAAGGAGATCTTCTCTCAGATTCAAATGATTTGGGGCCCAATAGAATTAGACCTCTTTGCCAGCAGGTTGACCCACCAAGTAACGAGATACTTCAGTTGGAGACCGGACCCATACGCATCAGGAGTGGATGCTTTTCTCCAATCTTGGACAGGGTTCAAAGCCTACGCCTTTCCCCCATTCTCAATGATCCAGAGACTATTATGGAAAGTCAAACTCGAGTCTTATTCAATCATTCTCATAACCCCCTTCTGGAAATCGCAGGTTTGGTTTCCGGGGGTGATGGAGTTAGCAGTAGACTTTCCTCTTCCGATTCCCTCATCCCCGGGCCTTCTCAAGGGCCCAGACGGAGAAGAACACCCCTTGGTCTTAGAAGGGAATTTGAACCTTCTTGCTTGGAGGATATCAGGAATTCAGGAAGATATTCTGATCTTTCAAGAGAAGCTAAAAGCCTTTTGGAAGATTCATGGGCTCCAGGTACAAGAAAAAGATACAAGGGCATATGGAGAAAATGGTCTTGTTGGTGCCTGGAGAGGGATTTGGATCCCGTACTTTGCCCTCTTCAACAAATAGCTAACTACCTTGCTCACCTCTTTGATTTGGGTCTTTCCTTTAGAACTATTAATTGCTATAGATCTGCAATTTCTTCAGGTCACGCTCTCATTAATAATCTTGCCATCGGTAGCAACTCTCTTGTATAAAGAGTAATGAAGGGTATTAGACTAAAAAGACCTCCCAAGGCCCGTTACCATTCCCTTTGGGATGTTAATCTTATTTTTAATCTCTTCCTTTCCTGGCCTGCCAATGAAGTACTCTCCCTTAAAAGGATCTCAATGAAATTGGCTACCCTCTTATGCTTAATTTCCTTTAGAAGGGTTTCTGGTATTAGAGCTCTAGAAATTTCTAACAGATTTTACTCCTCTGAAGGGGTCGATTTTGACATCTGGAAAAGAACGAAAACAATGTCTGAATCTATCTTTTATCCTTATTTCCATGAATGTGAAAAACTATGTGTTGTTAATTGTATGAAATGTTATGAAAACACAATTTCAAATTTTAGAGATGTTAATTCAGATCAACTTCTTTTATCCTATGTTAGACCTATTTAACCTGTAAGCTCAGCCACCCTTGCCAGGTGGATAAGGACGATCATGTATGAAGCTGGTATTGACCTTTCTAAATTTGGAGCTCACTCTTCAAGGGGTGCAATGGCTAGCAAAGTATTCTGGGCAGGAGGTTCTCTGCCTGAAATACTTAAAGCAGCAGATTGGTCTAACGCAGCTACCTTCTCTAAGTTTTACTTGATACCTATTGAGCATTTTTGCAGTGTGATTCTACATAGCTTTAAACATGCATAATGGTAGTCTCCGGTCTTGTAATGAAATGACGATTCTCCAATTATTATGCAGAGAGAATCTTGATTTCATTAAAGACAAACGGAGGCTAACATTATCCCACCCTCCTCTCCCTGAAGAGGTTTGGGTTCAACTCATTTACATTTTGGATGTATTAATATTTCTTCGCTGATTTTTTAGATTATTATTGTAATACATTACTTTAATAGTCCTTATACATTTCACTATACATTGTACCTTTTTTATCTTCAGATAACAATATTAGAGACTAATTGGATTTTTCTGGAGTTTCTTCAAGTTGTTCAGCTGTGTCATCGCAGCCCACGAGGAAGATGAGAGCCTACTCAGTCCACTCATCATATTGTCAACGTTCTACTTATTATGATGTATTTACATTCTTTAAAGGGCTGCATGTTTGGGCAGCAAATAAAAGTATTTGCATAATGTTAGCCTCCGTTTGTCTTTAATGAAATCAAGATTCTCTCTGCATAATAATTGGAGAATCGTCATTACGTCACTTTATCTACTTAGACGCCACCCCTGCGTACTGACGTCAGATCTTTACACGACATTCCACACCAGAAGCGCAGAGCCATGCAAGACACTGACCACTGGTGCACAAAAACTAGCGCCCTGAAAGGGAGTCCCTTACCCTAGAAGTCAGTTCACAGAACAGGGAGGATGGGTAGGGCGGTGAGGAATCCATAACTAATATATGTCTCTTACAGATATATCGTTACCGAAGGTAACTAACTTGTTCATCTGAAAGAGACTATTAGTTATTGATTCCTCACCTTAGAATAGATGCCCCAGCAATACCAACCCCGGAGGTGGGTCTGCGAACCAAGTTCACACCAGAAAATCCTGGAGAACTGAATGGCCAAAGACGCCGTCTCTCCGGACTTGACTGTCCAGGCAGTAGTGTTTGGTGAAAGTGTGCAATGAAGCCCATGTGGCTGCCAGGCAGATGTCATGAAGAGGGATTCCATGTCCCAAAGCAGTAGTAGCTGCCGTCGCCCTGGTGGAATGGGCGCGCAGTCCCACTGGAGGTTCCTTTTTCGCTAAGGAATAACAGATCTTGATGCAAAGAACGACCCATCGAGAGATGGTCCGCTTTTGCACAGCCTGACATTTCTTGGTGCCGACATAGCCAACAAAGAGCTGGTCATCCACGCGGAATTGCTTTGTGCGATCCAGATAGAAAGAAAAAGCATTTTTTGGATCCAGATGGTGGAGCCTCTCTTCCTCTTTAGAAGGATGCAGGGGCGGGAAAAAGGTGGGCAAAGTGATGGTTTGTCCTATGTGGAAAGAGGTAACCACTTTGGGAAGGAAAGAAGGCCTAGTGCGAAGGACAACTTTGTCCGGATGAATAGCCAGGAAAGGAGGTTTGGAAGAAAGAGCCTGAAGCTCACTCACCCTGCGAGCAGCGGTGATGGTTACCAAAAAGGCAGTTTTGAGTGTCAAAAGTCTGAGAGGACAGTTATGTAGCGGCTCGAAAGGAGCGCACATAAGGTAGGTCAGAACCAGGTTCAAGGCCCACTCGGGCATTACGAAAGGAATGGGAGGAAACAAGTAAGTAATGCGCTTAAGGAAACAATTTACAATAGGGGACTTAAAAAAACAGGAGGCCAAAGAAAGGCTGAGAAGGCCGAAAGATAGCCTTTTAGAGTGCCCAGAGCAGAGCCCTGCTGGGCCAAAGAAAAAATAAAGAGGAGAACCTCTGAAAGAGGTTCCATCTACAGGCGTATACCGTTTAGGTGGAGGTACGCCACGATAACGTTACAGACTTCGGAAAGTCGAAAGCTGTCAACAGTCACTGCTCAATCTCCACGCAAGGAGCTGTGAGGCTGGACAGGTTCATGTGGAGGACCGTCCCCTGCTGCTGCAACAGAAGATCCTCCCGAAGAGGCAATCTGGGTTCGGGATACCAGACTCTTCGTGCCCAGTCCGGGGCCACAAGAATGACTTGGGCCTGGTTGCCCTTGATCTTCTTCATAACTCTAGGCAGAAGTGGTATAGGTGGAAAGGTGTATAGTAGACCGCAACTCTACTCGTGGCTAAAAGCGCCACCTAGCGAGTGCCGCCTTGGAAATTCCAACGTGCAGAACTGCTGATATTGTGTGTTCTCTTCAGTGGCGAATAGATCTCACCAAGGCTCTCCCTATTGCTGAAAGAGACCTTTCACTACCTCAGAGTGAGGAAGCCATTTGTGATTCATCATGCTACGGCAGCTGAGTTCGTCCACCCTGGCATTCAGAGAACATGCCAGGTGTTGAACCACCAGAGATATGCCCTGATGTTCCAGCCACTTCCAGAGATGAAGTACCTCCTGACATAGGGTCCACGACCCCACCCCGCCCTGTTTGTTGCAGTACCACATGGCGGTGGTGTTGTCCGTGAACACCTGCACTACTCTTCCTTTGACAGAAGGAAGGAATGCCTTCAGTGCAAGACGGATCACCCGAAGCTCCAGTAGGTTGATATGGAGCCTGGACTCTGTTGGAGACCAGAGGTCTCTGATCTCCGCCTCCCCCATGTGGCCGCCACACCCCAGAAGTGATGCATCTGTCACCACTGTGAACTCTGGTTGGGGAAGGGAGAGGGACCTGCCGTTGACCCAATCCTGGTTCGTGAGCCACCACTGCAATTGGTATGCAGTGCCCTCTGAGATCTGGAGAAATCAGAAAGATTCCCCTGATGATGTGCCCACTGGAACTTTAGGCCCTACTGCAGAGCCAGCACATGCCACCTGGCATAGTCCACCAGCAGGATGCAGGAGGCCCAGTGGCCTCAGGGTATGACTGACCAAAACACGGGATAGAGGCTGAAAGATTGGAATCATAGCCAGAATATCCTGGACTCGCTGCTCAGGATGATAAGCCCGAAACTGTGCTGTGTCCAGAACCACTCAGATGAAAAGGAGCTTCTGAGAGGGAATCAGGTGCGACTTCGGCACGTTGATAGGGAACCCCAGTGAATGCAGGAGGTCGGCCGTAGTCTGGAGGTGGAAGATGACAGTCTGGGGCGAGCACACCTTCAATAGCCAGTCGTCGAGATAGGGGAAAGACCGGAAAGCCTGATCTGCAGAGATGAGCTGCGCCACTGCCATCACCTATGTGAACACCCAAAGGCCAAAGTGGATGACGGTGAACTGAAAATGCTCGTGGACTACCATGAACTGCACGTAACGGCAGTGGGCCGGCAGGACGGGGATGTGAAAATAAGCATCCTGCAAGTCCAACACTACCATCCAGTCTCCAGGGTGGAGGGCAGACAGGACCTGAGCCAATCTCTACATTTTGAACTTCTTCCGGAGATCCAAGATAGGACGCAGGACCTTGTCCTTCTTGGGCACCTGAAAGTAGTGGGAATAACAACCACAACCTATGTCTGGGGCAGTAACTCGCTGAATGGCTCCCTTGGCTATGAGCCGTAACTTCCTGGTGGAGAGGTGCCAAGTGATTCTCCAACATGCGATGGAATTGATGTGGCATGGATGGAGGGGGTAGTCTTGAAGGGGAGGGAGTAGCCCCTTTAGACTATCTGCAAAACCCACCTGTCTTAACGTGATGTTGAACCAGTGGGGGAGGTGATGGCGAATCCTGCAGCCCACTGGCGAATGGTGGCCCTGAAAGGTCAGACTAGGAGGGCTTGGAGGCTGCTGCAGAGGGGGCGCTGGTGTACTGGCCCGCCCGCTGGCCCCCAGACCCACGAAGGTGGGTCCCACATCCCCGACCATGCAGAGGCTGGAAAGCTTGTGCAGGCCTGTGGCTCTGGAGGAAAAGTGGCGGGGAACCCCTTCTGTAGCCACGACCATGTCCCACACAGAATGGGAGTAACGGCCCAAGAGACATGCAGTGTTCGCCGACCGCAGTCCTAAGCTGGAACAAGAAAACATTTTCTTCCCAAGATGGTTCAGCTTCTTGGATTCCCTATAAGGTGGAGCAGTAGAGAATGTGAACTTGGAAGTCAAAGGTTCGACCACAAAGCTCTCGGGGGTGGGGTGTTGGGAGAGGAAAATGGGGTCGCCGGGGGCCGGGCGGTGGCGTTGGGCAATCATCCTATCCACAGGAGCCCCTGTGTTGGGCTTGGACCAAGTGCCCAAAATGACATCCATTAAGGCCTCATTGAACGGCAGGAGGGGCTCCCAAGAGGCTGCTGCTAGTTGAAGCACATCGGTCAGGAGGTTAGTCCTGACCGCCACCATAGGAAGCTCAAAGTTTAAGGCCTCAGTCGCCCTACGCAACACCACTGCATATGATGACCCTCCTCTGTAGCTACGGTAGGGGGAGATAGCATGCCAGGGTATGGAGGTGTCCAGACCACTGGCCTCACTCAACTCCTCTCTCCAGTCCGGTTCTTCTAACTGGTCTGCCAGATGGTTCACAGACCCCTCACAGTCCTCCTCTGGTAGCCACTCAGGGCGATAGGAAACACCAAGTGAAAACGGGGGTAAAAAAGTACCAGTGGGCACTAGTATCTACATCGGCTGACGCTGTCCTTGTCGAAGGAGAGACTGGGGTTGAAGTCGGTTGGGAACACAACTGGTGCTGGAGGGAGCGGAAGTGTCGCCAATGGATTCGGCACCGGAGGAGGTGGCATAAGGACGACCAGCGCCAATTCAAATACAGGCCTGGATCCCTGAAGGCGCGCCGGCGGAGTCGGGCTGCCCAAAGACAGAATGGAGGGCTTTGTAAAAGCTAGGAAGCTGGGCAGGGGTCGCTCCAGCTCCCGGAAAGGGAGGGAGGCTCAGAGCCGTCCCAACAGGATCTGCAGGCAGAGCTGGGCGACTACCTTCCGCATGCCGACGGACGGGGAGAACGCGAAGAGCGGCGATGCTTCTTCGCCTTCTTTTTGTGCTACCACTTACCTGAAGACGAAGACTTCAACGAGGAGTGGTGGTGATGGCTCCGCGACCAGTCCCGCGACCTCCCTCTCGACCGTAACCTCGATCGGCGCGGAGCCAACTGCCGGGCCTCCAGAAGCTTTCGGGACCGCTCCCACAAAGACTTCGGGGCCATGGCCCGGCAGTCAGAGCTCGACTTCGGGTCGTGGTCGCACTCCAGACACCAGAGACACACGAAATGGAGGTCCATCACCGACATCAGCTTGTGGCAGGAGTCACAAGGCTTAAAGCCGGTCCATCGAGATGACATCCCTGTGCATCAGAAGTCAGACGACTAAAAGATGTCTACAAAAAGTCGCAAAAAGAGTCAAAAAGTGACTCGAGGTACGACTCTCTCCGGATCTGCACTGGCTGGCGCAGAAAAATAAAGAACTGACGTCAGCGCACAAGGGCGACATCTAAGTAGATACCGCAACATCATTCCGGCGATCATGGCGCCAATGACGAACGCGGAGTTGACCGACGCCACCTACTGACGTGCAGGGGGTACTGCTGACGAAAAAAATTCTCCGGATCCAGTCTGATGCCTGGGGGTAATTCTAAGGTGAGGAATCCGTAACTAATAGTCTCTTTCAGATAATAAAAACACAGAACCAGTTATTGTTTACTAAAGTGCATTAGAAAAAACTATTTAAGTAATGCAAAAGCCAATCTATTGTAGGTACCACGATTACTGCTCATGTACAGTGCAAGCCTACTCGGCTCACAGTATTATCAGTAGGATCTCCTAGTCCTGCCTGGATGGAGCTGCGTGATCCATGTGCCACAAGGCCGCACGCTGCAATCTACCAGCACATGGCGGTGATCAGTCATCAGAATTTACCTGAGTTCAACCTAGGATCTGTCTGGGCAGCAAAAAGCACATCACATGCTCAAATAGAGTAGTATATTATATGATAAAATCCCATAGAGTGTGTATCCCACTGATCCTGGTTTCTCTTCGGGACTCCTCTCTCTTTATACATTATTGGCAGTGTGCATCTAACAGCCACCCAGTTTCTGGCAGTTCTCTCTTAAGCTGCTCTTCCTGATGGATAAAAGTATGGCAGTCTTGTTTCGGCATGAACAGTCAGAAGGAGTAGCATGTCAAGCCATAGTGACACTGTAGTTAAGAATACAACCAAGCTGAAACAATCACAGCTAGGCTTTTGACTAAAGGAGTGTACTACCTGCTACTGAAAAACAAGGTGAACACCCGCTTCTTGTGCTCGGCGCTCCGCTTTGCTGTCACCAATGCTCTGTAAATTAAAAGTGAAAGCGCTTGTTCTGTTGCCTTCAGAAGCCATTTTGGGTAGCTTGCTCTGTTTGCGCAGCACAGATTCACACATCAGAGGAGAGGACACGCTTGCATGATGGCTTAGGTCCATCAGTTTAGGACATAATCAGTGCTCTCTGTAGGAAGAAGCAGCAGAGGTT
The DNA here is from genome assembly GCF_964204655.1 of Triturus cristatus. NCBI lineage: Eukaryota > Metazoa > Chordata > Amphibia > Caudata > Salamandridae > Triturus > Triturus cristatus. Next base: position 787,059,868 of record NC_140583.1, on the reverse strand, counting down.
GTCCAGATCCACAGGCTCACAAAGGGCGGTCTGTGGCAGTACACGGCAGATAGCAGCAGTGCTTCCGTACAACGGGAGAGGAACAGACGCAGGCGGTGACGAACAGGTCATGTTACAAAACTGTTAAAGTAAATTTTATAAATCGTAAATCACAGAGCGAACATATAAATAACAAATAGAACAGGCGGGAGATGGTAGGGGGACGGCACCATGCAGGGAGATTAGCTGAATTGCTACGGGTACCGACATGAACAGAAATCACACCGATGGGCAGGATGTGGTGGTGGGAGGTGGGGGGCAGCACCGAGCAGAGTCAAAAGAAAAAGAAGTGTGTCAAAACCAAATGGCCAGAAGTGGAACGGATCCATGTAGCAGGGTAAGTCTCCAGTGTGGGAACAAAACAGCAAAAGATGGGACAAATGTAAAGCATTTACCAAAGAAACCAAATGAATATAGAAAGGCACACCAAGGAACCAATGAAAGTGATGGCTATGGTGAAAGCCCACAGTAGTACATACAGCATTTTGAGAGACCGCGCATGAACACTCCCTGGGCTTGACCTAAAAAAGTGAAAGAGAATAACAGAATAGATGAAGAGGGCTGACTGAAAGCCTGGATAAGTATATTATACGAATACAATTCTAAAACTCAAAAGGTCTTGGCTAAAAGTGCCTATCAAAATCTTCCTTCACAATGCAACGTTAATTTAGGAGGTATTATGATGTAAAGTGCACTCACTTTGCGATAAAAATGTAACAACGCGAGTGCCAAAAAAAATAAAACTCAAGGTGTTGTGCGCTCCCTGGAAGAAGCCTACAATTGAAACAAGCATTTACAATGCAATGGTCTCGGCAATATTACAGGTAGAGCTATTGGTATTGCTCATTATTTTTTTATCATTTTTGTATCCCTAAATAAATGGCATTGTCATTTCTATTGGCATTAGTTTTTTTGTGCATATGTGATACCCATTGCATTAGCAGAGAGAGAGTGAGGTAGTGAGATAGAGAGAGTGAGGTATTGAAATAGAGAGTGAGGTAGTGAGAGAGAGTGAGGTAGATAGAGAGTGAGGTAGTGAAAGAGTGAGTTAGTGAGAGGTATTTTCTGACGTAGTGAGATAGAAACAGTGAGTGATGTTGTGAGATAGCGAACGATTGAGGTAGTGAAAGAGAGTGAGGTAGTGAGGGATGTTGTGAGGTATTAAGATAGAAACAGAGAGTGATGTAGTGAAGTAGTGAGATAGAGTGAGGTAGTGAAAGAGCGAGTGTAAGTGACTTAGTGTATTTGAGAGAGAGGGTGAGGTAGTGAGATAGAGTGAATTAGTGAGTTAGAAAGAGAGAGTGAATTTGCGAGGTAGTGAGAGAGTTGAGTAGTGAAGTTTTGAGAGAGTGTGTTGTGATATAGTGAGGTAGTGAGAGTGAGATAGAAATAGATAGTGATGTAGTGATAGAGTGAGGTAGTGAGATAGAGAGAGAGTGAAGTTTCTAAGTAGTGAGTTAGAGAGAGATAGTTACTGTGGTAGTGATATTGTGTTGCTGTGAGAAAGAGAGTTGAGTAGTGAGTTAGAGAGTTAGTGAGAGAGTGTAGTATAGTGAGAGATAGTGAGGTAGTGAGAGAGAGAGTTAGGGAGAGAGAGAGTGATGTAGTGAGAGCCAACCCCACACACATACAGAACCACCCACACAGAGCCACACACATACAAAGTGTATCCCCCAGACATACATACAGAGCCACACCTACAGAGTCAGCCAGACACAGATAGAGAGCTAACCGCACAAATATTCGGAGCTACAGACATCCACATACAGAGCCACTGACTTACACAGACAGAGCTAGCTAGAGACAGAGTCACCTAACACATACCGAGCTAGCCACATTAAGATACTGAGCCATCTATACACACACACACACACACACACACACACAGAGGCACCTATGCACTGATTGAGCTACACATACACTGAGCCACACACACGCACAGCTACACACATAGAACCACACAGACATACACAGACTTACACATACTGAGCCACACACACAGCCACCAACACATACAGAGCCACACACACACACACAGACACACACACACACACAGAGTGCCACAAACACAGTTCCACACAGAGCCACACACGTATATCCAGCCTAAACTTAGGTACACACAGACAGAGCTACTTCTAAATAGCGACACTTAGCCATAAAGCAATCTACACAGACACATGTGTACACACAGATGTATATACATTCACATAGTGCAATATAGAGTGACAAATATAAAGCTACACTTTTACACACACACAGAGAGCTATAGACTCACATACAGAGCATTTACAATGCAATGGTCTCGGCATTGTTAAAGTTAGAGCTGTTGGCATTGCTCATGACATTATTTTTGTTTATGTTTTTGTTTTTAAAACATTTAAAGAAACGGCATTGTTATTTACAATGTCAATATCTTAATCTCTCTCAAATGCGAGACCTATTGCATTTGCACCCACACAGAGCCACACACACAAAGCCACCCACACACACAGAGCCACCCACACACACAGAGCCACCTACACAGAGCTATTCACATAGAGCAACCCACACACAGACAGAGAGCCACCCACGCATAGAGCCACCTACAAAAAAAGCCACCCACACAGAGCCACACACATACACACACACACACACACATACATACATACATACATACATAGAGACCTCTGCAGCAAACACATTAACCCACTGATCCGACGAACCAGGATTTGATTCTGACCCTGTAGAATACACAGGGAACAACGCAGCAGGCTCACTATACTGTTTTAGAAGGAAAGGAAGCTGTGTATACACATTCGACTCTGCAGCAAATGCATGAACCTGCTGAGATACAGCTGTGTGAGTGTGACCAGGGTGCAATTATGTGACCCTGACACTCATCCCTGCCTGGGTGAGTTATTTTGCCCGCTTATCTTGTTAACAAGGACGTTCCACACTGGGCTGTGTGAGGCAAAGGGAAAAGGTGACCAGGGCCAGTCCGGGAGGGTACACAGGTCACCCTTTCCAAATAATAACTCACACCGCGTGGCCTTGTTTGTCCCAGTCATATGACCGCAAAGAAGGAATAATGCGACAATCAGGGTGAGTCATAAGAACCCGAGCACGGGCTGCTGAGTGACCAAAGGGCAGAAGTGAGGCTGCCGGAAGATTCTGGAACATCTTTAATACAGACTAAACGTATGGCTCGCCATGACCTGACCCCCACTGAACGCCCGTCTGCTGAACCCCACGCCAATTTCTTTGTGGCAGAGTTTTACAACAAAAAGATGTATAAGTGTCTGCCAGGCTGGTTTTCATGACTCTCTTGTGACTTCTTAACGTTTTTGCAACACCTTGTGAACATGGGTTCTCGGAGTAAAGCTTTCCCTCCATGGTGACGCTCATCCATCCTGTAGGACTCCTTGCTCACTTGCCTCCTATTCCTCAGTGTAATGTATACATTACAGTAACAGAGCAGCATAGCGTATCAGATCCGAGCAGTACCATATGGCATCTAGTTATACGTCTCGGCCTATCATGGCATTATAACAAATCGTAGCCTAGTATCACCAACCAGCGCTGGCGTTGCCCAGGATCACACTGCGCGATCGAGCAAAACATCACATGTGCCGTAAAACACTACTAGCACAACACAATTTGAAGTGGATTATGTCTCCGAGCCCTCTTTCCCCACACCCCAGAGTGAAGGGGGTGCATCCCCCCCTCTGTGTCCAAACCTTCCCAGTACATACCTTCTCTGTGGGGGTGGGGAAGGCGGGGGAGAGCAGACACCGCAGGAAGTTAAAAGAGTGGGTCCCGAGAGAGAAAGAGGAGCGGTAGTGGAGGGGGCAGAGGGTGGTAAAACGAGATAAGAGCAGGGAGAGAACGAGACGCAGAAAGGGAGACGGGGGCGGGGTGCGAGGAAAGGGTATGAGAAGAGAGAAGGTAAGAGAAAGTAAGATGAAGAGAGAGAGATTGGTGAGGGAAGTGTAACTGCTGGGGGCGGAAGGGGGGGTAGGCACGAAAGAAGAGGAAGCGCACGTGAAAGATAGGATGGAGTTTGAGGGAAAGAGTGACCCAAAGGAAGAGAGCGGAGATAGCTGGGTGGTGGAAGAGAAACGTGTGAGGTGAAGGGCAGCAGGAGGAAGTGAGGGGTCACAAGGAAGGAGGGAGGGAGTGACACAGAGGGAGGAAGTGACACAGCAGGACTGGAGGGGCAGAGAGGAACTGATAAGGAGAGCGCAGAGCAAAGGAGATGAGAAAAGAAGAAATGTGGCGCCAAGGAGGGAGCTCGAGAGATGAACAGAGAGGGCGCGTGGCCGCGATGGGAGGGAAGTTAAGGGGGGGTGGGGGGGGTGGGGGGGGGGAGGTAAGCGTGTGAGGGAAGGGGAACAGAGTGGAGGGAGAGAGGAGCTCAGAGCGCGGATGCTACCAGTTTCAGCCACCCCCCCACTCCTGCTCTGACCGTACAAATAACACACCCTGAAGAGCTAATAACCTTTTAACCCACGGAGCTGGACACAGGGCACCTCCGAGAAAGTGAGTAGTTGGCGGGGTGATCTTGACAACTCTGGGTCGCCGTACAAGCAGGAGAGCGTATGGGCAGGAACGGCTTAGCCCCGACCCCACCCAGGAGGATGAAGAGAGCAGCAGCCCGGCACAGGTGAGAGGCGTTGCGCAAGTTCGGCTCCCAGAGCCTGCAGGGGGCTCTCAGCTCTCAACAACAAAGGAGGCAGCAGGGGGAGGGAGTCGCCATGAAAACCACCGCCTTTCTCCGAGGCAAAGCAGAAATGCCTTGGAGAAACGCAGTGGCGTTTTCGGATTCGGGGGCGTGTTTCTTTTTCTCTCCTCTTGCCATTGGCTGGAGGAAAGAAAAACACGCCTAAAAAAGGGCGTGGCTAAAAAGTGGAAAGAAGAGCACGGAACACGCCCCCGAATCTGAAAAAGACGGAGCCTATTTGGAGGGACGGCTCTCTCCTCCAATGGCTGGCCTCCGTTTAGGAAGCCAGCCAATGGAGGAGAGGCAAAAAGAGAGGCGGGCTAAATAGCCACTCTAAGAATCCTAAGATCTCCGGACTTCCGGTTCTGCCTTCGGCAGACTGGACGGTCCCTCGACCTAAAAAACGAAAGTTCGTGTAACCTGAAGAAAAGAGTCAATAGTAAACTATAACAAGCATTTACAATGCAATGGTCTTGGCAATATTATAGGTAGAGCTATTGGTATTGCTCATTAATTTTTTATCATTATTGTATCCCTAAATAAATGGCATTGTCATTTCTATTGGCATTAGCTTTTTTTTTGCATAAGTGATACCTATTGCATTAGCAGAGAGAGTGAGGTAGTGAGATAGAGAGAGTGAGGTATTGAAATAGAGAGTGAGGTAGTGAGAGAGAGTGAGGTAGATAGAGAGTGAGGTAGTGAGATAGAGAGTGAGGTAGTGAGTGATGTTGAGATGTAGTGAGATAGAGAGAGAGGTAGTGAAAGAGAGTGAAAGTGAGTTAGTGAGATAGAAAGAGTGAGGTAGTGAGATAGAGAGTGATTGAGGTAGTGAGTGAGAGAGAGTGAAGCTGTGAGGTTATGAGCTAGAGAGTGAGGTAGTGATGTTTTGAGAGAGCGAAGTTGCGAGATAGTGAGGTAGTGAGATAGAGTGGAGTAGTGAGGTAGAGAGTTATGTAGTGAGAGAGAGTGAGGTAGTGAAACAGTGATGTAGTGAGGGAGAGGGATGTTGTGAAGTAGTGAGATGTAAGCAGAGTGGTGTTGTGATGTAGTGAGATAGAGGTAGTGAAAGAGACAGTGAAAGTGAGTTAGTGAGATAGAAAGGCGCAGTAGCGACCCCCAGCTCCCCAGGCGAAGACGAGGAGGTTCTTGGCGCCGAGAGCAGTGGCAGGGTAAGGGCTTAAGCAGCGGGGGAGCGGATGCGGTCCGGCGGCTAGATTGCCGACCTTGGTGCGGGAAACCAGAGTTCGACACTCATTCCGAATGCACCGATCGTAAAGGAGTCTCCCCCGAGTGGAATGCTAAGTGGGCGCCATTGGTGCGGAGGGCGCAGGAGTCGGTGGAACAGATGCAAGCTGTGGCCTTAACTCTCGTGATCCTGGGTAAATCACTTACCCCCCCTTGTGCCTGAATGCGCAACGTAACCGGCGCGCATGTAAAGCGCTCCAATACCTTCAGGCGAGTTCACGCTATATAAATTTAAAAAAAAAAAAGTTAGGACAAGTACTTTACTAAAGCTGGCTCCTATTACTCCTTAATGTGCACCGGCATCCCCTCATTCCGAATGCACCGATCGTAAAGGAGTCTCCCCCGAGTGGAATGCTAAGTGGGCGCCATTGGTTGCGGAGGGCGCAGCAGTCGGTGGAACAGATGCAAGCTGTGGCCTTAACTCTCGTGATCCTGGGTAAATCACTTAACCCCCCCTCGTGCCTGAATGCGCAACGTAACCGGCGAGTATGTAAAGCGCTCCAATACCTTCGGGCGAGTTCGCGCTATACAAATAAAAAATTTTAAAAAAGAAAGTTAGGACAAGTACTTTACTAAAGCTGGCTCCTATTACTCCTTAATGTGCACCGGCATCCCCTCATTCCGAATGCAACGATCGTAAAGGAGTCTCCCCCGAGTGGAATGCTAAGGTGGCGCCATTGGTGCGGAGGGCGCAGGAGTCGGTGGAACAGATAGTAACAAGCGCACCACTGCCTTTCTCCGAGGCGAAGCAGAAATGCCTCGGAGAAACGCAGCGGCGGTTTTCAGATTCGGGGGCGTGGCTAAAAAGTGGAAAGAAGAGCAGGGAACACGCCCCCGAATCTGAAAAAGACGGAGCCTATTTGGAGGGACGGCTCTCTCCTCCAATGGCTGGCCTCCGTTTAGGAAGCCAGCCAATGGAAGAGAAGCAAAAAGAGAGGCGGGCTAAATAGCCACTCTAAGAATCATTAAATCTATGGACTTCCGGTTCTGCCTTCGGCAGACCGGACGGTCCCTCGACCTAAAAAGGAGTACTTGATGTTAAAATAAGTGTCGAACATGGTCAACATTTATGCTTCCTTTAGTGAACCATATAGGCGAGGCTAAAATGCCGGAGTTATGAAAGAACCCAAACATACATGAGACAGCCAGCCTAATCCAAATCCTCAGAACAAAACACCCCGACTGTGAAAGTCGCTAACCAGTGTGCAAGTCAATCTACTTAATGGTAGCTCACTATTCGGCAGCCAGCATGACAACTCAATTAGATGAAAGGCGACAAAGGCTGCATGGTTCTGGGATTTGGCAGCAGGGAGAGCTGGCGTGGCCTTCCCTTCTTTAGAAAAGCCTCTTAGGAGAAGTGAGTGCAGTCGGGCTGGGAACACAGCGTTCTCCGGGCACACGCCAGAATTAACCCATTTCCGATCAACAAGGAGACCCTATCCGATGCCCAAACAAACTCCCTACCAAAAGCCCCAACTAATGGGGCATAGTGTCTAGAAAAAAGACAGAAGATCGAGCCATTTTTCCGTTGCACGAACTTCCCGCTGTTTCCTGCCATTTGTCTTCCAGCTACGCATGCTTCTCCAAGAACATTACTTTCAGACGTGTAAAAAGATGCTGGCGCGCCATATTCCATTAACTGAAAGCGAGAAGGCATTGCTAGCGTTTAGCAACACACTTCAAACTAATCTGCACTTATTTAAATGCAGAAAAGAAACTTGCAGCTCCTTCAACAGGACTCCAGATCAGATATTTTCTGCTGCTTAATACCCGGCTCTGAGATTTCCCTCATTCATAGCCTGACAATAGCGAGCTCTAAATACAGTTCCATTAGTCAACGGCAAACTGCGATGTTTCAGACTGATGCCAAGTTCAGCACAAAACAGCCCCCCCTCTCACCCCCTCCCCGCTACACCCCCATGAATAGAACGTGCCTTCTTTCCACCTCGTCCTGCTATTTAATAGACTTTATCGCACTTCACAGTTTGCTACTTGTTCTGACCGTCAACCGGAGATTAGATATTGAGAATTGCAGGCCCTATCTACCCGGAGTACTATTAATTTAAGATGCACCCAGTATCCAGTCTACATACAGGCAGTCAAAGCAGGAGATACGCTCCCGCTTCCCACAGCCCAAAATAGAAGCAGTTAGGCTAGGATGTCTGCGAATGAAAGAAATCTTTACATTTTACAAACTAAGATATATAATTACAAAAGGAAGGGCCATTTAAACAAAAACAACCAGAGTTAATCATTTTAATCTGAAAACGAATGTACACGCTGGGACCATAGAATCAGAAACTGTGCGGGGGGGGGGGGGGGGGGGGGGGCTACTGAAACTCCGCACTGCCACTGACTAGGTTAGCCCGGCTTGCAGCTTGTTCACTCAACCACATGAATTCAGTGCTTCGTAGTCTAGTGTGGACAGGACTTTAAGGGAAGAACCATGGCTGGGCTGGGTCACAGCACAATGTTTATTTAGCAGCTCTCAAGATCTGCCAAAGGAGTCCAGGATCTCATTTAAGTGATTAACTCGGAAACAATGTGATCTACACACAGATCAGTGCACGACAGGTGACAGCCTCGTTCATTCAGGCTGGAAATCCATCATACTTTAGCCAACCGATGAGTGGTACAATTAAGTCATTCACTTGCCTCCAAATAAAAGCGATTTAGTCTTTACCATCCATCTATGGATTATTATGAGCTAGGGTGACCAGATTCTCAAAACAAAAAACGGGGACAGGTCATAGACATAGAAGTAGGACTACGATTTGCAGTAACCACCGACATAAAAGTAGGACTATTTGACAGCTGTGATAAACATAGAAAAAGGACTACGACAGCTCCCTCCAAGACCGAGATGAAGCATTACAGATGACAAATCAGAGGTCTTTTATCGGCAGTAAGCATTAATTCCATTTAAACCGACTTTGCCTCAACATTTGCTTTAGTCCAAGTTTGTTTTCTTATTAGATAAGTATATATATTGGGATTGTTAACTGAACAATAAAGAAAATTGCACAATCGAAGAGGAGTTTGTGCTCTTGTTTTTGCCACGAGGAAGTGAACGAGTGCATCGCTAGCGAGTTTGATAGATATATATATACACACATATACACACACACACATTCTGTCATCGTCAAAATCAGATACTGCTGTTTGTAGAATACTCCTTCCCATAAAGCACTCCCCCTACGTTCAGCGCAGTTGACTGAAATATAAATAATGTTTGCTTTATTTACGTGGAAACATTTACGCACATTAGCATAGTAAATAGTTTAGAACATATAAGACAGGGCTGGCTTTAGTGCTGGTGGCGCCCTGTGCGACAATGTTTGTTGGCGCCCCCCTCAATGACCACCTCCACCACGGATTCTCTCACTAGCACCCTTTAACAGTGACCAAGTCACCATAACCACACTCTATCAGATGCATTATATATAGCGCCACTCATACCAGTGTAGGGTGTCCAAGCACTTTGCATCACACACACATTACACAGAGACAATCAATCATACGTGTGTAAATCAGTGTATAGGAAATGTTACATAAGCCAAAGGACTGAAAGTGTAGGAGTCACATGTCATCCATACTGGTAGGCAGTATAGTTTAAGAGTGCTTGGTGTGGAGAAGCACAAACGCAGAGTCGAAAAAGAAACAGCATAGTTGGGAGTTTTCTTTAATATTAAGAATCGATTTCTAGCCAAATTAACCCTTTTTGAAACATTAATCAATGTTCTAATAATGTATACTTTGCAGTGTGTATGCAGTTCTAGGATGAAAGTTAATAGCTCACTATTCTATATTAGGACTTTAAGTTATAAATTGCAAGTAGCAAAAAAATGTCTCTTTTGAAAGCAGTAACCCTGCTGATCTGTTTACATCATACGCACTCTGTAATCTACTTGGTACACGTTCTTTGCAGCAGGCATATTAACCCTCTGCACTAACTTCAGCCAAGTCAAAACCTCAACTATACAAAATGCTGATCTCTCTCCAGGAAGATAATTAATCACACTCTTGACATTTATGTGAGGCCTGGTAATTGCTGGGGGAAAGAAACGCTACACGGCGCCCTCAGGAAGCCAGCACTGGTGCGGATAAAACTCTCAGGGTTAAAATACACGTTGCGGGCTTGCAGGCTGGGAGGGCAAGGATTCCTGGATGATGCAGCTCTGATGCAAGGCAGTGTCCCGACGGTGCTGGTAGGGCTGGGGAGGCGTCACGAAGCTGCTGCTGGATTCTGCTGTAGTTTGAGACTGTCCGACCCTCGCTCGCTTTAAGGCAGAGCAGGGTCACGGTGGATTGCTGCAGGCTGTAAAATCAGGGTCATGCCGGTCACAGGTGGTTCTAACCAGCTGCATGATGACGTAGGTGGCGCTGTGTAGACAAAGAGAAGGGAAATCCCGAGAGAACATGTCTCTCTTCAAAGGATTTCCCTTCCTGCTACAGCGCTCACCTCAGTGACGTCACCAAGCTGTGCAAACAGAGCATGCGCGCAACCGGAACAGTAAAAAACCGGGACATTTCTTTGTTCAACCCGGACACTGTTCTAAAACGGGGACATTTGACTCCATTGGAGTACAGTGTCGGGACACGGGGACATTTCACAAAAAACGGGGACCGTCCGGGCAAAACCGGGACGTCTGGTCACCCTATTATGAGCACAGATACAGAGCAGCAAGATTCTTGAAAATTCTGCCCCTCCCCCTTGTATCAAGTCTTCAATTCCTAAAATAGTAATCCTTGTAATATGCACCCACTGCAGGCACCTGATGCTCGACGGCACGACCCTATGGCCACACTATCAAAACACAAATAGAGGTGAAACAGACAATCAATATGTATTTAAAGAAGTCCAATTCGTTCCATATTTTCTTAATTTCAGTTATGTATAAAGGAAACAAAACTCCAGACATTACTGTAAACAGTCAACGCGTTTCGTTCACCACATGTGAACTTCAGGGTATTTAAATTTCATAGCCATGTATCATGCATTAATTATTGTAACTCCTCCTGCCATCATGAGAAATTTCTTCTTTATGGGTGGACGGGATACATATCAAAGATTGAACCCATTTGCATCACAGTTCAGGCCAGTCTGCCTATATTGTTGAACCGGTAACAAGTGCCATCGCTCACAATAGCGAGTCTCAACAAAGCGAAACGAAAACGTTTAATGCCTTGAAGTTTACATGTGCTCAACGAAACGTGTTTGCTCTTTGCTGTAACGTCTGGAATTTTGTTTCTTTTAGCCATAAGTGAAATAAAGAGGATAAGGAACATACCCAATCTGGAACTGGACTTCTTTAAATGCATATCGATCGTCTGTTGCACTATTTGTGTTTTATGATCTATGGATTGTTTGCATCATCATTTGAACAATAAGGATTCCTAAAGAAACACTTGGAAAGGTGACTGATGATGGCGAGCGAAGTTAACTGGGCCCTTTCAGATTGAGAGATGCCACACCTCATTCAGGGGCCACAGGACGGACACAGTCTACTGGGCTCCAAATGTGGTGGTCGAAGTGGTTTGCCATTGGTATCCTGTGGCTTGCTCTACTAGGGCTCTGCAGACTAGGTCAAGTACATCCGTTGAGCATCTGATTTCCAGGGTAGCGAAGGTGAGAAGTCAAGGCGTACCGGGAGGTAGTGTGGGTGGAGAGACTCAAATAAAACAATCGCACAACAGGTGCAAAAATAGGACGTCCAGTCAAACGATTATCTAGAAAAAGATAACTATTTTAGTCACAACAGAACCTAAAGGAAGTACATAAGGAGTAAACAGCTCTACAAGTTTGATCTGTGGGTTTCTCCACAGAATGAAAACATGGACGTAATAACGAGTAAAGCTCAAATGGAGGCTTCCAATCTTGCAGCAGAGCAGCTTCCTAGCATTCTGTGACCATAGGTCCGTCAGCAGCAAATGACTACTCCGTTCATGTGGGGGCAAAGCAATGTTCAGTATGTCCCACCAACGTCTGTTAGCCAATAGCTCATATTCAACATCTCAGGTGTGTGGTAAATAATTTTCCTTTACCGGGACTGAATTTGATACAGAAACATAATAAAATAGCTCAGTAAAATGAGAGGCAGAATCCGTGGTATTAGAGGTTCGGAATGGGCTTTATTCCATTAACTTGATTATAATCGGTTGCTCCAATGTTCCGTCACCACGAAGGTTCAGGAAGTGAAGCACACACATTATTGATATGAAATGACTTTTATAATACATACATTACAATGAAGCGAATGCAATAGGCGTAACAATTGATAAGGAAAATGACGAGTTGTCTGCGTAACCGAAAATGGGTGGAACAAGGAGTAAAAAGGAACATAATTGGTTATGATGTCACCTATAGGTGGATCTATAAGATAATACTTGGCATAGATGCGCGCGCAGCAGCATGACGTGTAATTGACGTGTAACTAGGGGGTGAAGGGGACTTGACATTTAGCTCTACATGTGGAGACAAGAAGTCTGAGGGGTCAAGTCAACCTAATCCCAAATCATATCTAACATTCTATGTTTAAAGAACTATGTTATCCACAAAGGAAGGACTCTCGGACAGAATCTATTCTATACTGACTGTGTGTGCGTGTACAAGCGTCTAAGTGTCTACACTAAATGCGAGAGCAGGAATCTTCCATAGTAACAGGGCTATGAATTACTTGTATTAAGACAGAGAAGCCGGGCCCTTTGCTTGGTAACTGGAAGAATGTTTACTTAAACTACTAGGCAGGAATGCATCGGCTGAGGGGGAAGCAGATAACTCGAAGGTGAAATACAGTTCTTGGCAGAGAATAGGCTGATGTCAGGCTTCGTGAGCCGCGCAGAGAATGAGACAAAGTTCATGGTCACAGATGCAGGCTCAGACTGGAGCTTTCAGAGGCAGAAGGCAAGAAGAGTTTTGATGACAGAATCAGGGCCTACTTGCCTGGACTGTAAAATGGCATAAGTGAGCCATATAAAGCCGGTGGCCTTTTGTACTTAGGAATGGAATATCCGGCCTATTCATGGCGGATCTGACAGAGGACATGTTGACGGTGGACGCACATGTATTTGCGTCTTCATAACTGGAACTGGAGGGAACATACATGTACTTGTGACATGCACATAGAACCGTTGGGGTCCAAGATAGGGGACATAACTGACCAGAAAAATCCATATTTCCACATTCCCTCCTTGTCCCCTACTTGCCCGTTAAGAGATATCAATCTTCATTAATCCATTGATCTGTTCATATAGCATCATTTGTTCTTCTTTCTTCTTCCGGGATCTTGAATGAAATCTTGGTGGTGGAATACACGATGTGGCACACAGACCACAAATCGCTGGTCCACATTGTAGACATAGACAGCAACTGAATAGTATGAGAAGGCCAATACCTAGGAAGGATAGAACTCTCCATCCCCAGGCTGATATCACACTCCAAAACCAACTGGACCAAGTCCAGGTGCCTGGATTCTGGTGTATCTGGCTTACAATCTTGTGAAGGCGAGTTATAGCTTTATATACAGATGGCGAATTCTCTGGTATGAATACGCAGCAGCTTGATCCGATGACCCTACAAGCTCCGCCTCTATCAGCCAGGATGACGTCAAGGACAAGACGATTTTGAAGCACAACAATCCGCATAGCAGACTGCTCTTCTGTTAAATTGCCTAAGGCGGAAATAGTTTCATTCACTACTGCTTCAAGGGTTCTAGTTAATCTACGTATCAGCTTACTATTGGTAACTGTACCTATATAGGGAAAGATGCCTTTATTGAAATCTACATACTTGTCCCATGCCGTCTCAGTATAATCGACAATTGGGAGATCTCTCCGCTCTCTATTGTGTACTAAATGAATATTTCTATAATAATCAGGAGGAGCTAGGAAAACAGGTGGCAAAAGAAATGCAATGTAGCAGGTACCATCCCAATCTAGAGGTAGACGCATATATGCAGTCTGACCACATATAAAGTAGGAGTGGCGATAAGCTCTGAATGAAGATTTGCCTTGATCACTGAATTCTACTGTAGTAGTGCACTTACTATGGCCCATATGTATGGAACCAACCTTTCTTACACACAATTCACCTTTTGCTGGGAATACTGACATGGTGGGTAAGACTAGTTCAACTTCGGATACGACATTTAGAATCATGAGATTAGGTGTAAAATTACCTAATCCATATACTTCATTTTCTAGATCAGTTCCTGTTCTTTTGGGGCGACCCTCCTTGTCAGGATAGCAGACCTTGAGTAAAACTAGGTTCAGGTTTCCCCATACCCACTGATCTTGGTAAACTGCTGTGTCTGAGTCTATGGAATTGATTAAACTAAACCATGCTCCACAGGAGCCATTATGTGTAAATGGGTGTGGAAAGAAAGGCAAGACTCCTTCATAATTCTGATAGGGAGGGAGTCGGCCACACACCCAACAATTAGTTGCATTACTAGTCTGATGGGAATGATGTAACATACTAATGAAAGTATTATTGCGAAGCGCAAGTCTATAGGACAATTCATGCGGGGGTAAGTCACTAAAAGAATGTTCTGCAATAACATTGTGAACATTTCTGGCAATAGGGTAATATATGTGCAACAACATACTTGTAGTAATTATTAAAAGACTTAAGGAAAACAAAATTAATAATGTCACTATACAATGGCTACGCAGTGATTTACAATACGCCTGTCGTTTCATCATTTTTCGCGACTGTCCATGATTCAGGTCTAGAGGATACATGTCAGAGACAGATTCAACCGCTTCACCTAGGAGAGGACTTAAACAATCAAACCGTCTGACGTTCTAGGCCTCAACTTAACTTTGTAGAGTTCGCTTTCAGTTTTTTCCACCAAAGGAAGTTTTGAATCAGTCTGTGAGGGAGTGCAGGGCACAATGTCTATATCCGAGGATTGTCCATGAAATTTCTTGATATGACTTGAATGAATCCAGCCCTTGCGGCCCTCGATCTTTACGGCTGTTCTTGTGGTCAGCAGAACCAACTTGGGTGTCTTCCACCTGGGCTCCAGCTGAGTCTTTCGGTCGAAATTTTTCACAAATACAATATCACCCGGAACTACGTCATGGGGTTTCACCTCAGTGTTGTCGGGAAATGCTGCAGCAACCTGTGAACGACAAGATTGTAGTGCAGACATCAAGGAAGCCAAGTAATCTGTCAGCATATTACAGTCAATATCAGTTATTTTGCGTGGTATAGGCGCCCCCCACATATTTGGTGGTCTGCCGAAGATCACCTCATACGGGGATAGCCCTGTTCTAGAGTGTGCTACCATTCTCATGTAAAAAAGTGCAACTGGTAATGCTACTATCCAGTCGACCCCTTTCTCTCTGCATATTTTGGACAGTCTGATTTTCAGTATCTGATTATGTCTTTCTACGAGACCTGCTGCCTCGGGGTGTCGGACACAGTGGAATTTCCACTGATATCCTAGCAGAAGTGAAACATGTTTCATTAATTCGGATGAGAACGGCTGGCCGTTATCTGAGTAGACAACACGTGGTAAACCGTAGCGTGGGAAGAATTCTCGAACTAACTGTTTGGCAGTAGTCGGGGCAGTGTAATCTGAAACCGGGTATGCCTCCGTCCAACGGGACAGAGCGCAGACAACTACGAGAACATATTTGAATCCTCGACATCGTTCCATCTGGATATAATCCATCTGGAGGACTTCAAAAGGGTGATCAGGAGGATGAAATCCACCCTGTTCTACGGGAACACTTTTTCCTGGGTTGAACTGGCAACAGATCATACAGGTACGGACTTTTTGTTTGGCTGCTGCTCGTAAATGTTTATTGAACCAAATGTGTTGAATGCTGTCTAGCATAGCTTTTTCTCCTAGATGTGCTGGACTATGTATAGTGTTAACTATAACTTGGACCATTGAATCAGGAAGGAACCATACAGACTTTTCTTTCATCATCCATCCTTGGTCCGTTTGGATCCCTCCTAATTCAGTCCATTTCTTTATTTCGT